>NC_135377.1:9773254-10073254 GCF_049243985.1 Paroedura picta
TCACAAATTGACCCCAAATGATGCGGAGCGCATTCAATTACAATATTCACGCTTTTTGAATATTACTTCTCCGGAGTTAGACTGCATATTCATATCTGCCTGCCACCTACGAGAGATGAAGCTTATGTTGTGGTTAGGAGAACTTGATAACGAACGAGAAGTCAAAAAGTCATTTAAAGGCACTATTTCCTTCTCATGAGCCTCTTGTGGCGCAGAGTGGTAAGGCAGCCGTCTGAAAGCTTTGTCCACAAGGCTGGGAGTTCAATCCCAGCAGCCGGCTCAAGGTTGACTCAGCCTTCCATCCTTCCGAGGTCGGTAAAATGAGTACCCAGCTTGCTGGGGGGTAAACGGTAATGACTGGGGAAGGCACTGGCAAACCACCCCGTATTGAGTCTGCCATGAAAACGCTGGAGGGCGTCACCCCAAGGGTCAGACATGACTCGGTGCTTGCACAGGGGATACCTTTACCTTTACCTTTATTTCCTTCTCCTTTGTTGATCAGGTTACTAAGACTACCGCGACTAACCAGGGCCTCTTCTGCATGATGGAAAAGTTGATGAAAACTCAGTAAATACATCGTTGTTTTTCTGACCTCTGCACAGCATAGTGAATTTACTCCACAAAACTGATTTTGCTCTGCATGTTGAGGTGCCTCTTCGGTGCTTTAAGCGTCTTTTAAGCGTTGTTTCTGAAAGAGGCTTTTCACTGATTCATTTCTCTTTGCCCGCCTGCCTGAGACGCTCTATTAGTCATGCAGAGAAGCTCACTTCTTATGCAGATTAGTGACTGCATTAGAGAACAAAGCAGAGTTGGCAAAACTGCAGGCGGCAGGGCTATGAATTGTTCCATGCAGAAAGCATTGCAACGTAGTTTTTCAAAAGACTATAATCAATGTAGAACAATGATTGTAGTATAATAAAGCGGTCTAAACTGGTTGTTTTTTAAACTGTTTTATTTGGCTCCATGCAAAATACCTCCTGGACTACGTCTATATCTCATCTGGAAACTTCAACTGGTCCAGAAAGCAGCTTCCCAGGTCCTTATAAGAACCAGGGCAGAGTCTGCACTTACTTTTTTTATTCCATTGTCAGTCCTGTTGAATTCAGATCACTTTGAACTCGGGTCTTCCTCTTCCCCCCCCCCTCCCCATTGAAACAGGAAAGTCTTCTGCACGATTAGGGAGGCTCAGAAGAGGAGGGGAGGCAAATGGAGACTCTTTCTCTGGTTTCTTGAAGGGGGGAGAGGATCCAAGAAGCCAGAGGAGGGAGGAAAAAATCCTTTCTTTTCTTGAAGGTGGGGGGGAGGAAGAAGGCACAAAAAAAAAATCCAAGGCCGACAGAAATTGAGAGAAATTAGGGGCTTCTCCTTTGAGGCAGGCTTGACCACCTGTAGCCAATCACGGGTCCTCTACCACGGAGGAGAGCCCAGATTCAAAACAATGCGATTTTCTGAATATATTCAGGATTAGCAGCAGTCTGAGATATTCCACACTAAAGGCAGGGTCACTCCGGATCAATCCTTCTTGCTGCAGAAGGAAAATTTAAATCGCCCCAAATCCAAACGGAAATCGCATTCTGTGTAGAGGGCAGGGACTTGAATCGATCTGGGGTTGTAATAAAAGCTCCGTGCAGTTTACACCCTGGTGGAGGGAGAACTTTTGACCTGTGCTTTCTCAGCTGCATTGGCTCCAGGTTGAGGCCAAATCAGGTTCAAGGTGCCTTTAAGGCTCCAAATGGTCTGGGACCTTTGTGCCTGCAGGACCGCCTCCTCCCATATGTCCCTCAGAGAAATCTGCACTTGAGCACATAAACCCCAACCCCACCTTCCTCAGGCTCCACCCCTCAACTCTCCAGGGATTTGTTTATTTTTTATCGCCATGCTTTGTGAGCTTGAGGTGGATCACATCAGTCAAGAGTTCAGAGTTTGCATCACATTTTATTGCAAAATAAAATGTCGCATTCAGCACTGCAAGGCACCGCAGAGCCAAGTGGGGCATCTTCAGTTCTCTCTGGATGTCAGTAGGATGGGGAGGAGCTGGGCCTGGAAGGCCTACTTCCTCCATGTCCATATAGGCCTGCCTATATGGTACATGCCCCATTGGCCCCTGCAGTGAAAAATGGAATGCAGATTCTTCCACATTCCCTTCGCATGGGGCACATGAGGGCCCAATCTTTGCCAGGCCAGGGAGGGGCCCAGCCTAGATGCAATGTCATGTGAAAGCAGAGATTAGCCCCACTTCCATATGAGTGCCCTCATGGACTTTCTCCCCTGTGCAGAATCAGCTTATCAGACACTCACATGAACATTCATTTATACATTTCATCAATTTTATCTTGGGCCCATTTTAAACCCCTGTTTTCGATGTTATTTCACATAAATTTAGGACCCAGTTTGCATCGCCATCATTAATCAGCCAGCTCAACAAAGAAGGGGCATTTCCCCCCCTCCCCTAATTGTCCAAGGGATGACCTGTTAAATGACAGGCATCTATCGAAGCCACAGTGGGTGCATTTTCAATTAAATCAGAAGATCTTGCTTTTGAAAAGACTTGGTTAGCAGCCATCAGAAGACTGTCCAGATGATATTGCTTGGAGACCAGGGGAAAGAGTTGGTGAGCTCCCCGGCCCTCCAGTGAAGCCACAGGCTTAATATCTCAAAATCATGTCAATATTTTATCATAATTATTATTTTTTTTCATATTGACAGCCCTGCGGTTTCCTGTACGCAGCATGCTTTCTTTCAGGGCTTCTCCTCCTGGTTTTCAAGGCAGACACATTGAATTAGTTGTTCCCAGTGCAATGATTACTGGTGAATTGAAATTGCACGTATATTTGCAATTCAATACCTTTTGGAAATTAAAACAGAACTGGAGAACATGACAGTTTCTTCTAGAAACAAGACAAGAGGATGGGAGGGGGGGGAACATCTTTCCCCCAGAGTCTTACTGAGCCATTTGTGCTGTCTTGCCTTCTTTGGAGCATAGGTTTATACTCTTCCATCCTCCAAAAGCTGGGGTTAGGGCTAAAGGACTGAAGAGGCATATTAAAAGGTAAAGGTAAAGGTATCCCCTGTGCAAGCACCGAGTCATGTCTGACCCTTGGGGTGACGCCCTCCAGCGTTTTCATGGCAGACTCAATACGGGGTGGTTTGCCAGTGCCTTCCCCAGTCATTACCGTTTACCCCCCCCCCCGCATATTAGGCAGGTTTAAACTCCAGAACCTGTCCCTATAGAAGAAAAGCACGGCATTGTGGAAGGGCAACCCTTGGGACTGAGAGGGCAGGGGCAAGGGTGAAGCACCCAGCACTGGGTGTATCATGACATCACTGCTGGAAAAATCAGGAAGTGCCATCAGGTAGTTCTAGGAATTGCCAGAAACTCTATGCTTTTACCATAGAGTTCTCAGCATTTCCTAGAGCTACCAAATGGCACTTCTGAAAGATATCATAGAACACATAATGTCACTTGGAGCTGTGGCAGGCAGAAGTATCGTCAGCAAGAGCCTTTCCGCCATAGCAGAGAAAGACTCTGAGAATTCTAATTGTTCCATGTTGACAAAGAAAAGTTTCCCAGGTATGCATGAATGGCTTAGGGAAGCATGGTGCATGATACTAATGAATAAAATAACAGCCGTTAAGTATTTCAGGCAGAAGAAACATTTAGAAAAGAATGGAATCAGCTTATTAGTTGCAGGAATCAGATGCACAGGTTACATAATGTACAGAGAACAAAAGAGATTTGACTTCGTGCTTAATGTAGCAGAGAGTATTTACACTGGAGTTTTCTTTCTCGTTATTCTTACACAGCATAATTTGACTATGTTTTTGCATGCTGTTTGTAAATTTATAAACAAAGCAATAAAGGAAATGTAAGAAAACAGGAAAGTCAGCTTTGGCCTCATCTCAATTAAAGGGCTTGCTGATCACCACTGTGGATGGTAGGTGAATTTCCTCCAGGCCAGGCTGGATTCCGTAGATGTTTGGGGGAAGGGGGGGTAGTTTGAGCATAAAATTGGAGTCACTGTGGGTGGGCAGGTAGTTTTGAGTTCCTGCATAGTGCAGGGGGTTGGACTAGATGACCCTGGAAGCACCTTCCAACTCTATGATTCTATGAAATGATTATCCATGTTAACCTGCCACTCAGACACTATCCTTTGGCTACTGCCATCTCTAGATGTGCCTAAACCCTTTGACCTGTGGGGAAAAACAGATGTAAAATAGGCACTAAGCCTTTCTGCTTTCTCTGCATCTTCCATTAGAGTTTGTCCATCTGCACCTTGAGCCGGCTGCTGGGATCGAACTCCCAGCCTCATGGGCAGAGCTTTCAGACAACAATTCTGCTGCCTTACCACTCTGCGCCACAAGAGGCTCTTCAAGGGAGTTTAAGGAGCTTTTATTGTGGGTATTATATATGCTGTTATCCCACGAGCCACTGTGTGGGAATGGCGGGCTACAAATCAAATCAATCAATCAATCAAAGCTGCAGAATAAATGCATCAGAGAAAAAATGGAACACATGACAGGCACAGAAATCCAAAGTCAAACTTGAAGGCTTGACTGCTCAGATTCTTTGCAGTAAGCCATACACGCATAGTATGCCACAGTGGCCAACCAGTTACTCCGGACGGCGAACAATAGGGCTTAGAGGCTGAACCCAAATCTACCTATCTCCCAGCCCAATGAGCACCGGAATAGGATATGAGTATTCACAGGCTATTTCCTGCAAGATTGGACTTGCACGAGGACATCAAAGATCCTCCGTTGCTCACAAAAGCCAGACGCCTGTGCGGGGGGGAAAAAGAGAGATGTTCTTCAAGGGAATGTTCCGACCAGTTAGAGAAACCTCCCCGGAGAAATGCCAAAGAGAACTTCAGACAGCTGTGCCAGTCACACGGAGAACTTAGAGGAGAACCACTCCAGCAATTTGGATGCCTTCAAAGATGACCTGCATTAACGAAAAATCTTCAAAACGATGGAAGTGACGTGATGTGAAAGCCCTTTCCGTGACTGCGAAGTCCTTTCAAGGCAGAATCCCCTCAAGCAAAGCAGAAACCTTTGAAGCAGCAGCGGCTTGAAGACAGAGTAGACGTCTGAATACAAAGCTCAGTGCTGGTGTGGTGGGAAAGCTTGCCTAGTGGCAGCCGTGGAGGCCTGAGTGAGCGGTAGGTGTATGCAGGAGAACGTTCACATTTTTATTATTTTATTTATTTAAAATATGCAGCCAGCTGGGTGACCTTGGGCTCACCACAGCACTGATAAAGCTGTTCTGACCAAGCAGGAATATCAGGGCTCCCTCAACCTCACCCACCCCACAGGGTGTCTGTTGTGGGGAGAGGAAAGGGAAGGCAATTGTAAGCTGCTTTGAGACTCCTTCGGGTAGAGAAAAGCGGCATATAAGAACCAGCTCTTCTTCTGGTTCATTAATCTCAGGGCTCTCTCAGCCTCCCCTCCCTCACAGGGTGTCTGTTGTGGGGAGAAGAAAGGGAAGGCGAATGCAAGCCCCTTTGAGACTCCTTCGGGTAGAGAAAAGTGGCATATATGAACCAACTCTTCTTCTTCTTCTTCTTCTTCTTCTTCTTCTTCTTCTTCTTCTTCTTCTTCTTCTTATGTACCGTTACTCACAACTGGTCGTCTCGTGGCGGTTCACAAACAAGCATTAAAATTGCAATATAAAATTCCTATAAAACCCTGTATGACAATATATACCATAATAGAAACAGATGGTGGCTTAATTAAGATCTCAACCCAACTACATCCAGCCCCACTGGTCCAGGCAATGGAGCCAGCTAAAGACCCCAAGCAAGATGACCCGGGGGTCTTGATCGTTGCAAGTTAGAAATAGAAATAGGGGGGGGGATTCCCAGAGCAAAACTCTGCTCACCCCCCTGACCTCAACGAACAAAGAGATTACCGGAAGGCTAAAAGGGACAATATTGGAAGTAGCATTGTCTGCTTGGTACTTTCAGAATTACAAGAAACTTTCAAAAGTTCCACGAAAATATTTCAGGAATGAGTAAGGTAAAAATGAGTTCTGAGCCAGGCAGCTCCAAACATAAGAGGAGCATTTGGGGGACTCGGTTCACCACCTCCTGTTTGAATTGCAATCAGTAAGTAATTTGAAGTTAGCTTGGAAGGGCTGCTGTTAAACCATCAGGGGCAGTCAACCTGTGGTTCTCCAGATGTTCATGGACTACAATTCCCATGAGCCCCTGCCAGCAAATGCTGGCAGGGGCTCATGGGAACTGTAATACATGAACATCTGGAGGACCACAGGTTGACTACCCCTGGTTTAAAGAGCTGAGCTGTACCTGTGTGCTCACTAGCGCATCAAGTGGTCACAAGTGAGGTTGCAATGGGAAAAAAAAAACCCAGCACATCTCCTGGGGATTCCTTTGTTTAGGATGGGCTCCAGGCCACTTCCTCTTCTCTTCAGGAAGAATATGATGAGTGAGTGGGTTGGTTTTTGCAGAAGCAATCAAGCAGCCATTGGGCTTTCAGTTCAGTAATCCGACGTGCAAAGCTAACCATGGAGGCTTGAAATGTGTTTCTTTCATAACTGCCTTTTAAACTTTTGGCCTCCACTTCAGTAAGAAGGCTGGAGCAGATTAATATGATATTTTCGTGTATAATCTTTCAGAGTAAAGATTCTTTCTTTTAAACCTCAAAGTGCTGAGAGTCTGGCTCTATGTCTCATCCACAAAGGTATCTGATAACGGCATACTTTCAAAATTCTCTATTACTCTGCAGCACTAATTTTCTGGAGAAACTCAGGTCACAAGCAAGTCCTAAAGTCCCAAGGCTCCCCACCTTGATCTTTTCAGCCCTCCCAATCCATTGAAGAAGAGGAGGAACAAGAAGAACTGGGTTTTATAACCCGCTTTTAACTACTTGAGGGAGTCTCAAAGCAGTTTACAATCTCCCTCTCTTCCTCTCCCCACCACAGAACCCCTGTGAGGCAGGTGGGGCTGAGAGAACAGTGAGTTGTCCCCAGCAGGCTTCAGGTGGAGAAGGCCTGGAGAATCATTGTGTGAATAAAATGTGGATTTGGTTGCCAGAGGATGCTGTGATGGCCACAGCAATAAACAGCTTAAAAAGGTGATTACATAGATTCATGGAGGATAAGTCTATCAATGGCCTACTAGAATGCTTTAGGATGCTTTGGCCTGATCCTGCGTTGAGCAGGGGGTTGGACTTGATGGCCCCTACCAACTCTATGGTCCATTCCGCACAAGTTTAATGTTGCAGGAGTGTGGCAAATTGTAATCGCTACTAATATGCAGTTATGCACGACATCGTACACAATCTGCCACACTCCTGAAACAGTCCTGCTAAAAGCGCTTTGTTGTAGCAATTTGCCACATTGAACCTTGTGCGGAATGGGCCTATGATTCTATTAGCCTCCAAACTGTGATGCATTAAGCCCCTGAATTTCAGAGACAAGAGACAACATCAGGTGAAGGCCTTGGCATCTGTGCCCTGTTGTTGGCCCTCCTGAGGAATTAGTTGACCACTGTGTGAGACGGGATGCTAGATAAGGCAGACCAGGGATTCCCAACCAGGGCTCTGTGAGAGCTCTCCAGGGCTCCCCCTCTATCCTGCCTTAATGGACTCGGCCACAAGCTATTCCCAGCATTGTTGTGAAAGCAGGGAACCGGTCACTTCCATTGATCAGGGGGTGGCATTTGGTGTGGTTCCCATGCCTAGAAAGGGAAGTAGAGCATGGGTGCCTACTTCTGTCTCAAACTGCCTCCTTTTTCTCCCCTCTGTCCTGGGGTGTAGCAGGGAGGCATGGCCAGCTGACACCACTTCCCGTCCTCAGAATTTGGTATAGTGATTAAGAGCAGCAGCCGTTTGGCTCCCCACTCCTCCACATGCAGCCAGCTGTGTGACCTTGGGCTCATCACAGTCCTGATAGTGCTGTTCTCACAGAGCAGTCAAAGCTCTCTTGTCCTCACCTACCTCGCAGGGGGCCTGTTGTGGGGAGAGGAAGGGAAGGTGATTGGCAACTGCTGTGAGTGAAAAAGGTAAAGGTAAAGGTATCCCCTGTGCAAGCACCGAGTCATGTCTGACCCTTGGGGTGACGCCCTCTAGCGTTTTCATGGCAGACTCAATACGGGGTGGTTTGCCAGTGCCTTCCCCAGTCATGACCGTTTACCCCCCAGCAGCAAGCTGGGTACTCATTTTACCGACCTCGGAAGGATGGAAGGCTGAGTCAACCTTGAGCCGGCTGCTGGGATCGAACTCCCAACCTCATGGGCAAAGCTTTCAGGTGGCTGCCTTACCACTCTGCGCCACAAGAGGCTCATGCTGTGAGTGAAAAGCAGGGTATAAAAACCAACTCCTCTTCTGCTTTTTCTTTGTCTTCTTGAAATATATTTCAGGAGCTCCTCCCTGGTCAAAAGGTTAAAACAGGCAGAGATAGTCCAGAAGGACCCTCTTATATTCTTAATAGTTTTGGGGATTTTTAAACAGAGTAATAATATAAAAGGGATACAAATTAAAAAGGACCATACAGCAGATTATATATATTTTTAAAAAATCATTCTATATTACTAGGTATATGGAACAGAAAATATTTCTCCCCAACATCCTCTTCACTATAATTTTCAAGGCATTTTCTATAAATGACTATAACCCTTACTTCAAACATTTGAAATTTCAAATTTCATAACTAATGTATTTTACAACTATATTATTAATATCATCATTGCTATATATTCCATGCTACATATTTCATCATATCCACATGCCGGCCGCAGCTTTTAATATACCCGAGTTTAAAAGAAAAATCTATTATACATCTTGCAAGACGATCTTCTTCGGTTCTCAGGTTTTGCAAGGGACAGCCTGGCTTTGAAAGGGAAGTGGGAAGTGTTTAAAAGGAACACCCTTGGTTGCCATCCTCCAGATGGGGCCCAGAGATCACCCAGAAACCCTGATCATTCTCCAGATGGTTTTCCTTGGAGAAAATAACTGACTCGGAGGTCAACTCTGTAGCATTATAGGCATGGCATTATACTTATGGCGTTGTAGACCCCAGACACCACCCTCCCCAAGCTCCCCCCAAAAAATGTTCCAAAATATAAGTGGCCACCCTATTTGCCCAGTAGGTCATGTAATTCTTTTTTGACTAGAAGAATTTCTTGAATTAATAACACAACTGTATTGGAAGCCATTTCATTGATTTCTCTCTGATCATTTATCTCAGGCTTTCTCAATTTTTGATATGGAACATTTACTAGCATGCTCCCTCAAACGGATAGGTAGATGGGCATGACGTCCGTTAATCCCGCCTTAGGGAGCACGCCAGTGGATGGCCGGCAGGAGCGGTGGTGGTCCCAGAGCACTGAGGCCTAGCACTGAAGTTTGCTCGTTGCTCTGGCAACGCCACCACTTCCTGTCACCCAAGGCCGCTCCCACCATTCAGGAGACTGGCGGGGCCAGTGGCGGTAAATGTGCCTCAATGTTGTGGCTCTCTGGGACGCCGCCACCTCTGTAAGGCTTCCAAAGCCGTTTCCGCACTCCAGAGAGTAGGAGAAGACTTGGGAGACTGGTGAGGTCGCCCGTGCCTCAGTGCTGTGGCTCACTGGCCTGGCGCCGCCTCCACTAGGCTTCTGATGCTTCTTCTGGGCTCTGGAGTGTGGGAGAAGACTCGGGAGACTGGCGGGGGCCACAGCACCAATTGTGCCTCTGTGCGAGCACCTGCCACCGAGGCTGCTCCAGCCGCCATGCCCAGGAGCCACGCACATAAGTAGGGAAAAGGTGATTTGACAGATTAGCTGTATCATGTTGTGTGTGTAGTGTGTTAGTAATGTATCACATGGGGGGTGATGCTAATAAGCATATGTGATTCCGCACAGATGTAGAAATTCTAGTTGTCAGTATCTGCAATTGCATCTAGGTTACTTTTTTGGGGTGTTTTATCAATGCTTATTTGCACATTGGGAATAACAAGCAGGAAAGACGCCTAAGAACTGAATGCAAGCAACACATCCAAAATATGAGTTAAGTATCTCAGTTGGATAGTGTGCCTGTCAGGCATGTATCTGCTAAGTCACTCGCTTCCCTTGCTGATCATTCCGTACCCCTAACCACCTCGGAGAAGCAGTAAGTTTGAGATAGAACAACGGGAAAGAAAATGAAAGCAAAGCACAACTGCAAACAATGTACTGCCACAAAATGCTTGGTTGGTTCACATCCAACGTTTGGAGTTGATTTCATTCAGACTTGTTGCCTTTCCAAGATTAACAAGTCGGGTGCATTCAGGACGGATTCTGATTAATTACTTTCTGGGGAAAAACACATCTGTACCGGAGTCTAGAATGTAAGGTGCATCAAAAACCTGAATATCATATTGTGTGCATGCAAAGCAGGTATCTTGCCCCAGTGTTAGTTAATTTGGCATGCTGGGAATTAATTTTTTGGAGTCATTTGGAAGCTGGGAGACAACTGCTGTTTCACTGGCAGATCATTTACCCTGGTGGTGCAGGAGACGTTCTGCGATGTTCAGCCCATGTTTAATGCAGCACAACTCTTAATTTTGCAGCCCCGGTGTCGAGCGTTTGATGCTAATTTGCACAGGAAGATGTTGCCGAACAAGGGAAAGGATGTCAGAGCTTGTCCTAAGGGCATACTTCTGGAGAGGAATGGTCGAGGCGTCTGAATGGGACACTTTATTTATAAGAACTGAGTGCCGATATGATCCGCCCAGAAGGATGTTTATTGTTTGCCTTCTAGCCGTCATGAGAAATTGTTCTCTTCTCCCCTCCGAGAGCGGAAAGGTGTCATGCACTGAGAAAAGCGGTGAAACAAAAGAATGACATTTCATCCTTACCTCCCACTGGTACATCAACAGCTTCGGGGATCTCAACACAGTGCGTGATTGAAGTGTGTGTATTGTCCCTCTCCAAGGACAACGGAGTGCCAGCCATATAATTTTCAATTTGCCATCTTCTGTTGGCATGGTGTCATACCAAACACCCATTATTTTAAGATGAGGTTATTGTGTGGGTTTGGGGGGGAGGGACGCTATTAATTTTTCATTTGATCTTTAGGCTGCTGAACGTTGCTAACCTTCGCATACCCAAAGAATAATCATAGCAAGTATTGCTTTAGATCGGCAGCAACGTACATTTCTCAGATTTTCCTTGACCGTACTCTGCATTTTATATGAAGAAACACCGCTGGTTTCTTGTAGAAATACGCCCAAAGAAAATGAAACCAAAAGGCAAAAAGTTTCAAAAAAAAAAAAAGAAGAAGAAGAAGAAGAAGAAGAAGAAGAAGAAGAAGAAGAAGAAGAAGAAGAAGAAGAAGAAGAAGAAGAAGAAGAAGTTGCGAAACCAAAAGGCAAGGTTGCAAAATTATTCAGGATTGCATTTAATAAATTCCAAGAAGACACAGCTTTTTGCCTTTTGGTTTCATTTGCTTTGGGCATACTCTGCATTTTGGTAAGGTTGGAAGACATCTGTCAGCGATTGGCCTGGCTAATAATAACAGACCCAGATCAACCACTGGCTACCTGTCTGTTTCCGGATCAAGTTCAAGATTTTGGATTTTACCATTAAGGCTATATGTGGCCTGGGTCCTGCCTATCTGAGGGACCATTTTTCTGCCTATACCCCCCGTAGGGCGCTTCACTTTGCGGGTATGAATCTCCTGGTTGCCCCAGGCCCCTGGGATGTCCACCTGGCCTCAACCAGGGCCAGCGCCTTTTTGGCTCTGGCCCCAGATTGGTGGAATGAGCTCCTGGAAGAGCTGAGGGCCCTGACGCAGCTATCAACATTCTGCAGGGCCTGCAAGATGAAGCTCTTCTGCCAGGCATTTGGTTGAGGCTGGAGGAGATGTCGGGGTTGATCTATCTCCGGGTTCCACTCTATATTTATCTGCCAAGCTTAGATCCATGGCTATCATATCTGACAGCCTGGTTATACATCACACACCATTATTGGTGAGATATGGGCAGCGGGAGGGGGGAGTTATAGGGAGGTATCTTTTGATTTCTTGTCCATTATCTTGTTGCTGCTACATTGTTTTATGGTTCATTTAGGGGGGAGCTTGTTGTTTTATTGTATTTGGGCTATTGAGCCCTTTTTACTCTGTAAGCCACCCTGAGCCGACTTGTCGGGAGGGGCGGGGTATGAATTCAATAATAAATAAAATAAGTTATCGCTCAGTGCTTTTGTGAGATATCCTAGTCCTTCTGTGTATACTGCATTGGTCAGATCGCACCTGGAGTCCTGTGCGCATTTCCAGAGGCCTCACTTCAAAAAGGACATGGGCAAAACTGAGAGGGATCAGAGGAGAGTGACCAGAATGATCCAGGGCCTGAGGACCAAGCCCTGTGAGGAAAGGCTGAGGGGCTTGGGAATGTCAAAACGGTGGCGGGGGGAAACCCAAGTGCAAGCATTTCTCCATTGGGCATCGCCAAATTAGATTCCTCTTTTTAAAAAGAAGAAGAATTCACTGTAACCAGGAAATCCTTAACTGCAGGTAAAGTGAGAGGGTGATTTATCTGCGCATGGAAAGGTGGATTTTAGTGCCAAAACAGGTGAAAAGTCAGCCCTTGAAGAAGGCAAATCCAAATGATATCACTAGTGCAGAAACAGTCTGTGACTGGCCCAAGGTCACCCAGCTGGCTGAATGTGGAGTGGGGAATCAAACCCAGCTCTACAGATTAGAGGCCACTACTCTTCCTACATCTAACTGTCTCCAATGGATCCTGCATGGTACAATCCCAAACTGAACTGGGGCCACACCTGCCTGGGATGAAAAGACTCCCCGAATGCAGCTGCCAAGCCAACCATGTGACTTCTCCTGGAGGTTGGAAACCTGAATTATGGTTGCCGTTTCTGGGCCTTTTCCACCCCCGTGGTAGCTTTTCATAGCCACAAATGACAAGAGAATAAAACAACAACCTCTCTATCCATGTCAACCTGCCACCCAGACACTATCCTTTGGCTACTGCCATCTCTAGATGTGCCTAAACCCTTTGACCTGTGGGGAAAAAACAGATGTAAAATAGGCGCTGACCCTTTCTGCTTTCTCTGCATCCTCCGTTAGAGTTTGTCCATCCGCACCCAACAGTGGGCCTATTGCCTCCTTTACTTTACATTTGCTCCTCACATAACTGAAAAATCCTTTCTTGTTACAATGGGCTTCCCTGGCCAATCTTAGCTCACTCTCAGCTTTGGCCTTTCTGATGATTTATCTACAGTGCCTAGTAACCTGTAGGTACTCTTCTTTAGAGCTCTGTCCTTCCCTCCATTTCCTGAACATTTCCCTTTTCTTTCTTAGTTAAATAACTTGCAGAAGGCACTTGAAGATCCCTTGGATTTGGCAACTGAAACGCAATGTCATATGGAGCGCTTCTATTCTAAGAACAAATCCCCCCCCCTTTTTTATAAAAAAGAAAAGCTTAATTAAAAAAATGTCATACTTAAGATAAAAGAATGTGCCACTCCTGAAAAATAAATGTTCACCTTACACAACATTAACCCCAGTGTTCTCTCCTAATTGACTTTAAAAAGACTGATGATTAAACAGAGAGATTAATGGACCACATGAAAAAGAATATGCATTAAAAAAAGGAGAGAAGACTGTGAAATTTTTAGCAGCACGCTAAGCAAGTGCAAGAAGGTGCTTTCTGCCTGTATGGGCCCATTGGCTCAAAGCCAGTGATTTTCTTATCTCTATAAAAATAGCAACTGTCTCCTATGGAATGGGGGGCGATGTTCAAGGCATTTACCGCCGTTGCACAGATTGTGTGCGTTCGGGGCTTGCGCGGAAGGACACACCCCGTGGACACGAGGAAAACTAGCTCTGGGAGGAGACAGGCTGCCATAGGCCAAGAAGAGCAAATGTTCCCCTCTACAGTCTGGCGATGGTCACAGTTCTGGTTTCGGTTTATGGAAATGAGCCGGTTGCGTTCTGAACGAGCCTGTTTGCAACCTGCTGGCGGCCATCCAAGGCACGGGAATCGATAGACTGCTGATCGTAACCAGTATTCTTTCCCTGCTCAGGGGTTCAGCAAACAGAAGGAGAGCCTTACTGGATCAGACCAGTGGCCTGTCTAAAACGAAGGACTTGAAACAAAAATTACCTGGACGTGGATGGAAATCACTTAATATGCACTCGATGGCTGTACTAACAGAGCTCTTTATTCCCTTTTCCTGTCTGATAGAGAAATAGCAGTGAACTTGGATGGGTTTGAATGTAAATTATTAATTTTAAATGCTTTAATTTGTCTTAGCCGTTGTAAATTAGAAAGCGTTGTAAGCTGCCCTGAGCGGCATATAAATTTAATAAAGAAATAAATCTAGTCCAGCATCGTGTCTCACACAGAGCAAAACAAGTAGACTTGGGGTTATAGAATCATAGAATCTTAGAGTTGGAAGGGGCCATACAGGCCATCTAGACCAACCCCCTGCTCAGTGCAGGATCAGCCTAAAGCATCCAGGGTGTCGTCTGCACGGGGCTTTATACCCACTCCCAGTTCAAATAAATCCCTCCTGTCTACACTGAATTTGATTTCCATTTTGATTTGGGGTGCTTTAAATTTTCCCTATGCAACATTCATGATTTATCTGGAGTGACCCTACCTTTCTGCCGCGATATCCAGAAGTGGATATAACCCTCAATATTTGAAAAAATCGGCATCAGGAAATGTGCAGATTCCTGCTTTGTGTGAATAAACTTCCTTCTCCATGCCTTGTAGCAAAGCAGTCTTCCCTGACTGGCCAGGGCACCAGTTCAAAGACTTCCTTGTTCCTGCTTCTTGGTTGCAAGGCTTATCTTAAAGTGCCTGCACTTCAGAAGCCCTAACTGAACAGAGATTTGCCTTATTTTCCCCTCCTCTGCTGTCTCAATTCCTTCCCCCCCTCCATTCAAGAAAAGAAAGAAACTCCTGCTACACTTGGGTCGCCTCCCCACTGAGCTTCTCCAATCAAGTTCATAACACTTTCTGTTTCAATTGTGGGAGGGAAAGAGTAATGCCCAAGTACAAATCGATATGAATTCAGCAGTATCCACAATGGAAAAAAAACTAAGTAAGTGCAGAATCAGCCCTGGTCTCTAGGCTTCTGCTTTAGATTCCCAACATCCCAGAACCTCTTTCCAGTTTTCATTCCTGCCATCTCATTCTCAGCCACACTGACAATTTCCCCTTGTCTCAGACAAATTGGACATAAGGTGGGTTTGTTCCCTCTGCTCTTGAACAGACCACTAAAGAAGTCCATGATGCTGTGCTGGCTTAGCCAATCAATGGCAGAGGTTTTATTGTCACAACCACAGTTCAGTACAGATTACAATGTCGATAGCTGAGCCAGAGGCATGATGTGATTGCTTCAGGGATCTAGAAGGTATATCTGTAGCACTTTCATTCCCCATTGCCCAATGCCGCTAGAAAATTCGTTTTTTTTTCTCTCCATACCTTACAGCAAGGGTAGTCAACCTGTGGTCCTCCAGATGTTCGTGGACTACAATTCCCATGAGCCCCTGCCAGCGTTTGCTGACAGGGGCTCATGGGAACTGTAGTCCATGAACATCTGGAGGGCCACAGGTTGACTACCCCTGCCTTACAGGGCTCCCTGACTCATACCCTGAATGATCTCAGGGCAAGACGACACAATTGTATATTTTAAGCTTTGCCCTTTTGAGGAAGGTCTCTTCTGCTTAGTAATGAATTTTGTGCAAGATGTGCTTTGTTCCTGCACTGTGTCTGTCGACAGTACTAACTAATATTGAGCTTTTTTATTGTGCATTTTGGATGTGTGAAGATCTTCTGGGATTAAATACACTCATCTCCTAGCCACAATGATAACCTTCATTTCTCTCTGAGAAATCATCTTTCAAAGTTTCAGGAGGGGCACCATTCTGGTTTGCAGAAGTGCTAGATTTGAGTACATAGAGCAGCCCTTTTCAACCTTCTAACTGTGGAGGAACCCCTGAAATATTTTTCAAGCTTCGAGGAACCTTAGAAGCTGTGACATGCTCCTTCAGAGAAGTGGGCATGGAAGTAAGATGTGGGACCCAGCTGGCCAATCAATTAATCAATTATTTACAATTTCCATTGTGGAGGAAAAGACTAGGCCTGTAGAACAACTAGGGAAGCGGGGTGCAGTGATGTCAGTAGCCATCCAATTTTTAGCATTATTTTTGTGCACTTTATTTTTTATTATTCCTTTTGTGTGTGTGTGTTGTAATGAACAGTCCAATTCTGTATACCGGCAGTGTTTTCACATGTGCAAATTTTTTGGGGGGAAATGAAACAAAACAAAGCAATGCAAACTGTTCAGCAGGTAGAGCAGCTGTTCAGCATCAAACCAAACAGACTCAGCGATTGGCAGGATTTAAATATGTGAAAGGAACAGCAGGACACTTAAAATAATAAAATAGTTTTATTGTGAAGAGAAACAGACTGTATATAGAAAGAACAGAGGACATTCCTGACAGTCTAACTGTTCTGTTCTAGAATCATAGAATCATAGAGTTGGAAGGGACCTCCAGGGGCATCTAGTCCAGTGCAGGAAACTCACAACTACCAGCCCACCCACAGTGACCCCAAGGCAATGTACAAATGATAAGAAGAAGAAGAAGAAGAGTTGGTTCTTATATGATGCTTTTCTCTACCCGAAGGAGGCTCAAAGCGGCTTACAGTCACCTTCCCTTTCCTCTCCCCACAACAGACACCCTGTGAGGGAGGTGAGACTGAGAGAGCCCTGATATTCCTGCTCGGTCAGAACAGTTTTATCAGTGCCGTGGCGAGCCCAAGGTCACCCAGCTGGCTGCATGTGGGGGAGTGCAGAATCGAACCTGGCATGCCAGATTAGAAGTCCGCACTCCTAACCACTACACCAAACTGGCTCTCCCCCTCCCCCTGAAAAAAAAAACAGAATCCAGAGTGAAAATGTGGGGTCATATGCAGATGGCTTTTTTAAAAAACTGAGCCCAACAAGCTATAAAAGCTCAGTGTAGATAAGCCCCAGGTAAAAGGAGGGGATTTTCATTAGGTTTAAAGGGGAGATCCCTTGATGGTTAGCCCTGGTTAGTACTTGGGTGGTAGACACTAAAGAAGTCCAGGGTTGCTAAACAAAGGCAAGGAATAGCAAGCCCTATCTGTTCAACTCTTGCCCTGAAAACCCTTGTGCATGCATGTAAAACACCATCAAATTGCAGCCCCCTTATGCTGACCCACCGCAGGGGTTGCCAAACTGCATCCTGGCAGGAACTCGTGGGAATTGTAGTCCATGGACTTCTAGAGAGCCATAGTTTTACCACCCCTGCAGTGCATCAGCATGGGGGGGGGGCAATTTGATGGCGTTTTAGGTGCACACAGAAGGCGGTCTTGTATATCCAGCAATGGATTGGCGAGATAAGCTACCGGGTTTAGAAAGCCATGTTAGAGACTGTTTTATCCAGGACACAAAAACACTTATGGTCAAAGTGAAGCTGAGCAGCCTGTTCCCAAGGGGCATCTCCCACACTCTGCAATCAGCAGGCAAAAGACGTTGCCAATTTGCCAAGGAATTATAGCCAGCAATCACATTAGAACAAATGGGAAATTGCTTCTTTTGTGTGTTTTTGAAGGATTATTAAAATCAGCAGGGAAGAATAACTTTTTTTAGAGTTTCAGAAATTCACAATCAATAATTGGAAGGTTTTTTGTTTTTTAATGTTATTTTTAAAGTACTAGATTTCCTCTACGAACGCCACTAGCACGGCAGAATTAATTAATATGAGAAGCTCTTTTATTATCATCAGATAATCGAAATCCTCCATCAGGCTTTCTCCAAATGAATGTGTGGTTTTCTTTGGTGGAAGTTTTTCTCATTGGGATTGATTTATGCATTCGGAATCTACGCTCACTTGCACATTTAACAGTTTTGGGAATGGTCTGTACATCACGAGAGCCCAAATGCAGCCCATGTGACCGGACAGGCCAGTCACCAATCAGTGCTTTGCAATTGCTCATGCACGTCAATGGGTGGCATTTTATGGAGCAGTGGGGGGGGGGGGAGGCTGCCAATTTGCAAAGTGCAGTGGTGGGTAGACACCATTTTCAGTTTAGGGATGCCAGCTTTCAGGTGGGACCTGGGGATCCCTTGGGATGACAGCTCATTCCCAGACTTCACTGGGGGGGGGGGGCAAAATTCTGTCTGCCATCGTTGGCTATTGGTTTTATTTCTTGGGTTGTTTATATTTTCAGTTATTTTGTATTTTTCCTGAATCGTGAGTCGCAGTGAGCCAGCCTTGGCCAAGAGCAGCAACTAATAAATAGAAGGAGGAGGAGGAGGAGGAGGAGGAAGAGTTGGTTCTTATATGCCGCTTTTCTCTACCCGAAGGTGTCTCAAAGCGGCTGACATTCACCTTCCCTTTCCTCTCCCCACAACAGACACCCTGTGAGGGAGGTGAGGCTGAGAGAGCCCTGATATTCCTGCTCAGTCAGAACAGCTTTATCAGTGTCATGGCGAGCCCAAGGTCACCCAGCTGGCTGCATGTGGGGGAGCGGGGAATCAAACCCAACATGCCACATTAGAAGTCTGCACTCCTAACCACTACACCAAGCTGGCTCTCAGTAAATAAGAGATCAGTTCCCTTGGAGGAAATGGCTGCTAAGGTGGGTGGCCTCTATGGCATTGCACCCCACTGAGATCCCTTTCCTCCCCTAGAATCACCAAGAGTTTCTCAAACTGGATTGGACAGCCCTACCTCTCCAACCACTGCCAGCAGGGTGAGGGGACTGGCAACTCCAGCTGAGCTCTTTCTGGGTAGCAGGTGAGGGGGGACAATATTCATTGGTCTTCATGGGAAGTCCATGAAATTGGGCACAGCCTGATTTGTTTTGTTATCATGGTTGGTGTGGGGAGAGGAGCAGGAGAGCTATGGGTTGGGGGAGTCTGTTGCAATTCTCAAGCAACTCTGAAAAGACCAGGCAGTCAGTGATGTGAAAGGCCAACACCTAAGACCCCAAAAAGCTGCTGCCAGCCTGAGCAGACAATACTGACCTGGATGGACCGATGATGTCTGATTCAGCATGGCAGCTTCATGTCTCTTCCACTTGGCGCAGGGGGAGACAGGGACCCCGCATCTCCCTTATATCCCAATCAAAATCAGGTGTGGAAAAAACAGGCCGAGGGCTCATTTATGGACTTCAAGCCTCTTGTGTAGCCTATCCTCTTTTTTTTTTAAAGTCCCTAAAATTATGTATCACGTAGACAACGTGAAGAGAGAGAAACGTTTCTCCCTTCCCACATAACACAAAAGATCACCCAATGAAGCTGATTGCGAGTAGATTTAGGAGAGACAAAAGAAAGTACTTCTCACATCCCATAATAAGAGCTATCAAGTATCACTGTTCAAATGCTGGAGATGCAATCACACACACACGCACACACACACACATACAAAACCCTCCAGAATAGTTTGCCGTTGAGGCATGTACAGAATACTGATTTTCACAGCCAACAGAACTCTAAGCAAGCATCCACTGTGTTTCAAGCAAAACTCCTGGGAATAGAATCTACAGATTACATAATGGCAATTAAATTAGTTCAACAAGGAAGGTCTTTTAATTTTTGAAAAAAAGCAAATATGAATCAGCTTCCTCGGGTGAAGGAGAGTACAGTTGCCGAATGAACCAGCTTGACCTGTCCCTTAATAGACATTTAATGAAGAAGAAGAAGAGTTGGTTTTAATACCCACTTTTCAATTACCCAAAGGAGTGTCAAAGTGGCTTATAATTGCCTTCCCTTCCTCTCCCCACAACAGACACCCTGTGAAGTAAGTGGGGCTGGGAGAACTCTAAGAGAACTGCGCTGCAAGAATAGTAAGAGAATTGAGATAGGCCCACGGTCACCCAGCTGGCTTCATGTGGAGGAGTGGGAGATCAAACCTGGTTCTCCAGATTAGAGGTTGTCACTCTTAACCACTGCATCATGCTGGCTCTCAATAATGAGAAGAAATTGGTAGTTGTAGCTCTTCACAGAATAAAGGAATAAATCACATCAACTGAGAATTTCTGCAAAGAGTGGTAGACAGGCTACTTCCTAGGCCCATGACCTTGGGGAGATATATTAAGCATACATCCCAGGGACTAGAACCAGCCCATCCAAGACCCTAATCCAATCTGCAAACAATTGGTGGGAAGCCCAGCTCTTCCCTCTCCTGGTAAGTGCCAGAAAGCAGCATGATGAGGAGGATTGAGGCAGGAAATAGCCTCTGATTGGTCCTCAGTGGGCAAGTGCCCTCATCCTCTTGGAGACATGTCACCCAGTAAAGGCCAATCAGTTGACCAACACATCACTGGAAGCACCCAACACTTTTTATGTGGTATGATATGCTTCCTGTGTGCAATTCTGCCATAAGGTAAATTAACAATTCCCCCTGCTGAGGTTCATTCCCTCCCCCAAATGCAAACCTTCCCCTGGGTATTCCCCCAGATCTCTAGGGATTGCCCAACCCAAACGTGGCAACCATAAGTGACAAGGGGGGCTGGTTTGTTGCCAAGCTCTGCTCAGAAGAGGCATGGGTCAAGAGCAGGTCAGTACCAAAATATCTATGTTACCCGGCATTGCATATTTTGACATCCAGCCCAGCCTGACATCCAGCCCTCATAACAAATGAGTTTGCTGCCTCTGCCCTTTGGAGCCAGCAAACTCTGCCCAACCCTCAAGGGCTCCTTTGTCCAGAGCCGTCCTCAGGCATGATAGCTGCTGTCAGCTCACTAAGATTCCCATCATGCACTGCTTCCGGATGAGAGGAGGATGCAATGGGTGAGCTAATTGGCTAACATTAGCCCCCTCTGAGCCAAGCAGCCTTGCATTGCTGGCTTGCAGCGAAGCGAGCCCTCCCCAGTTAGGCTGTGTTTATTTCCCAGTCCATTATTAAAAGTCCTGCTACAGGGATAGGGTTGCCAGCTCCAGGGCTGGCAATAGCCTGGAGGTTTGAGGAGTGGAACCTGAAGAGGCTGGCATTGGGGGAGGAGAGAGACCTCATCAGGGTACAATCCCATGGAGTCGACCTTCCAAAGAAACTGTTTTCTTCACGGAAAGTGATCTCTGTCGCCTGGAGATCAGCTGTAATCTCGGGGGGGGGGGTGTCTCCAGGTATGACCTGGAGGTTGGCAACCCTATGGGACCAGATGAAAAGCTAGCATCCCCAAGGAAGGAGAGTCTGCAGCTGGATGTAGGAATTGCATGGGGAAAGCCACACTGGCATTGCCACTTGTATATTGAATGAAGTCTTAGAACAGGGGTAGTCAAACTGCGGCCCTCCAGATGTCCATGGACTACAATACCTATGAGCCCCTGCCAGCGGTCGCTGGCAGGGGCTCATGGGAATTGTAGTCCATGGACATCTGGAGGGCCGCAGTTTGACTACTAGGATGTAATACAGAGGAATGATTTTGCTTCCGGCGCTGGAACCAAAGCTTTCTAAATGTCCTGCGCTGAATCGGGTGTTTTCTGCATTCCACTATATTTCAACACGTGTGTCTCTTTTCCATTTCCCCCCCAGCAGTCGCTCGGGAGAAAGGTGTTTCTGTTCTTGAAATGCGCCAGTCTTGCTCTTTGCTCCATTAAATCAAGGGCACGGAAAACACCTTCAGCTGAAATCAGATCTTTGGCTGCCAGTTTCCAAGGCCGAGCAAATTTGACAAGCTTTGTCTAGGGATAAATCTCCCTCCGGTAGCAGCCATTCTCTGAGGACTTTATCTCTGACCTGCAGACAATTCTATCCCTTAAAAGAGTCTGCTTTCAAGTCTGCAAAGCCAATCTTTCCCAACAAACTTTCTTAATTCTCTAACAATGCGATCCAGATTTGGGTCTGCTTTTTGCCTGCATGTAAAAAAACACTCGCTTGCATTCTCCTTACACATGCGGTAGTCCTGCCTGTATTATTCTGAGTTTCTTGAGAGCTGGCTTGGTGTAGTGGTTAAGACCTAATCTGGAGGTCCGTTTTGATTCTCCACTCCCCCACATGCAGGCTGCTGGGTGCCCCTGAGCTAGTCACAGTTCTGTTAGGAGCTGTTCTCACAGGGCAGCCCTGTCCGAGCTCTTTCAGCCCCACCTCCCTCACAGGGTGTCTGCTGTGGGGAGAGGAAGGGAGGGCAGTTGTAAGCCACTTTCAGACTCCCTCAGGTAGAGAAAAGCAGCATCTAAGAATCAACTCATATTTTCTTGCATGTCATGCCAGTTCTGATGTTTGCACTGTTGGTGGGATCAGTTCAGCCTTCACTTCACTGTTCCATGTTTTCTGGGTGAGGGGGGTGTCATTGTTGCATTTCATCAGCCTTCTTGTTCTGCCTATCCTCCTCGGAGTACATGGGCAGGGTGTGATCCCCTGTCACGAGAGTAGTCCAATTAGCTTCAGTGTGTTTGCTCTTATGTAAAGCAAGAGAGTTATCATGCAGCCACTCTGAAGCAGTAAAGATCATTTATTTGCTATATCACTTAGTCCCTGACATGTCATGGAATCCTAGAGTGGAAAGGGGCCATCCAGGCCATCTAGTTCAACCCGCTGTTCAATGCAGGATCAGCTTCAAACATCCAGGATAAGTAGCTGTCCAGCCACTGCTTGAAGACTGCCAGTGAGGGGGAGATCACCACCTCCTTAGGCAGACCATTCCACTGCTGAACTAGACTCATAGAATCCTATTGTGGGAAGGGTCCATGTAGGCCATCTGGTCCCACCCTCTGCACAGTGCAGGATCAGCCTAAAGCATCCAGGAGAAGGAACTGTCTAGCTGCTGCTTGAAGACCGCCAGTGAGAGGGAGCTGATTTGGTGGATGGTGGGGATATTTGGATGGGAAGTGTGTTGCAACAGGACACCCCATTACACAAGAGTAGCACTGTGTAAAATGAGAAGGGCGTCAGGATACAGGGCATCTCCCCCCTCCCTTCACAGGCTTATGACTAATATGTGTATCTTCTTCTGTGTCTCTCTCTGTATTGTTCTCGTAAACATGTCAAGAGCTGCTTTGAAGGAACGGGAGTTGCTGAGTTCTCCCCCCCCCCATGACCCCCGAGATCACTGCGGTATGTGTGGGGGGAGATGGTGGCAAGGGAGAGGCAGAGAGAGGAGAGCCGGCCAGACACACGCTCACACAAGGTCGAGCAAAGAGGAAGGAGCCTCCTGTGGGAATGAGGGTTCCTTTCAAGGCAGGCGCATCCTGGTGCTAAAACGTTTTGCCTCTGGCATGCCATTCCCTTTTTTAAAAAAACACTCAAATCCCCTTTTCTCCAGCAGGCCTCAAGGTGAGGGGGGGAAAAATTTAGATTTCCAGGAAGAGACTTCCTGGCAAATTCATGTTGAAATGAAAATAAAGCATATGGGAGAAACCAATTTTTAAAGAGGGGGGAAATGGGGAGGGGTGTGTGAATGGGCCAGCAATGGAATGAATACAAAATGGTCTGAACACAAGGGGGAGGGGACAGGGTAGCATCGGGAATTTAGGCCAATTTGAAAAACGCCGTATTCTCATCTTCTGTAAACGTAATGTATACCTACATCACTTGTTTTAAGGCAAATCCACAAATCACCAATTTATTTAATGCTGTAAAATATAAGGGAATGTCTCTAAATTGTAAATTCTTTCACAGCAAAGGGGGGGGGTTGGTTTCTTTTTTATGAGTGCTAGGAAACAGACATATCTGAGAATCATACTCTTGTCATTGCTCTGCTTTGAAATCCAGGACATTAAAAGAGCTATACCAAGCTGGTCTACTCAGAAGTCTGCTCAGAGCCATTCAGTGGGACTTAATCTTGGGGATGGGTCCTTGTTGTTGTTGTTAGTTGTGAAGTCATGTCTGACCCATCACAACCCCATGGACAATGATCCTCCAGGCCTTTCTGTCCTCTACTGCAGGGATAGTCAACCTGTGGTCCTCCAGATGTTCATGGACTACAATTCCCAGGAGCCCCTGCCAGCGTTTGCTTGCAGGGGCTCCTGGGAATTATAGTCCATGAACATCTGGAGGACCACAGGCTGACTACCCCTGCTCTACCATTCCCCGGAGTCCATTTAAGCTCACACCAACTGCTTCAATGACTCCATCCAGCCACCTCATTCTCTGTCACCCCCTTCTTCTTTTGCCCTCGATCACTCTCAGCAGTAGGCTCTTCTCCAGGGAGTCCTTCCTTCTCATGAGGTGACCAAAGTATTTTAGTTTCATCTTCAGTGTCCTTAGGTTTGCACTATTGGTCTGCCTCACAACAGTGCCTATACAAGCTGCAGGACACAGGTCAGTGCTACCAAACATGTGCTGAGGGGTGCATATTCTGGTATCTCCTGTGTCATCTCCTGAGAAACTGGTCACCCTGGATTGTAAGACTCCAACAGAATAACCAGAATCAGAAGAGAATTTTATTCAACAGACCAGCTCAACTAACTAACTGTGCACTCTAGCCTAGCCTTTCTCAACTTTTTTTTACCATTGCAATAAAATTTCACGCCTTGCCATTCAGCTGGCATAACAGTATTTTTACTGATGTGCGGAAATACCCCTAGAGCTACTCTATGGGGAACACCCAGAAGTGACGTAAGGAGGGCTACAATCTCAGTCCCCCTATACATCCCCACCCCCTAACCCTTCCCCCAGTCCGAATCCTGACCCACTGCTTCCTGTAGAGCAAACTGTGGTGTAGAAGCAGAACGCCTAGAAGTATGTTGCATGACTAAATCGCTACATTACTGGATGCAATTATTATTACAATTCCTAGTGAGCCAGTTTGGTGTAGTGGTTAGGAGTGCGGACTTCTAATCTGGCATGCCAGGTTCGATTCTGCCCTCCCCCACATGCAGTCAGCTGGGTGACCTTGGGCTAGCCACGGCACTGATAAAACTGTTCTGACCGAGCAGGAATATCAGGGCTCTCTCAGCCTCACCCACCCCACAGGGTGTCTGTTGTGGGGAGAGGAATGGGAAGGCGATTGTAAGCCGCTTTGAGCCTCCTTCGGGTAGGGAAAAGCGGCATATAAGAACCAACTCTTCTTCTTCTTCTTCTTCTTCTTCTTCTTCTTCTTCTTCTTCTTCTTCTTCTTCTTCTTCTTCTTCTAGTGGCACAGAAGCCGTCCTTATCTTTGTTTTCCTAAAAAATGCCTGTTCAAGGATGCAAAGCCCAACTTCTGATCACCTCCTTATCAGCTGGATGGCAACAAATCGTGGGGTTTAAAATGGCTGCCAATTGTTCCTTGAAGCAAGCGAGGGGGAAATAACTTAGATGGGGTTTGTTCAAAGCAAACACAGCAACGGCGGTTCAACGTGACCTCGAGGTTTTGTTCTTATACGGATATTACACAAAAGAAATATAACCGTCAGAGAAAAACAGAGAGAGGCGGCCTTCTTTATTATATGCGAGGGTGGAGGACAGCATTATATGCAGAGTGGGGAATAAAGATCGGAACTTTTATCCCCCGCTTTTAATATTCATGATATGTTTTTTTTTTTTAAAAAAAGAATAGCAACTCTATTCCCTTTCAATCTGTTTCAGCAACGGGAGAGGATGTGAAAGCCACACTGTCCCTTGAACATAAATAATGGTGTTTGCCTTTGCTGTTTTCTGCACAAACCAATCCCCAAAGTGGACCACAATCTCCTCTATCAGATGACTTTACAAGGTCGGCCTGCCGGGCCACTGTCTATTTATTCCTCCTCTGCGTTCTCTCCCTTTGCGAGAGAGAGAGGCTTTTTAAAGTGTGAGTCCAATATATTTTACTGGTTCTTCTTGTAACCAGCATTTTACATTCACGTTGTGCACCGCCCCGAGATGGCTAGTCCAAGAAGGGCGGTAGAAAAGCCAAAATGATACATAAAGCCGAAAGCCAAAGTCATACATGGCGCTTGTTTGGAACCTAAATTGTACCGTTTTCAGATTAAAAGTTTTGAGACAAAAATGGTCTCCCACAGCATTTTGCAACACACGTGGCTGCTGATGCATTTATATTAAATTTTACTGTTTTATTTTCAAATGATCGGCTCCAATCATTAAGCCTGCTTCTGTGGTAGAGTGAGGATTCAAGCCTGGGTTTTCTGGAGGCTGATCCAACATCCCAACCACTACACCTCCCTGGCTGTGTAGTACCATATATCATGCCCGAATAGCAGCCCATATTAGCATGGCATAGCCCTCCCATGAATATTTCCCCCCAGAAAGGCTGACAAAGGTTGACAAAGTAAATCTCAACCTGGCAGTCCGTCTTGCCTATAATGTGTTCTAAGTGGCTTTTGAGATGGATGGTCTGGTGGCCCATTGTTGACCTTTGACCATGGGGCGGAGGGAACAGAATGAACTCCAGAAGCTACCGTGCAATCCTGGCTCCAGCTCAATTAATCTGAACAGGAGGGGACAGCGAGATCCAATGCCTCTCATGATTTTTCATGAAGTTGGATGCCCTCCAAGGGAATGTTTGAAGACAACAGGTGCTGGGAAAGGCTGCCCCCCCCTACTTTTTTGCAGTCAGAGACAAAAAAAAAAAAGAACGTGCAGCTTTTGATGGTCAGAAGTAAGTTAAGGTGCTGCATATACTTACTTGGGACTAGTCAAGAGAATGCCTACATTGAGAGCCAGTGTAGTGTAGTGTAGTGTAGTGGTTAAGGCTTCTAGTCTGGCAAACCGGGTTCGATTCCCCACTCCTCCTTCACATGCAGCCAGATGGGGAGCCTATCAAGTTCTTCAAGAGCTTTCTCAGCCCTGGCTTCTTCACAGGGTGTATGTTGTGGAGAGAAGAAAGGCAGGTGATTGTAAGCCACTTTGAGACTCCTTTGGGTAGTGAAATGCAGGGTACAAAACCTAGCTTTTCTTTTTCTCTGTTTGGGATAGTTGGGATTTCTTGACTGGTAGCCAGCATTTGGGGTAGAAGATGCTAAGTTTTTGCTGTGTATGTTGTCTAAAGGTCGCTGTGCAGGTGTGCATTTGAGACCCAGCTTAGTCTGCTATTTCTGTAAGCCTGATAATTGTTTATTAAATCTTGTAAGCGAAGCCGAATCACGCATATGATTTCCTTGGGATTTCTAGGCGATTGTAAGCCGCTTTGAGATTCCTCCAGATAGTAAAAAATGAGGCTTCTACTTCTACTGTATCCAATAAAGAGCCTCTTGTGGTGCAGAGTGGTAAGGCAGCAGACATGCAGTCTGAAAGCTCTGCCCATGAGGCTGGGAGTTCAATCCCAGCAGCTAGCTCAAGGTTGACTCAGCCTTCCATCCTTCCGAGGTCGGTAAAATGAGTACCCAGCTTGCTGGGGGGTAAACGGTAATGACTGGGGAAGGCACTGGCAAACCAGCCCGTATTGAGTCTGCCATGAAAACGCTAGAGGGCGTCACCCCAAGGGTCAGACATGACATGGTGCTTGCACAGGGGATACCTTTACTTTTACCTTTTTAAGTACCAAAGGGTTTAGTTTACCGGGGCAATTGTGTCAACCTCCCTTAAGCCTCTTGCTCAACATTCCAAATGTGCTTGCAGCCTCCCTCCCTCCAGAAAAAGCTGGAAATCCCTGATTTAGAGTATGACCTAATAATAATTTTATTTAAGCAAGCACTGAGGTATTGAATGGAGTTAATAGAACATTGGCAATGTTACAGTAGATTGGTTTTTATTGCTGGATTTACTATAAGAGTTTTGATTCATGGCAATTTTATTCTTTTTTTTTCAAAAATAAAAAAGGCAAAGTACAGAAGAAGAGAAAGTGTGTATGTGTGTGTGTGTGGGGGGGGGGGAAGGTGGAACCATCAGATCCGAGAAAGCTGTGTGCATGTCTTAATTAGTCATGCCCTATTATTTCTTCCCCCAAACAATTTTGTGAACTGCTACAAAAGGGGTGGAGATGCAAAAAGTGAATCTGGCAGCAGATTTTTAAAAAATAGGTTTTCAGGACATCCGCGAGCTTTCTCCCATGCCTTTCTCCAACTCGTCGCAAAACAATGGATTAGGAACTGAAAGGCGTCCTTGGTTCTGAGGATTTGGAGCATGAAATGCTGACCCCGTTGAACCAAGAACCGAGATTCTTCCCATTGCTTTGCAGTTTGGCATTGATGCACCGGCTTGGCCGGGTTCATTGACAAGAAGCGACAGCGAATAGATGCGAGCCTTTCTAAGAGCCTGAAAGACCAGTTTCATGCAGTCCACTTCAGCTTATCCAGATGCCGGTTGTCTGACCCACACTGCAATTTACCCAGGAGTGGAATAATTACAGAACCACAGCTCTCCTGCAAGCCCACATCATGGAGAATGTACATTGAACCCTATGCAAAAAACTCTCGACCCATTATACTAACCCTTACCATTTTAGGACAGGGTAGGGAGCCCATGAACACATGAAGCAGCTTTATACTGTATCAGACCTTCAGGCCACCCAGACTGGCAGCAGCTATCTAGGGTCTCAGGAGGAGATCTTTCACATCACCTGCTCTATCTGAGTAACTTAGTGTAGATTCTCAAAAGCATCTATCCTGAAAATCTTGTGGGGCTATAGGGAGGTACAGGACGCCAATCTAGCTGTAACAGGTAAATATTTTAGGGCCTTCTAGAGTCCCCGTCCTAGAACTCCAGCATCTCATGCCCTGTGGCCCTAGAGGGGTGCCTCTGTAAAGTCCATAAACACGTTTTTCGAAGCCTGTGTCCAGGAATATCCCAGGTAGCTTGCAGAAACACGGCATGTTCTGCTCCTTATTCTGAAATATGAACCCATAACACTGAAGACCCAGGACTAGAAAGGAAAGGCAGGGAGAGAAATGAAAATGACAGCCCGATAAAGCACACAGAACTCCAAGAAGGAGAAACATTTCATCCATTGACAGCGCTCGTAAAATAGAGAGCAGCAAGCAAATATAACAGGACAGCCAGGCCCCAAACGGTGAATGATATACTAACATTGTAATTTGGGCTTTTGTGGAAAACTGCTTATTTTGATAGACATCCCTCGGTAAATAGCCACTGACAGCCACTGCTCGGATATCTGCAGGAGGTGATCATTTCCCAATTTCGACAGGTGTTGACATTTTTGGCTGGGTGCCTTGAAAGAAAAATTGTGCTTTTGTTACACACACACACACATATTGGAAGGACTTTAAAAATATCGCTCTATCCCATGTCACCTGGCTGTACTGAAGAAAGGGAATTGTATTCATCAAGCCTTCTGGGGATTTTAATTTAACTTGAATTTTAATTGAGATCTCAGTAATGCCTGGATCTTCATATTTAATCTTTTATAATGTAAAGCGGCTTTTTTTCTTATGTAAAGTTGGTGAATTTAGTTACACGGTATCAATTTTCTCCCAAAGAGGACACTGCTATCTGTCACATTTTATAATAGCACCATCTTTCTTCCATTATGGAAATTACTTCAGCTTGATTCCTTTTTTGTTTGTTTCTTAAGGCATATTAAAGTGTTTTTTTTTAAATTTAAGTTTGCTCATTATTCATTAAGTACTTTCAAACCTGGCTGCTAGGAATCTGAAATATATTGCATTTGAATTTTGCTCTTTCAGGGTGGGGGGAAAGCACCTGGAAAACTGAAGGGGGTCATCTCTCTTTTAAGAGGTCTGCCGTGCTGCAGAATCAATTCAGTCCAAATAAAACAAAATGATTCCTCTTTTCATAGTGAGCAGAGCTAGAAGGGAAGAAAGTCAGGATAAGCAAATGTTCCCAATTTCATTTGTTTATTTTTCCTCCAGTGTTTTTGGTTCTCTGCTGTTACGCTGTCCGTTTTATAGATTTATCATGCATACACGTTGCGTGTTTTTATGCCCCATGTCCATGTCTAGTGCTTATCCTTTATACATATCCTGTGTGTATAATATTGATTTGTTGATGTGCAAAGAACATTGCGAAAAGCACACAATTTAAAGGAACAGGAAAACAGAACAGAGCTGGCGTGATAATACTCTCGCTTTTTGGACTCACCAAAGGGAGGCGCAGAACTGAAATGAGGGCTGGGGGGGGGTCAAAATATCAGAGATGAGGGGTTTGGAATGAGCCTTAAGACAGTGCTGTGCAGTGGTTAGGCTTGGGTATGAGAGGCCCTGCTTCACCCACACAGCATAAAGCTTGATGAGAGACTGAGAGAAGAAAGTTGGCTTTGCCATTTGAACAACACCATCAAAACTAGCTCTCTTCATCACATTCCATAATCTAGAAGAAGAAAAGGAAGAGTTTGTTTTTATAACCTGCTTTTCACTACCTGAAGGAGCCTCAAAGCGGCTTACAACCGCCTTCCCTTCCTCTCCGCTTTTTTAACCACTACACAATGCTGGCTCGCTAGTAAGCCTACAATGAATAGATAGCATTCTTGTTTCTTGCATAGCTGGAGGATGCTTCTAGAGCAGGGGTAGTCAAACTGCGGCCCTGCAGATGTCCATGGACTACAATTCCCATGAGCCCCTGCCAGCAGTTGATGGAGGTTGGCAACCCTATGGGACCAGATGAAAAGCTAGCATCCCCAAGGAAGGAGAGTCTGCAGCTGGATATAGGAATTGCATGGGGATTGCCACTTGTATATTGAGTGAAGTCTTAGAGAATCTCCTCACAATGCAGTCAAGCCAGATAGATGTGTGTGGACCCCCTTTGGGAGTTATACCTCTCGATAACTGGCATTCCTAGTAACAAATGTCTTATTCCTTTAAAAATTTCATGGTGGTTTAAAAGCCTAAATGTATTCCTCAGCATCACAAGGGTACTATCTGCACTCATGGGTTTTTTTCCCACTCTTGATCCTGCAGAATTCTGATTGATCTGAACCTGGATCTTGCAACAGATCTGCAACATTCCCTTTTCCCAGCTCAAAACAGCTTTCCCCAAGACGCTGTCTTCTGCACTTGAATCGTTCCAATTGTCAATCTCCTCTCTCCGTCCTGCTTGATGGGGCATGGGGGTGGCCATGTGCCAGTACCTGTAAGTGCCTTTTACTTTCATCTCACTTCCAGGACAGCCCTGGGAGGGGCGGGGGTTGCATGAAGCTCCATCTGGCACACAAGAAAACAGCCTTGCAATTCATGAGGGCTTTATTTCCTGCCTTTTGTTCCCCAATGGCTCTACAGCCAGAGCAAACTGGGGGAGGGGGAAGTGCCAAAGGCCACAGAAGCCGCAGCCTCAGGGCATGAGTGTTTTCTTGTTGGATTTTTTCCCCCAACCAGACTGGCTCTGCAACCAGAGTGAGCACGGGTGATGGTGGGAGGGGGAATGATGAAAGAGCAGAAGGAAGCAGCTTCAAGATGAACTATGGAGGTGCTGCCGGGCTAGGAGGAGGAGGTGGGAACATCTGCACATGGAACATGGGGCTTTCGGAGTGCTTTTCTCCAATTAAGTGGAAACTATCCACTCTCTAGTATCCTGGGGTGTCACTCCAGAGTCGAGCAGGGATGCTGCAGATTGAATCATTAAACTGATTGACATCAGAATTGGAAATTGGATCAGGTGCAGATTGCTTATTCAAATCCGAGCGGATGGAGTATAAAAAGGCCAGTGCGGATAAGGCCCAGGAGCACTCATTCTAGGATTACTTTCATATTGAATATTGCACTTCCAAGGTACTTTAGAAGTGGACTTTCAGCCGCAAAAGCACACTGAAAGTGTATTATCCATCAAGTCAGGAAGGATGGCACTTGAAAGAACTGGAAATTGAGGCACTCGCCTTCCATAGCAGTAGCTCCACTCCTTAGAGGTAATTCATGAATATGCTTGTTAATGTCTGGTGATCAGCACACGGAGAGCTTCCTCAAGTGTAGAAGTGGTTTCTCAAATTTCTCCTTTTAAAGTAAAAGGTTTAACTCACGTTGTGTCTAGACTTGGGACTGGTATATCACAAATAGGCATATATTTATACTGCAAAAAATGAGGAGGCATATACAAGTAATCAAAACAGCATAATGATATTTAATGATGTTTAAAGTGGGTGTCACTCCGTATCTAAAGACACGGCATTCATCATGAGACCAGAGAACGGTAGTAGAATGTGAGAAGTTTCTTTTTTTTTAATCATATATTTACAACCATTCTTGATCTCTGCTTGTTTTGCAGATTTGTTTGTGCGTTGCACATGCTTGATATGAAACCTGTCTTCCATCTATATAAATAATGCTGATTTATCAATAAACATATAATGTGGGGAAAGGTGTACATTTTACATCCAAAATGCAGTGCGGGGGAAATAGAAAATGACATAAAATGTAACCACAGGGTTTAGTTCAGACAAGAAGAAGAACTTTTCACTACCCAAAGGAGTCTCAAAGGGGCTTACAGTTGCCTTCCCTTTCCTCTCCCCACAACAGACATCCTGTGAGGGAGGTGAGGCTGAGAGGGCTCTGATATCAATGAAGAAGAAGAAGAGTTGGTTCTTATATGCCACTTTTCTCTACACGAAGGAGTCTCAAAGTGGCTTACAATCACCTTCTCTTCCTCTCCCCACAATTGACACCCTGTTGGGGGGGGGGGGGCTGAGAGAGCTCTGAGAGAACCGTGACTGGCCCAAGATCACCCAGTCAGCTACGTGTGGAACAGCTTGATTTAATATTTTTAGAAGCTTTTTAAAGACAATCTTTTTTTTTCTTTTACGACTTCTTGGAACTGATGGTTAAGAGTGATGGTGTCTCCTTAGATTCAATGGTATCTTTCCTCATCTGCACTTTAAATTCTCTCCATGATTCCATTATTGTAGATTTAAATAACTTCCAAGACTCCTGATGGGATTTGACGCTCTTTACTCTGCTTCAGGGTCTTTTTTTTTTACTGATCTTCTGATAATTATTATTATTTAGAATTCTCCTTGCCTGAAATTAAATGTGGACATCTTGGACTTTAGATTACTGACAACTGCGGGATTCACATTCCTGGTGTTTTGTTCTGAAAATCCCTGTTTACAGCTTTGCAGTGAACATAGAATAATAGAATCATAGAGCTGGGAGCCTTACAGGGCATCTAGCCCAACTCCCTGCTCAATGCAGGATCAGCCTCAGCATCCATAACAAGTCTCTTTCCAGCTGCTGCTTGAAGACCACCAGTGGGGAGGAGCTCACCACCTCTCTAGGCAGCTGATTCCACTGCTGAACTATTCTGACTGTGAACATTTTCCCCTGATATGTTGCCAGTCTCATAATACACATAGTTAAACCCATTACTGTGGGCCCTCTCCTCTGCTGCCAACAGGAACTGCTTCCTGCTCCCCTTCAAGTGACAACCTTTCAAATACTTCAAGAGAGCCATCCTGTCCCCTCTCAACCTCCTCTTCTCCAGGCTGAACCTTCCCAAGTCCCTCAGCCTTTCCTCATAAGGTCCCCAGACCCCGGATCATCCTTGTCGCTCTTCTCTGCACCCTCTCAGTGTTGTCCACGTCCTTTTTGAAGTGATCAAGTAGTTTGAAGTGTGGTGAAATTCTTTACGCCCCTGGATTAATATCTAAGGTTACAGACCCAAAGGATGTTTTTGGGGGTTGCCCTCTGTCTAGGCTATAAGGCAGGGGTGGTCAAACTGCGGCCCTCCAGATGTCCATGGACTACAATTCCCAGGAGCCCCTGCCAGCATTCGCTGCCAGGATTTGCTGGCAGGGGCTCTTGGGAATTGTAGTCCCTGGACATCTGGAGGGCCGCAATTTGACTACCCCTGCTATAAGGCATACAACAGAAGCTATGAGGGACTCTTTGCTTAGAGGAGAAACAAGTTGAAAGGGGTCGCATCTAGGGATGGGCACAAACTGGCTCAGGAATGAAAAGTTGTGATAAATTTGGGATGTTCGTGGTTCATGGAGCAATGTTCGTGAACAAACCTCTACAAATGTTAAGGCAATCTGGGGCAGTTCATGAAGAGCCAAAAGCAGGGTTTAAACAGCTTAGAGCCATTTAAGTCCCTGCTTTCTGCTCTTCACGACAATGAGTTGAGTCGTGGGGAGCAGGAAGCAGAGAGTTAAATGGCTCCAAGCCACTTTTGAAAAAAGCAGATGACTTAAAGGAGACATGATAGAGGATTATAAATCTATATTGGCCTAGAAACTGGACAACAACTTTTTCTTCTCTCTCCCATGATTTTACAGCCTGGGGGCACCCATTGAATTTGATGAACAGTAGATTCAATACAGATCAAAACAAGTTCTTGTTTAATCAAAGAGCAATTAACTTCAAGGAACTCCCTATCCCAGAGTGTTATGAAGGCCACTAGTTTACTCATTTTTAAAAGGGGATCAAACAGATTCAAGGAGGACATGCCCATTAATGCTCATTAGCCAAGATGATGAAATGGAGCCTCCATGTTTGGAGACTTTAATCATCTTATGCCCCCTACTATGGAGCGCAATCAAAGGAGAAACCACTATCACTGCAATTCTAAGAACGCATATAAAGGAATATGCCTCCTTGAGTAGAATTCTGAGTTGACATGCTTATGATTGTTTGCTATATTTGAAGGAGGATGCAGGGATTGATGGACCATTGGCCTCTGATCCGGCATGGCTAATCTCATGTTCTGATGCTCCTGAAACACCACCCACAGACTTCGCCTCCTTCAGACTCTTGAAATCTCCAGAAAGATCTGAAGCAGCAGTAAGCTGATTAAAAATTGATGCGAACTTACAAGGAAAATAGAAAAAAAGGATCACTTCTTGTGTGTTATTAACTGGATGGCGAAGGTTAAAAATAGATTGATTTCTTTTCGAGGAACTTGCAATATTTAAAACCCTGGCAATGGAAAACTGGGATTTGTGCCTGAAAGCCCAGTGGATGTGGTTGGATATATGAAAAGCATCTTCTTAGGGGAGGGTGCTGCTTTTGGCATATAATGACCTTTTGACAAGGTCATATTGCTTGGTTCATTTTTAAAAAATAAAAGCCCTCCAGTTTTACCTGATTCCTAACCTTGTGGCTTGTTATGAAGTATCTTGCCATCATTACAGGTAAACATTACAGGAGAGGCTTCTGGAAACCTCTGTTTTCCCAGCATTCCATAAACTATCCAATGGGTTTGACTGTCTATGACCAGCCCTAGGAGGAGCCTCTTGTGGCGCAGAGTGGTAAGGCAGCAGACATGCAGTCTGAAAGCTTTGCCCATGAGGCTAGGAGTTCAATCCCAGTAGCCGGCTCCTTCCAAGGTCGGTAAAATGAGTACCCAGGTTGCTGGGGGGTAAACGGTTATGACTGGGGAAGGCACTGGCAAACCACCCGGTATTGAGTCTGCCATGAAAACGCTAGAGGGCGTCAGCCCAAGGGTCAGACATGACTCGGTGCTTGCACAGGGGATACCTTTACCTTTACCTTTAGGCCACCCTGCGAACTAGCAGTAGGGGGATCCATACCTGGCTCTCCCGGATCCTGGTCAGACAGCTAGATCACATTGGTTCTGGCAATTCTATTGGAGTGCACAGGTAAGTTAAGCTACTCTCCCTTTCATAGACTTATATCTTCCCTTCAGAACCTATTCTGTCTTGGCCAGATTGTGATAACCAAAAGTTATCCAGCCTGGGAGCACAGTTTGAGACTCTGTGGTGCAGCAAAGTAAAATTATCTAAGGGAAACAGGCTTGTGTTCTCCCCATCTGCGCACGAAATTTCGGGGAAGAGGGAAGAATTCCAGCAACTTCCATTTAAAGATGCAAGAGGAGGAGAGACGCTAGTTGACACTTTCCTGGGTTTGCTGGGCAAGGGAAAATTTGGATTGCCTACAAAACTGGGAGCCTTTCTCCTACCTGTCTGAACTGAATCTGGGGTATCGCTTGCTGAGGAATACAGTGATACACAATTGCGCTCTAGTGCATGTGAGCAAGGACACATGCAAATTGCGTTTCTCACTGAATGGAAAGGATTGTTGGACTGACTTCTTAAAATGAGTAGTGTTTATTATACAATATTAAAAGCACCATCCAAGCAGAGTTACGCCTTTCTAAACCGGTTGATTATAATGGACTGCTCGGTCAGAACAGCACTATGAGGGCTGTGACAAGCCCCAGGTCACCCAGGTGGCTGCATGCAGAGGAAGGGGGAATCAAACTCAGCTCTCCAGATTTGACGCCACCACACCTAACTGCTACACTATGCTGTGTCACCCCCAGGGAGCTCTCCTGTCACTCTGGAGTGACAGGTCACCCTAGTTGGGACCCCCTGGTGTAGATCATGGGCTGTGACGGCAGCCATTACCAAAACAACACTGAAAATAATCTGCACAACCAGTCAAATCTCCGACATTCATTCAGAAGCCTCACTGGGCAAGAAACTCTACTTGGCCCCACCCATTTCCTAAAAACACTTTTGTGGATGCCAGAAAAGATGCCCTACAGAGTCACCACAACTCAACGTCAATTTCTGCCACTAATAAACCCCGGAGGTGTGACGTGGAAGTCCCTGGACCGACAAAGAACCTTTGGATTGGGTGCTAAAGTGTCTGAGACAAGAATTCGTACTTCTATACTCTTTGTTAATACAGATGTACCCACTTTACTGAGAATACTACACTCCTCTCAAAGAAGAATTAGCTTGCGTTCCACAATTTCGTGTGCGTCCAATTAATTCCAAAACATGCCCCAAATATTTGTCAGCGCTCCGGGCTAGCGAAATATTAGGATATTACTCTCTGATCAACCGTCCTTTACGACTGTGCTAGGGAAGGCTAAAGGTAAAGGTAAAGGTATCCCCTGTGCAAGCACCGAGTCATGTCTGACCCTTGGGGTGACGCCCTCCAGCGTTTTCATGGCAGACTCAATACGGGGTGGTTTGCCAGTGCCTTCCCCAGTCATTACCATTTTACCCCCCAGCAAGCTGGGTACTCATTTTACCGACCTCGGAAGGATGGAAGGCTGAGTCAACCTTGAGCCGGCTACTGGGATCGAACTCCCAGCCTCATGGGCAGAGCTTTCAGACGGCTGCCTTACCACTCTGCGCCACAAGAGGCTCTTAGGGAAGGCTAACAAGCAACAATAGATAACGAACGAAAACAGCAAAAGGGACGTGTCTAGTTGAAAGGCTGAGAGGGAAGGAAAGCGGCTGGAATCCTGCTCATGATTTGCTCAGAGCAAATCCTGACCTCTAAGATCTGGATTATATCTCAACGCCCTGCTCAGATAAATAGACTCAGCTCGAAAAGTCAAATAGGTGAGCCGGGGACTGTCAAGCAACACGGACAGGGTTCCAAATCTAGTCATGGATACGAAGAGGTTATTGGAAGGTGAGGGGAAAGTGTGCCATAAAAAATTTAGATGGAATGGATGTCTGCCTCCTATTCTTGGTGCTTCTTGAAAACAATAGAGTGTTTCTGATGGGGCGGATAGTCTCCATTGGAGGGTCATAAATCCGGCGAGCTGCTTGGGAAATTCAGTCAAGTTTCCTTTTCGTTCTCTTTCTGATGAAGGCAGAGGCGTCTGGGGAGTGATAATCCTGCTTTTAATGAAATTATTTATGGGGATGCAGCAGAAAAAAGAATCGGTGACTGGCCTTAAACCTGGCTTCTGAAATCAGCTGCTGAAATAAATGGGTTCGGTATAACAGCAGCCAGCCCTGAATGCACATCATCGGGGGAGTCAAAGCCGAAGTGGTGGTGGGGGGGGAGGGGAAAGGAGCTTCTACTGCCTCCATTTTTTTTTTTTTGCATTAAACCCCCCACCACCACCCCCACTCTGGGGATCAGACGTCCTTTCTGGTTCTGCATCGGAAAGGAAACAGATTCTCCGGCAAACATGGAAACAGAAAGTAGATTAGGGGCAATTAGGGGAATGCATGTAGAGCAGGATGCCAAGTAGATGCCAAGTAGAGCAGGATGCCAAGTAGAGCAGGATGGGTATTGGGGGGGGGGGCGGTACCTTCTTGGCAGCAGTGTCACCATGGTAACCAAATAGAATTTTAAGGATCGGAGGCAGAATGCTTCTGACCACCAGATACTGGGGAGCCGTCATCAGGGAGGGCTGCTGACCGTGGGGCTTCTCTGTGGCCTCTCCGTGACCCTTGATGGCCACGGGATGCTGGACAAGACGAACCGTTGGTCTGATCCAGCAATGCTATTCTTAGGTTCATTCCTGTAATGCCAGGCATTGCCTGCTATAAATGCTTCACCAACGCCTTGTCATATCATCCGAAATTTCAGCAGAGCCAGCACAGGGTAGTGGTTAAGAGCAGCAGCTTCTAGCCTGCCGAGCCGGGTTTGATTCCCCGCTCCTCCTCCACATGCGGCCATCTGAGTGACCTTGGGCTCATCACAGCCCTGATAGTGCTGTTCTCATAGAGCTGTCCTGCTAGAGCTCTTGCAGCCCCACCTACCTGCTGTGTCTGTTGTGAGGCGAGGAAGGGAAGGTGATGGTAAGCCACTTTGGTGTTCCCTTGGCAGTGAAAGTGGGATATAAAACCCAACTTTTCGTCGTCTTCAGAGGATCACCAGGATCTTCCTTTAGTTACTAATTCAAGAACTACGCTGCACTTCCCAGCGTGCTTCACCAGCCTCTGACCTGGAGAACCATGTTTGATTCCCCATTCCTCCCAGCTGGGTGACCTTGGACCAGTCACAGTTCTCTTGTGGCTGTTCTCTTAGAGCTTTCTCAGCCCCACATACCTCACAGGGTGCGTTGTGGGGAGAGGAAGGGAAAGGTGTTTGCAAGCCACTATGGGACTCCCATCGGGTCACAAAAAGCGGAGTATAAAAAAACAGCTCATCTTCTTCAAACTCAGTACAAGGGACAAAACACCCTATAAGTAAAATTGCTAGCTCTGGACTTTGGAGGTGGAGCCTGAAGTGGGCAGGGTTTGAGGCAAGGAGGGACCTTGGTGGGGCATAGCACAATAGCATCCGCCTTCCGAAGCAGCCATTTTATCCTGGTGAACCGATCAGTTGTAACTCTAGGAGATTACAGGCTGAAGGTTGGAAGCTCTATCCATGGGGTACCATATTAGACCCATAAGGTCTATGGTTGAGGCTGGGATAGTGTAGGAAGATCAACTGGCCCTTGATATTAAACACCATATGCCATCTAGGATTCTGTCTCTCCTCTCTACTCCCTCTGGTAGGAAGGTGGGAGAAGGGGTTGAGGGTTCCACCATTTTGTCGACGCCATTGTTATTGTGTTGTGATTGTCCAATTTAATGGGTTTTTAATGGGTTTTTCGTTGGACTTTTGTGAACCGCCACGAACCTCGTGGGAGTGGCAGTTAATCAATTAAATGATGATGATGATGATGATGATGATGATAATAATAATAATAAGTAATAATAAAGGCAAAGCCCAGGGAACCCAGAATGCTGCTGCTGCTTCAACAAAGGGGTGTCATTGCATCTCCATTGACCTTCCTATTCCAGAAAAAGAAATGTATACTTAATCATCAGCACAATACAACATATCTCTTTGTTTCCGTGCCCGCACTGAGGATAAGCAATCTTTCTTCCAAAAAGAGGCGACCGAGACCTTTGCCGGCCTCTGCTTATTAATCACCAAAAACAGTGTGGTTTGTCTTGACAGCAACTCTCCCATATCCATAAAGATATAAGAAGTGATTTAAAAGCATTTGATAGCCTAAAATTGATATTATTATAAACTGGGGCATGTTCTTCCCCAGAATTTATATCCCTGTGTGTTGCCACGACATACAAGAAGCCTTTCTTTGATGCCAACTTGGATTGTCCTTGGCCCTAAATACCCTTGGCCATTCCCTAATGCCTAAAACCACCTATGAAACATTTTTTAAAGTTTTTCTTAGAACCGTGCTGGATGAAATCCCATGCAATATTTCAGAAACATATTCCCAATAGGATACCGACCGTTTCACCAATAAATCCTGCTCCATTTTATTGATGATAAAACTTTACTTTCAAACTCCATCAGCCATGGGATAAATCTCAGGAACAAGCCATGAGAAGAAAGAGGTCCTTCAGCACTGAAGCTGCCTTGGACCTTTTAAAATCCCTTCGTATGTATAACTGGTGAAAGGCAACATAAGCTTTTTCTCATGAACATGCTTTATACTGAGCCAGATCACTTGTCTATCAAGGTCATTACTCAGTATTGTCTACCTACTACCTGATCCTCTCACTGGCAGCTATGGTCCAGGCATTGGCCTTTCTCATCACCTCCTACCTGATTCTCTTAAATGGAGATGCCAAAGACTGAACCTGGGACCTTCTGCATGTCAGCCAGATGATGCACCATTGAGGCTCAGCTCAACTGCATTGTAAAGTCTGCTCATGAACCTGCCTGATATGACTCAGACTATTGGTTTGCCAAGGTCAATATTGTCTACTCTGACTGGTAGCTACCGTCGAGACATTGGCCTTTCTCTTCACCTCCTACCTGATCATCTTAAATGGAGATGCCAAGGACTGAACCTGGGACCTTCTGCATGCCAGACAGATGATCCACCATTGAGCCTCAGCCCAACCTCATTGCAAAGTCTACTAATAAAGCTACCTAATGTGGAGTCAGGCCATTGGTTTTTCATGGTCAGTATCTTCTCTGACTGGCAAAAGCTCTCCAAGTTTCAAAGTAGAAGATTTTAGCATCAACCTACTAACTGATCCTTTTAAAAATGTGAGGTGTTGGGAACTGACACATGCAACTGCCCTATACTAAATCAGATCATTGGTCCATCAAGGCCATTATTGTCTATTCAGACTTTCAGTGTCCTGCTACTTGGTCCTCGAATGCTGTACAGAGCAGCTACAGGTGTGTTCATGAGTACACACCAGACTCATAATTTACTGGCAATTAACATGTGCAAGTACCTGCCACAAGGTATGACACTGGCCCCAACCTTCAGGAGCTTTAGGAAACATTAGAAAGTGGTGGCAGCTACAAACATAGATTCAATAGAGTATTGGATAAGCATACGGAGTAGAGGTCCATGAGAGGCTGTTAGTCACAAGGTACAGATGGAACATTCTGCCTGGGGCAGGGATGCTCTGTATTCTTGGTGCTTGGGGAGCCACAGTGGAAGGGCTTCTAGAGTTCCGGCCATGCTGGTGGACCTCCTGATGTCACCTGTGTTTGGGCCACTGCATGACACAGAGAATTGGACTGGATGGGCCATTAGCTTGATCCAACATGGCTTCTTTTAAGTTCTTAAAATGCAGGGGAGAAACTAAAAACCTATCAATAGTTATAAACTTTGCTGGCTAAATAGAATTTTAGTGTTCCGAGGCAGTAAGTAACACTCTGTATACCAGTGTGGGAGGATGGGAGGGGTAACAAAATGGAGTTAATCCTCCAAGTCCTCTTGGAGGTGTACACTGGTCTAATCCAATGGGACTCTTCTGTTCAGACAGGTCAGGTCAGGTCACCATTCCCTCCTCCAAGATACAGCTGGCTTACTCACACATTCTGGTATAGATCTGGACTCTTCAAGGTACTATAATGGAAGCTTTCATGTAAGGCACTTCTTGGCCTTGACAACTTTCCACTCTGCCAACGCTGCCATCAATCTGACAGCCTGTGTTCCTCATTTCAGAGATGCATGGAAACTTGTCAATCACATTGCACTATGTCAGAAAAGAATGAGAGGCAGAGCTTTTTACCAGAACACCAGCTGACAGCAGGTTCCACTCCGGATGAAAATCAGCTCATATTCAAGGATACACAGGCCTACACGTGCCCTGACCTGGACAGCCCAGGCTGGCCTCATCTCATCAGGTCTCAGAAACTAAGCAGGGTCAGACATGGTTTTATTTGAATGGGAGACCACCAAGGAATATGGGGGTCAATAAGACAGGTAACGGCTAAACCAGCTCTAAACATCTTTTGCCTTGAGAACCCAATAGGCTCTCTGTAAGTTGACTGCAACTTGACAGCAATAAAATAAAATAAAAAAGACCACACCTATCAAAAGCAATTATGTTTTTTTTAATTCTCTTTCTGCCCCAATGGCCTTTTGAACTACCCATGCAACACACAAAAATGAAGCTGCCTTAAACTGAATCAGACCACTGGTCTACTTAGTTCAGTATTGACTCTTTTGAGTGGCAGCGGCTCTCCAGGGTCTTGCATATCACCTCCTACTTGGTCTTTTGAACTGGAGATGGAATCAGAGAGTTAGGCAAGGCCATATAGGCCATCTGGCCCAACCCCATGCCTAAAGCATCCAGGATAAATATCTGTCCAGCCACTGCTTAAGGACTGCCAGTGAAAGGGAGATCACGGCCTCCTTAGGCAGCCTGTTACACTGCTGAACTACTCTGACGGCAAATTTCCCCCTGATATCTAGCTCGTACAGTACTATGCATGAAGTCATTACTGTGGATTCTGTCCTCTGCTGTCAACAGGAACCGTTCCCTGCCCTCCCCAAGGGACAATTCGCTCAACCTTCTCTTCTCCAGGCTGAACATTCCCAAGGCCCTTCCTTATAGGTCTTGGTCCCCAGGCCCCAGATCATCCTCACTGCCCTCCTCTGCTTCCTCTTCCACATTTTCCATGTCCTTTTTTGAAGTAACGCCTCTAGAAATGGTCACAGGGCTCCAGGTGCGGTCTGACCAATATGGCATACCACGGGACTATGATATTTTGCGATTTTTAAAATTCATTTAAATTTCAAAAGTACATTTTAAAAGATGTCAGATACCAAAAACACTGCATACTTACATATCAGTTTAGAAGCATATCATTTCACATCCGTTATAAATGCATACCAGGATTATCATTCGTGATCAATAAAATTCTAATGAATAAATGTTTATTTTGATAGGCCGTTATTTTCATTAAAGTATATAATTCTCCGGGTATTAAAAAAAAAACAGACTTGGATTTTTGGGACCACTTTTTGCTTCCAATATCTGGAGTAACATGTCCGGCAGCTGTAACCATCTGTGGGGAAAGAATTCATTTTTCACCAGAAATCCTGGTTAAATAATTTAGTGACAAGGTGTCAGGTTCACAAGGAACTTCTGCTTCCAACCCTGTTGACGTTATTGGTACCCCCTGGTCCCAAAAGGTAACAGATCGACCACATTGCCACAATACTTCGCGATTTCAATGCGATGCTTCTGTTAAGCCAATCCAAGTCAGCATTTGCCTTTTTTACTGCTGCATCATGCTGTCTGCTCATATTCTACTTACAGTCCACAAGTACCCAAGATCTCATTCACACACACTGCTACCCAGGAGTGTCTCTCCCACCCAGTAGGCATACTTCTCATTTTTGTGACCCAGATGTAGAACTCCTTGTCGAATTGCATCCTCTCCAGCATGTTCAGATTTCACTGAGCTCTCTCCATATCTCTATCTTCTAGGGGTTGAACCTGGGAGGGACCTTCTGTAGGCCAAGTGGATGCTTTGCCCAGGTAGCATCCCAGTAAGAGCACTTCAGGAGAGTGCTTTGGCTCTGTAAGCATCACATTCAAAGTCAAGCCTTAGACACAGGCAGAGTAATGCAGATGGAAGCTTAGATCAAGAATGGATGATTGGCACCCCTGGATTCAGGGCATGCAAAGTGTCCCCTTGCTTTCCTTCCTCGTTAGATTCATTTCCTAGGCTTCCTCAACCATTTCCTTTTGCTGCTCTTGGCTGTCGTTATTGGAGATCGGTTTGTGTCGCGTATCTAAGCCAAGTGACTCTTTATGCACAATTCTAAGCCATATTTGGATGACATTTTATACATCCTCACATCCCATCTGCACCCCTGGGTAGACCCTCTCCACTGTCTTGTTGGGCACCTCAGTGAGAGCCTCCTCATGCCACCGAAGGGGAAGGGTGGGGGTTTGGTCCACTCTGATCCTCTTCTCCCGATTGGTCAACTCCCAAAGCACAGCCTCGAGATGCCAGTCTGCCCCTCTCTCTGGCCTGATGCTAGGAGCCTCCTTTTATCTCCCCCTGACACTGACATCACCCTCCCACGTGAAAAGAATCGAGGATGCAGGTTATTCGAGGGAAAGGCAAAACAAAAACATGACCCATGATCTGGTCCCCTTCTGCATGATGGAAAAGCTGATGAAAACTCACTAAATCCATCATGGTTTTTCTGATCTCTGCACAGGAGAGTGAATTTACTCTGCGCAACTGATTTTGCTCTGCATGGTGAACTGCCTCTTTGGTGCTTTAAGCGTCTTTTAAGCGTTGTTTCTGAAAGAAGCTTTTCACCGATTCATTTCTCTCCTGCCTGCCTCAGGTGCTCTATTAGTCATGCAGAGAAGCTCCTTTGGTTATGCAGATTAGTGACTGCATTAGAGAACAAAGCATGTCACTGAGTTAGTTGGCAGGACTATGAATTATTCCATGCGGAAAGCATTGCAGCTTAGTTTTTCAACAGGCTATATTCAATGCAGAACAACGACTGTAGTATAATACAGCGGTCTAAACTGGTTGTTTTTTAAACTGTTTTATTTGGCTCCGTGGAAAATACCTCCTGGTCACTACAGAAAGGATGAGAAACTCAAAATGTTCCCTGTTCTAGATCTTGGCCCATGAAGGCATTTCCTCTGCCTTTTCCCAGTTGCCTTATAGACTCCAGAAAAGAATAGGCTGATAGGATCAGATCAAAACTCTTCTTGTACTGCATCCTGTTCCCAAGAGTAGCTCGCCAGCCAAGTTCCTTTGGGCATTTACAAGAAAAACAGGGAGATAATTAACTCCAATCACGGTGCATGTGCACATTCCTCTCTGGAGGCTGGAGTGCAAATCAAACCAGGCGTCATGTAAGACGTTAATGATGACAATCTCCTATGGATTTTAAAAGGGTAATTAGCAGGAAGGTAGCAAATTTCACGGCAAATTTCGTTCAGCCACCAATCCAATTGTGGTTGACCACGTCAATCAGACATAAGCCAATCACCAGACCTGTTTAGGTCAACGGGAAGCAGCAATTACGGGTCTCCTTCTGACTCCCCCACTATAACATCTCCAGTTACACCATCTCTCCCCACTTGGAAAGGCCCCCTGTCATAGTTTTTGGAACCATGAAAACAGATATGTCAGTGGTTCTACAGAAGAATGGAGCAGCCATGTAATTTCTAAGATTAAAGAATTTCCAGATTAGAGGCTGCCACTCTTAACCACTACACCATGCTGGAGAATCCCCCCCCCCCAGAACTCGCAGATAACCCCTAATCAGGACTCTCTCATACTGTGTCAAGTTTGGCCCTTGGTTTCCATCCATTTCACTCAAAGGTTCTACTAGGACATTCTGTTATTGTTCAGCGAGAATACGGAAGGCTCTATTGATCGTCCTCCTGACAAAGTACCCAATCTTGCAGTGCGTACAATGTGCAATTCTCAGATATAGATGGAAGGCAGTGTATGCTTGGGCTAGCTGGTCTCCTGACTGGGAGGGACTGAGAACTCAAGAGTGCCCCAGCAGATGGACATTGATAAAGTCTCCCATGGTTTTGCCTGCTGCCTTCCCACAGCGACATTTTGAGGGAAGGACTTGGGGGAGAGCTGTTGCAGACCAATCCAATGCCACTTCTGGTGAAATGATCTCACCACGTTGCAAAAAGACAGAATTTCAAGAAATCCTAAGGGGTAGGTTCACCCGCTCTGGGTTGGGGAATACATGGAGATTTTGTGGGGAAGGGTATCTGAGAAGAATGGGGCTTGAGGACAGGGTATATATTAATGGGTTATAATGCCCATGGAGTCCCCCTTCCAAAGAGGCGGTTTTCTCCTGGCGAAATGATCTCTGTTACCTGGAGATCCATTGGAATCCCAAGAGATCTCCAGCTACCATCTGGAGGCTGAGGAGAACAGACAGACTAGTTAGATGGCAGTGTAAAGATGAAATGCCTTTAATCCATAGCAATACATGATGCCAAAACGTGGGCCGGTTAAAAACACGTCCTCGGTGGCTGGAACACAAAGTGAAAATATTCCGATCACCGATATTAGTCCATCTACGCCAGCATTCTGTCTCACACAACACCAGTCAATTCCTCTGAACCGCCAGCAACAGGGCATAGTGGCCGAGGCCTTCCCCAGATGTTGTCTCCTAGCTCTGGGATTCAGAGGTGTAGTGCCTCTGACTGTGGAGGTTCTTCTCAGCCATCATGGCTGTTGATAGGCCTATCCCCCATGAATCTATCTAACTTGTAACACTGTTTATTCCTGTGGCCGTCACTTCATTCCACATTTTAATCACTCCCTGTGTAAAATAGTGCTGCCTTTTGTCTGTCCTGAACCCACTGCTCATCAATTCCATCGGATGCCCTTGAGTTTCAGGATTTTGGAAGAGTGAGAACATTTTTCCGTCTGTCACCTCTCTCCACCGCGGGCATAATTTTATAAATATCATGTCATCCCCCCCCCCCCCGTTATGTCCTCCCCTTTCTAAGCTGAAAGTCCCTGATTCTTCAGCCATTCCTCCTAGGGAAAGTGTTCCAACTCCCTAATTCTGGTTTCCCTTCTCTGTACCTTCCCCAGCTAAAGAGGAGGCGCTGAGCACATGTTCTCCTACACAAGAGCTGACACCACTCCAAATGCATCGGGGCCCAGGGGCTTCCTGCACCTGCTAGTGCCACCTCTCTGCCATGCCTCTGTGGCAGCAAGCCATGACATTAGTTGCATGGCACCTGGGCAAGCATGCCCCTTGGTGACCATCACGGCTTGGCAAAGAAGCCAAAGAGTCTTCTAGCACTGCCTGGAGAGAGTGCTCCATTTCCACATTCTAGGCAAGGCATTTGATTGCTTTTTTTTTAGGACTTCCGAATGCCAGTGGATCCGAACCAGATTGTGGCGTAACATCAGGAGGCTTCTCACTTGGTGAGGAACGACAGACATCCCATTCATCCTTCCATGTCCTCCTGGCGTAGCTCCTCCGGTGTCTCTGGCAGCAATGCTGTCTTTCCGCCAGCGCTTTGGGAAGAACAGGTTCACTGGCTCATAGAACTCCGCTCCCAGCAGCCCTGCTATGAGTTACTACTCTGCTCCTTCAGCCCAGCTCCGCAAATGGGTTTTATATAGCTCCTTCCTAATTAGCCCTCCCAAGCATGGGCAGAAATGTAGCGGAAAAGGGGAAAGCGCTTTCATTTTAGGCTCAGATAATGCAAAACTGGAAACTTCTGTCACATCTGATGGATTCTTCCCAGGAAATCAACGGGTAGGTTAGGGATTCAAATTGTGCAAAGTCCTTCTCGGAGTCTCAAAGCGGCCTTCCTTTCCTCTCCCCACAACAGACACCCTGCGAGGGAGGTGAGGCCAAGTGAGCCCTGATATTACTGAAGAAGAAGAGTTGATTCTTATATGCCGCTTTTCTCTACCCAAAAGAATCTCAAAGCGGCTTACATTCGCCTTCCCTTTGTCTCCCCACAACAGGCACCCTGTGAGGGACGTGAAGCTGAGAGAGCCCTGAGATTACTGAAGAAGAAGAAGAGTTGGCTCTTCTATGCTGCTTTTCTCTACTGGAAAGAGTCTCAAAGTGGCTTACAGTCACCTTCACTTTCCTCTCCCCACAACAAACATCCTGTGAGGGACGTGGGGCTGATATTACTGAAGAAGACGACGAGCTGGCTCTTATATCCCGCTTTTCTTTACCGGAAAGAGTCTCAAAGTGGCTTACATTCACCTTCACTTTCCTCTCCCCACAACAAACACCCTGAGAGGAAGGTGAGGGTGAGAGAGCCCTGATATTACTGAAGAAGAAGAGTTGGTTCTTATATGCCACTTTTCTCTACCCAATGGAGTCTCAAAACAGCTTACAATCTTCTTCCCTTTCCTTTCCCCACAACAGACACCCTGTGAGGGAGGTGGGGCGGAGAGAACCCTAACAGAACTCCTTTGCAAGAACAGCTCTAATAGGGCTATGATGAGCCCGAGGTCCCCCAGCTGGCTGCAAGTGAAGGAGCAGGGAATCCAACCCGGCTTGCCAGATTAGAAGCTTCCACCCTTAACCACGACACTAAGCCCCATATGTGGGGCTCCAGAGCCAATGAGTATGACTGAAGAAGGTCTTCATGCCCTGCTTTTCCCTACCTGAAGGAGTCTTGAGGTTTTGCGAGTAATGTAGAAATTTATACAACCTAAGTCAAGGGCTCTCCTACTGAATAATACAATCATGTGGGTAGATACTCAACTAGCTCTTCAGCATTGACATTTAAACCTGCTGAGAAACAGCTGCAGTCCTCTTTTATTTCTTCCTCTACTAGGTTACTGAATACAGAAGGTATGACCTTGTAGAGCAGGGGTCACCAAAGTTTCCTTCCATTGAGACCTACTTCCAAGCTATGAAAACTATCTCAAATATCCCTCCAAATAAGCTGTAAACTAGGAGGCAAGGTGACATGGTCTAGCCAGCTCTCATCAGGGTTGGTACCTGGATGGGAGACCACCAAGGAAGACTCTGCAGAGGGAGGCAATGGCAAACCACCTCTGCATCTGTCTTGCCATGAAAGACCCTTGCTGGGGTCACCATGAACTGGTTGAATCACATTAGAAATTATATGGAATTATATGAAACTGCCTTACACTGAATCAGCCTCTTGGTCCCTCAAAGTCAGGATTGTCTTTCTCAACTTTTTTATCATTGAGAAACCCCTGAAACATGCTTCAGGCTTTGAGACATCCCAGAAGTTGCGTAATCATGTGCATTATGGTTGGGAAGCAAAGCTGTGGACACACCCACTTAGGGCCCCTCCCCTTCCCCCCCAGGCCCGTCATTGGCCATTGAGGCGGCAAGGTCAACATGACCATATATGGTCATATCACCTGATTTAATTTTTAATATATTTTTTTATTTGTTAGTTAACTCCCAAGCATTCAAGAGACTCTTCCAGGGCCATCAAGAAACCCCAGGATTTCACGAAATGCTGGTTGAGATAGCTTGGTCCAGGGGTAGTCAACCTGTGGTCCTCCAGATGTCCATGGACTACAATTCCCATGAGCCCCTGCCAGCAAATGCTGGCAGGGGCTCATGGGAATTGTAGTCCAGGGACAACTGGAGGGCCACAGGTTGACTACCCCTGGCCTGGTCTACCACAGACTACTGTGGTCTACATCTGGAGGACCACAGGTTGACTACCCCTGGCCTGGCAGCAGCTCTCCTGGATTCCAGCCAGGGTCCTTCACATCATCTACTGCCAGATTGTTGAACTGGAGATGCTGGGGATTGAACCGTGTACCTATTGCATGCCAAGCAGATGCTCAACCACTGAGCCACAGTCCCTCCGTAAAAAAAGAATTCACCTTCAGCATCTGGAAGACCTGCCGGCCACCAAAGTGCACCTTCATCCCCCAACTCAACACATCCATATGTAGCTACCTGAAGCTGCAAACCGTGAACTGGGCTTGCCACTATAGTGGTTCCAGGAACCAGTTTGCAATAAGTCGGCCACATTAACACAGGCAGCGTGGTCGCTTTCCGTGAATCCCCTCCATCTACCCAGTGTCCTGTTTCAGTGGGTGAAGCCGCTCAAGAAGGTTAATAAGAAAGGGAATGAGACAAAACTGTTCCTGCCAGCTGCTAGCAGATTGAAACCACCGTGCAGCAGAAATTGGAGGGCTGGGAAACCAGCCGAAGAGGTGATCAGCAGATACGGATTATCTAATAACGAGGGCTCCTAGAGGCTGCACCCTGGTGGTAAAAGAACCTCCCCAGGCTCCACTCTGCAAGTCAACAAGCTGCGAACACCATGCGCAAAAATCACTTAATGAAAGGGGGTTGGAAGGGAATCTGGCCTACCTCCCAGTATCTTGTGGGCTGTCATGCGTTGGAGTGCCCCTGTCCGTTTGTGGCAGTGAAACAGGGTTCTCTGCTATGGAAATGCAGGATGTATTTAATTAAAATCACCATGGAAAGGGGGAAACCCACCATCAGTGTTTCTAATTTCACTACCTCTCCTTGCTGGCCCATATTTCTCTTGGCAACATCTGATGGAATAGGGTCAAATCCTTATCCCGTCATCAAGACACGCTGCTTTGCTTTGGAAAGCAGGAACAGAGCTTGAGTCACACACTGGACGAAGGAGGGAGGCCTGTGTGCAATTTAGACCAGGACATCATCATCATCATCATTATTATTGTTGTTGTTGTTAGGTGCGAAGTCGTGTCCGACCCATCGCTTCCCCACGGACAATGATCCTCCAGGCCTTCCTGTCCTCTACCGTTCCCCGGAGTCCATTTAAGTTTGCACCGACTGCTTCAGTGACTCCATCCATCCACCTCATTCTCTGTCGTCCCCTTCTTCTTTTGCCCTCGATCGCTCCCAGCATTAGGCTCTTCTCCAGGGAGTCCTTCCTTCTCATGAGGTGGCCAAAGTATTTGAGTTTCCTCTTCAGGATCTGGCCTTCTAAGGAGCAGTCGGGGCTGATCTCCTCTAGGACTGACCGGTTTGTTTGCCTTGCAGTCCAAGGGACTCGCAAGAGTCTTCTCCAGCACCAGAGTTCAAAAGCCTCAATTCTTTGACGCTCGGCCTTCCTTATGGTCCAACTTTCGCAGCCATACATTGCAACTGGGAAGCCTTCACTAAATGCACTTTTGTTGGCAGGGTGATGTCTCTGCTTTTTAGGATTCTGTCTAGATTTGCCCTAGCTCTCCCCAGGAGCAAACATGTTTTAATTTCTTTGTATTATTATTATTATTATTATTATTATTATTATTATTATTATTATTATTATTATTATTATTAGGAAATTATCACTTTCTGCTATTGCCGGAGACGCCCACTCTGGGCACCCCCCGCATGTAGTCATCGTAGAGCGCTTTGCGACATCTTTCAGCTTTTAATTAATTCCCGTAACTGCTGAGTTGCATCATTCTAGGCTGGCTGGAAGTGGAGCAGCTGCAAAGGGAGCACCACTGCACCCGGCAGTCCGTCTCCTGCAGACAGGTTGCTTTATCGATGGAGGGCCCCCAGTGCTAATAGTTTACATTTATTAGCGGCTGCACCCTTTGTGTGGCTGGTTGTGGCAGCAATTTACAGCTGCCACGTATCGGCTGCCCCAACCGCTCTCCTGATCTTTCATTAGCTGCCAGGCGCACTCCTTTATTGTACTTGGGTGGACTGATCACTTTTCTTCAGTTTCCTATGGAAATGGGGAGGATGGAGGTTCCTCCGTTTGTTTCTCTTTAGTGCTGATTCTGTGGGAGTTGCCATTTCTTTGCAGGATTCGGTGTGCCCTGCGTTCACTGCTACAGAGATTGACTCAGGGCTCTTTCACACAGGATGGATTAAGTTTCCATCCATTACACCTCAGCAACTGTTTGCAAGTGGATCTTGCCATTTCCCACAGTCCAAACCAGATGCAAAGGACCTAGTCTGCACACAATAGATAATGCACTTTCAATGCACTTTCAAAGTAGATTTTCCTGTTCTGCACAGGAAAATCCATCTGCCAAAGCACATTGAAAGTGCATTATCCTATGTGTGCAGACTAGGCCCAGGGCTCTGAAAGTGTAAAGTGTATTGAAAGCAGATAATTTGTGTGTGTGTGGGGGGGGGAGTGAAAGTGTGAGGAGACCAGTAGTATCTTGAAGACTAGCAAGTTTGTCTGAGTCCCTATAGAGGTACAACTAGCTAAAGTCCACAACGTTGACTTTGACAGCCTGACTCAGCATAAGGCAGCTTCAGGTATCTGATGAAGGCAGTTTTGACTCTCAAAAGCTTAGGCCCTGAAATTTTGTGGGCCTCTAAAGTGCAACTGGACTTAAATCTAGCTCCTTCACGTGTTCATCATAGAATCTTGAGTCTGTTAAATGAACTATATGAGGAATGGCCAAAGAGTCATTTTCCAGATGTCCATGGACTGCAGTTACCTTTAGCCCTTACCAATTGGCCATGGTGGCTGGGGTTCATGGTAACTGTAGTTCATGAGCATCTGGAGGGACACCATTTGGTCACCTCTGAACTATACCCATAGTATCCTAGAACCATAGAGTTGGAAGGGGCCATACAGGCCATCCAACCCCCTGCTCAATGCAGGATCAGCCCTAAGCATCCTAAAGCATCCAAGAAAAGTGTGTATCCAACCTTTGCTTGAAGACTTCCAGTGAGGGGGAGCTCACCACCTCCTTAGGCAGCCTATTCCACTGCTGAACTACTCTGACTGTGGATCCCCCCCCCGTCCCCATAATATCTATCCAATATCATTCTACATGTTGTTTAAAGTTACTGCAGGTCCTATCTGTTGCCAACAGGAACCACTCCCTGCCGTCCTCCAAATGATAACCTTTTAAACATTTAAAGAGAGCCATCATGTTCTCTCTCCATCTCCCTCTTCTCCAGGCTGAACTTTCCCAAGTCCTTCAACCTTGCCTCATAGGGCTTGGTCCCCAGGGCCCAGGTCATTCTTGTCACCCAGATTTCAATAGTGTTGCCTGTGTGGGGGAAAAAAGCCCCTGAAAATATAAAACAATCTAGCAGCTCATGGAGAAAGGTTCTAATCCAGCCTGTTCCTTGTGCATGAGATTTCTTCCTGCAGGGAATCTTACACAGGGGGACATTCAGCAGTGGCATTTCTCCACTGCTGGATGACATGTGGCCAACAGAGACATCATGCTTCTTAGCAAGATGGACTCTGGAGCAATAGACCCCCCCCCACCCGAAAAAAAACTCCCTCTTCTCCCCAAACCCTGTCCTCTTCAGGCTCCACCCAGCAGAATCTCTAGGTATTTCCCAACCTAGAGCTGGCATCCCAAGCTGACATCATGCAATCTATTCTATCACTTCAATTCTACCAACTCATTGTGCCACCTGTGTGGGCCAGAACTATCTTTTCCTCCCCCAGTGGGTCTGCTCTTTCCCTTTGAGCAACCCTTTTCCTCCTCCTCTCCTTCTTTCAACAAATAAATAAACCAGAGTGGATCTTTTTGCTCTCAGGACCTACCATTAACTGCACAGCAGTTCATTTTCTCTGGCTGCGCCAGCAGCAGTATAACTGCTTTAAAATATTCCTCACCTGCAGTCAACACACGGAGGCTGTTAATCTGGGGATAAATGCCAATTAATAAATAAAGCGCTCATTAGCAATTAAACAGCTTTCAAGTGGCTGCTTTCCAGCTTCTGAAAAAGATGACACTGGGCTTTTCTTAACAGCAGAGTTCTGGTAGGACCAGGTATAAGAGAGAGGTCTATGGGCAGACCACCTCTAGGGGCTACTTTATCGAGGAACAATGGCAGAGAACCAAGATGATGGGAATTAAAAGTTATCTCACCCTTCCTCCAGGCTTATCAGGGCAGCAAACCCCTCTCCTATTTGATGCTCACAACAATCTTGCAAGGTAGGTTAGGTTGAGATTGGGCCCGGGCCCATAGTGAGCTTCATGGCAAAGCTAGAATGTTTTTTTTTTTTTAAGTAGGCAGGAATCAGTCTTTTCCAAGTTCCCTTAATTTTAAAAAAGTAATTAACAGGATGGGAGGGGAAGAGGGGAAAGGCCAGATGGCAGCCCTTTGGAGCATTTCTCCATATCCACATCCATACACACACTGTGTGATGCACATTTCAGGAAGAATAAGGTGGGAGCAGCTGGAGGAAACTGAGGATGTACAAGAAAGGCTTGTCTTATAGTTCTGATGCTAATGTTAAACCCCAATTCTCACAAGTCTTCAGGGGAGCTTATAAAAATATTAGATTCTTAAGCATTACTGGAGGTTAGACAAGATGAAGGCAGGAAAACCTTCTACTAAGATGATAACTTGGAAGTGAAGAAGCTTAAAGAATCTCCCTTTAAAATTTCAAAAGGCAACCCCTGCCTGAAAGTGACCAATGAGCAGAGACCAACCAGAAGCACAAGAAAGAAAGAAAGAAAGAAAGAAAGAAAGAAAGAAAGAAAGAAAGAAAGAAAGAAAGAAAGAAAGAAAGAAAGAAAGAAAGAAAGAAAGAAAGAAAGAAAGAAAGAGAAATCAGGTTTTACTCTGCAATTTGGAGGGGAAAATCAGAGAAAGAAGAAGTATGCAGCGTGCAGGATGCATACAGGATGCAAATTAAAATGATATTGGCTTCAATTCAGTGATAATTGAAATTAACTTGGGCTTGCAGAAAGAGCTTAGGGCTCCCAGGTAGGGACACCAGCATCTGGAAAAGGGGTGCTGGGGATTTCCTGGAATGACAGCTTGTCTCCAGACTACAGGGATCAGTTCCCTGGGAGAGAACAGCTGCTTCATAGAGTAGACTCTATGACATTATGCCTTACTGAGATCCCTCTGCTCCCTCCACAGGCTCCAGTTTCAAATATCTGGGAACTTCCCCCTCTAGAGCCTGAATTCCAGCCCTCCTATCCAATAGCCTGGGGATCTGACAATGAGTTATCCTTCTATAATTACAAACCTTCAGATAGCAACTCCCAACTTCATCTCACACTCAGTGAAGGGGGGGGAATCACCATCACCCCCACAGTATGTCATTTCTGAGGTCAGCCCCCAAATGACATCATGCTGGCAACACAACACTTATCAGAAGAGTTTCCTGTAAATGCTGGCCCAGGTCAGGTTTAAGGTTTTGTCTTGATGGTGTGATGTCACTTCCTGATCCACCCAGAAATGACATCATTGCCAGGTACCATGGCAAATCTCCCCAAAGAAGGCAAACTCAAAGTTCTGGCTAGAAATTTATCCAAGAGAGTACAAATGGCTTCACAAGGCTCTTGTGTTGCTGAAGGCACAGGCAAGCAAAAACGTAGAGCAATTATAGGAGCAAAATTCCACCCTCTTCTGTATCCAATTTAGTTTCACACCTTAACGTTTCTTATCATCAAAGAATACGACAGCTTACAACTGACACCTCCAGGTGGAAAGAAACAGCCACAACAATTGGGCACACCAGATGGCTCCAGATGGCTCCAGACTATGGGAATGAAAGGGAGGAGTGAGCAAGGCTTCTTCATGTCAGTTCTCCCTGGGGAGTTCTGGGACTTCAGTCAAGCAAACCATGGCAGAAGCCATGGCTATATGACAACCATTCTATCTATGTCAAGCCAATCCCCATCTCCCTGCCTCCCAGTATCCTGCTGGGTGTGGCAACCCTAATCTGAACCCAGGTTTCCCAGATCTTTCTCATTATATTTACTGTTAGAATGTATTAGCTCATAAAGGGGGTGACAGTTATGGTGATGAATACATCACAGCAGACTTTCTGAACTTTTCTACTATTAATGAAACCCCTGAAACATTCTTCGGGCTTTGAGAAACCCCAGAAATGATGTGATCATGCAGAACAAGGTTGGGAACCTCTCCCCTTTCCACCCCCTCCAGGCCCATCATTGGCTATTTGGGGAGGGGGAGGGGGAGGGGTCGACAACACCGTATATGGTCATATCACCTGGCAAATGTTTAACAAATTATATATATATATATATATATATATATATATATATATATATATATATATATATATATATATATATATATATATATATATATATATATATATATATATATATATATATATATATATAAACCCTGGTTGAGAAAGTTACAGAAGCAGCACTAATGTTACAGAATGCTTACTACAGTGATAAGGGTGATTTATTCATAAGCAGCCAATTGCTCTTATGGATTGGGGAGCGAAAAGAGAGAGAGAAACCTTGTGAGGTTGCTGTCAGTCAGGAGAAACGAGATTTACCGTTCTGCCAAATCTTCAGCATCATATATCTACTTTGAACCATACCATAGAGAACATGATCGATAGATTCCCCCCCAACGGATCAACAGACTCTCCTCTTGAAAGACCTGCTCAAGGCAACGTACCAAATTAAACAAGGGGAATTCTTGTTAAAGAAATAAAATCATTAAAATTTCCTCTGCCCAGGGGCCACCAGTATATTAGCTCCCACCAAGAGAAGCATCCTGCAGGGGGCATAGGCAGGCAAGCGGTCCCTCAGATACGTGGGGCCCTGACCACAGATAGCTTTAAAGGTAAGTACCAAAACCTTAAACCTGACCTGGGCCACAACTGGCAACCAATGCAACGGCCTCAGCACAGGCTGGATGTGAGCCCTCCAAGATGTACCTGTGAGGACCCCAGCAGCTGCATGAACAGTTAAAGCCATTGGAATATGCAAGATCCATTGCATGTATGATTCAACAACATATGAATAATATCTTACGGGTGCATCAGGGAGATGTAATTAGCATATTAGGACCTTCCTGATATTTTTAATTAATCTCTTCCTGTTTTTTGATTGACTCAATTGGAGACTTCCCTCCCGGTTTCCTCTGAACAATTAATCAGGTAGACAGTTAGGTCTCTCTCTCTCTCTCCCTCTCTCTCCCTCTCTCTCTCCCTCTCTCTCCTCTCTCACTTTCAAAGTGGATTCATTGGTTAATAAAACTATTTATTCTCCAAGCAGCCAGTGCTGCACCCCTCCTTTGGATATTTAAACTCTGGCAACAAAAGATAGTAGGGGTCAGGGGTTTTCAATTAAGTAAAGGAGTTTTCTAAAGCCCTCCATGGCAAAAATAAGATGACCCAAGTTCTGTATTCCTTAAGAAAGAGCTTTGTGCAGCTGGGGTCTTAATCCCAAGCTCAACAGAGGAAGCCGTGTGAGGGACCCGTATCAAAGATCCAATTTGCTCTGCTTTGCCTCAGCAGATCAGCAATACAATTGCTTTTGATCATTCCTTTTTCGGTGACAGATGAAGAGGAGACTGAGAGACCGGTGACTGCACCAGCCCCTTTGATGTTGGTGGAACATGTTCGGTTCATTCACAGTCCTGTCTTAATATTCCCTCAAGATTCTCTTAGGAAACTGAGCCTAATAATCTTAAAGACATCCCTCCCCCCTTTTATGTGTTGTGATTTCCCATCTGATCTGGACTCTGCAGTGTTTTAAGAGCTTGATGAGAAAAAAAATAAGTTGTCTTCCTGTTTTCGTTTAAGGGCCAAATGTATTAGAGATGACCATTGTCAAAGCAGTAAGAACCGAGAGAGAAAGAGTTGAGCCATTGATTGGGATGCAGGTCCCCTGGATGGATATATGTGACGCCCAAGGAAGAGGCAAGCACTCTAGAGCAGGGGTAGTCAACCTGTGGTCCTCCAGATGGCCATGGACTACAATTCCCATGAGCCCCTGCCAGCATTTGCCGGCAAGGGCTCATGAGAATTGTAGTCCATGAACACAGGCTGATTACCCCTGCTCTAGAGAGTTGACAACTTGGTCAACCATACTGGTTCTTCCTTAGTACTAAGTTCTATATAAAGGTAAAGGTAAAGGTATCCCCTGTGCAAGCACCGAGTCATGTCTGATCCTTGGGGTGAAGCCCTCTAGCGTTTTCTTGGCAGACTCAATACGGGGTGGTTTGCCAGTGCCTTCCCCAGTCATTACCGTTTACCCCCCAGCAGCAAGCTGGGTACTCATTTTACCGACCTCGGAAGGATGGAAGGCTGAGTCAACCTTGAGGTGGCTGCTGGGATCAAACTCCCACCCTCATGGTCAGAGCTTCAGACAGCATGTCGGCTGCCTTACCACCCTGCGCCACAAGAGGCTCTTAAAATTCTGTATAGGGATGCCCAAAAAGCTCATGGGTTCAGCTCAATGCCTACCTTATTCTCCAGCCACAGTTATGATGTTCCATTGGACCACGCATATGTTTACCAACCCATTCGTACCCATTGGGAGGCTGTTTCAGCCCGTTCCTTCGTAACCATGCAGTACAGCCTGATCGCAGCCTGACGCAGTGTGCTGCTCTCCTCCCCGCCCCTGGCGTCCTGCCGTTCAGCTAGGCAGGCCCTTGTTTAAATAGTTAAATCAGCCACAAATCATATAAATTAGTCATAATTTCAGAAATTATAGTGTTTGTCTAAGTAGTCCTAATGGCTTCTGATTGGCAGCTTTTTCGCTCGGGAACGGATTTGCAAAAAAAAAAAAAAAGCAAACGAAAACTTCAGCGGGTGTTTGGAGTCGATTGGCGCGGAACGGAACAGACTCGGAGATCGGCTCACGTCCAATTACCACAGACAAACGGGGTCACCGCCAAATCCGCGGCACGCATCAGTACCCATTTGTGTCCAGATGTTCTCGGTCGGGACCTTTGATTATTCCCGTGTCTCTATCGTCCTGGGGTCCTCGAAACAAATGAAGCTGAACTCTTCACAGCCGAGTCCCTTCTTAGGAAATACCCTTTTTAAGGGAAGTAATTGCCTTTTGGATGAATTTTAATTAACTGTGTCCTGCAGTCACTAACAATAGCCCCATTGATTTTAATTATCGATTGGAGTTATTGAACGGGACAGGTAGAGAAGGCCCTGGGGTATCCCATGGAGGGGGCAAGTTAGGGAAGAAAGACTCAGTGACAACAACAATGTGTGACAAACCATGCTGACAGGAATTAATAGGATCAGATGTATGGCGTTTTATCTTGTGGAAACGTTTATGGCCTAAATGTTAGCAGATCATGGCATCGGGGACAACCTTATGAGGAGATGAAGGCCTACTATAAAAAAAGATATCACCATTTTTGCTAATAAGGTTAGAAGAAGAAAAGTTGGTTTTTATACCTTACTTTTCACTGCCTGTTGGTGTCTCAAAGTAAGGGTGTGCGATTCGGCTCGGTTTGGCCACCTCAGAGCTCTGCGCCTGCATGCGGCTGCCAACTGGTGTTCTGCCGCTGCCCCTCCTCTCCACACCATGGCGCTGGCATCCTACATGCTGCTTCGGGTTTCGGTGATCACCGAGGCATCCGAACCGAGCTGAAACGCAGAACCCGTGACTTTCCTCAGCTGTTCTGTCCTTGGCCTTTTCCGCACATTGGATTTACTCCTGATTTTCTTGGGAGTTGATCCACATGATACTGTGGGGTATTATTTCCGAGGGAGAATGCTAGGCAGATTGTGGGTGGGTGAGCAGGAAGGGTTGTGGCCCTTTCTTGCATTCCCAAGGAAATGCCAATCACCACTTTGGGACCAGGAGGCGAATTTCCTCCAGGTCAGACTGGCCAGGGATTATGGGTTTGGAAGCAGGCATCATCGGTGCATGCAACTGGGGTCACTGTGGGTGGGCAGGTAGCTGTGAGTTTCCTGCATTGTGCCAGGGGTTGGACTAGATGACCCTGTACCCCTTTCCAACGCTATGATCTTATGATTCAATACATCTACAGGTTCCTCTGCTCTTTCTTTTACACCCAGTCTGTCGGTCCTTTCACCACACGGCCGTCCCTCAGTGCATCTCACTGCTCTGGTTGTGTCTCAGAGCCCTCGTCAAACACCTGAAAAATGCATGAGCAAAACTCAGAAACTTTCCTGACCTTCCGGAATGTTCAGACATCTTTGTGGCATGGCACACATCATGCAACCCTGACATTAAAGGCGGAACTGCCCATTTGTCAGGCAGTAATGACAGGCTCAATGACTTTGAAGAGATAGGCTTTTGAATTATCTGGTAGCTATGCAGAAGGTGCCCATGCGCTGATATTAAACTCAGATTTATAGAGATGCACTTTCCGAGCTCCACGCAGGCATCTTAACTCCTCCAAACAACGAATGGGGGGAAGATCATTTCTATGTGTGATTAAATTACCGGAGAAGCTGGCATTTAGCAAACTTCCTCACTTGTCTTCTTCCGCAAAAACGCTGTCCATTTTTGATGCCCCTCTTCAGTCCCACAACTCTCTAACGCAAGGATTCCCAACCAGGGGTCTGTGCACCCCCCAGGGGTCTGCGGGAGTTCTGAAGGGGTCTGAAGTGGCATGGTATGGGACTTCCCCGATCTAACCATGTCATCCATTTCCCAGGTAATTTGCATGGGCAAAGCTGTAAAGATGCCCATGCTTGATTCCCAGAGCCTTCTCCCATACTGAGAGGACACGACACTGCCCAGAGTGCAGTGCATTAGCATGCAAAGAAGCACAATGCATTTCGGTGTCCTGTCGTTTTAATCAAAATCACACAGAACTGGAAGAGAACCCAAAGAGAACCCATCCAGCCCAACCTCCCCTCCCCACCTTCTCAGGGACTTAAAAAGCATGCTCTCCTGACAAGTGCTCATCCCATCTCCTCCTAAAAACTTCCAAAAAAGGAGACTCCACCACACTCCAAGGCAGCGTATTCCATCTACAAAGCACAAAGGGGAGAGGGAACACACCCGTGCAATGATTCTTCTTTCTGTAAGGGCAAAGGACCTTTTCATAATGTTAGTTATACCACGCACGAAATCCAACCTATCATTTTTGTGCCATTAACATGCACACTAAATTAACATCATGGAGCTGAACCGTGCACATTAATGGCAGACTCCCCATGCATCTCTGTAATGTATTTATATTATGAAGCGATAGAAATTTCATACTGATTTAAGGATCATAACTTCCCCCTAGCAATGGCATTCTGGAAGGAAAGTCAACTGTTTGGTTATAAATTTCCTGCCTGTTTTAACAGACCCACAGTGGCTAGCATTTCCTGTGACTATGCAAATCAGCTGGAATCTGTGATGCACAAACGCCCATGTGCTATGAACTCATGCAGGTTTCATCAGAAGTTATGAATTACTTCACTGGCATTTACTTTCTAGGATGGGATGGTGGCACTATCTCATAATCATATACTCTATTAATGGCATTTGTCCCAACCGTACATGATAACAAAAGGAAGGAAACAATCAGAGGGACAAGCTAGGGACAACTGACTCTAAAGAGGAAGATTTGGCTTTTATACCCCACTTTTCACTGGCCAAAAGAGTCTCAAAGCGGTTTACAATTGCCTTCCCTTCCTGTCTCCACAACAGACACCCTGTGAGGGAGGGGAGGCTGAGAGAGCCCTGATATTACTGAAGAAGAAGTGTTGGTTCTTATATGCCGCTTTTCACTACCCAAAGAAGCCTCAAAGTGGCTTCCCTTCCTCTCCCCTGTGAGCCAGGTGAGGCTGAGAAAGCCCTGATATTACTGAAGAAGAAGAAGTGTTGGTTCTTATATGCCGCTTTTCACTACCCAAAGAAGCCTCAAAGTGGCTTCCCTTTCCTCTCCCCGCAACAGACACCCTGTGAGGGAGGCGAGGCTGAGAGAACTGGGACAGGACTGCTCAGTCAGAACAGCACTAACAGGGCTGTGACGAGCCCAAGGTCACCAGCAGGTTGCATGTAGAGAAGCGGGGAATCAAACCCAGCTTGCCAGATTAGAAGCCATGTTGGCTTCCTGCAGTTTTAAATTAACAGATTTCCTAGTGGAAGTTCCTGAACATGCTATGAAGACTGTAGTCCCCATACAGATAGCTGGGGATACCTACAGTTGTTAGATTTGTTTAAATGTATCTACTTATTTCCATATATTGTTTACGTTCCATGTAAATCACTCTGAGGGGAGGGCGATGATAGATAGATAGATAGATAGATAGATAGATAGATAGATAGATAGATAGATAGATAGATAGATAGACAGACAGACAGACAGACAGACAGACAGACAGACAGACAGACAGACAGACAGACAGACAGACAGACAGAGACAGAAAATCTTCTCTTGTAGATGTTTGAGATGGTCATCTCTTGCACTTCATCATTTTGAAATGAACAGTGAAATAATTTGTATTCATCTTTGTCTGTTCTAGAAGGGGGGATTATTGTCTGTGTGTCTGGCAAAAATCCCATCTTTAGCTTTGGTCTTGCAAGGAAGAATCTCAAACAAAACTACACTTCTTTTCTATCTAGGCTACAAGTTTGGAGGCCTCTGTCAAGCATTATTACAGATTACATCTTCAATGAGCTACCTAACGTGCCCTGGAAATTAAACATAGCTGCACCATAGCAAAAACTGACCATTCTATCCTTCGCACCGTTCATTCGCAGTTACGAGCAGCAGGCTGAGATGTCTGAAATACCCCAGCAATCTGAAGATGGAATTCTGTAAGAAGTCCTAGGTAGCGATCAGAAGGGGTGGGGGAGATCACTTCCGAAAGTGTCGGCTAATTTCCAGTTTCCCATCTCTACTGTTTGATCCAGAAAAGAGTTGAGCCTAATGGAAGATGTTGCTCCTTGTTACTAGCAGAACACACACACATGGAGGAAGAAAAAAGAGGTGACAGAAAAGTAATAATATCCACCATACTACCAATCCATATCTATTCCACCTTTGGTCATCAATTATTTCCTCTTCTCTAATACATATCACAGAAAACGATTTATTAATATAATCCGTGTAATAATACCAGTGGTTTTGTAGCTCTTCAGATGACCTTCGATTAACTAAACTATTAAATTTTGCCATTTTGCACCATTCTCCAATCTTATCCATCCAGGGTTGTGGACTCGCCTAAGGCCACCTAGCTGGCTGCATGTGGAGGAGCGAGGAATCAAACCCGCCTCGCCAGATTAGAAGCCGCCGCCTTTAACCAGCACACCACGTTTGACTTTGGCACAATGCATTTGTCAGCCGCAAAAGTTTATTGCCAAGTTTTCACCGTTTTTCAGTGAGATGAACTGCGCCCCCTTTCACATCCGACACAAAATGATATTCTCTCTGTCAAAGAGCAAAGTTCCATTTTCTGTGCCACGCAATTTCCCTAGCTCAGCCTCCGAATTAAGCCTTCCTTTCCCCAGTAATAGAGGCATGTCATATTTTCTTTTCTCCTTTGGCCCTCTCTGTTGCACGCTGAGAGCCTTTTTTTTTAAAAAAAGAAATCTAATTTTCCCTTTTGGCACAATATATTCATATGGAATTTCCGTCCATTTCTTAACACCGAGACCTCACTGACTCTAAGATGCTTATAGAGAACAAACTTTCCTACAGCAGTTATGAAGAATGACTCATCCCAGTGTTGTCAAATATGGGCTGTATAATCAGCCAGTTGGCACATGGGCCGGTCTATGAAAAGACAGCTTAGTTTATCAACTTCATGGTGTCTATCCGATACAGTAGCAATTTCCAAGGGACTATATAGCATCGGCTTCTGCAGCGCCGTGTTATCTTACCTCTTGCGCGATGGGGGAGGAAAGGGTAGGTGATGTATTGCAATATCGTTTCGATTATATTTTTTTCCCTTGCCCTACTTTTTCAAGCCGTGAGGAGACCCCGGAGAAAGAATGTAAAAGGTCCCTGTTCTCCAGAGAAAACCATGAGACTTATGGTGTAGTTTGTCATATTCAGGTCGAGAGTTTTGGTGGCTGTTCTTTTATAGAAGAAGCTGTCAGGCATCTTTGAAAGTTCCATGTTTAAAAGTTCCAAAGCAACATCATGCAAGTCTGATCAGCAAGAGATGGTCTTTGATTTACTGGTAGTAGTGGCTACCTCTCGGTTTGTTTTTAGTAAACACACACATGGAGCAAGGGAAAAGGAGTTGGAGAGCCAGCTTGGTGTAGTGGTTAGGAGCGTGGACTTCTAATCTGGTGAGCTGGGTTTGATTCCCCACTCCTCCGCCACATGCAGCCAGCTGGGTGACCTTGGGCTCGTCACAGCCCTGATAAAGCTGTTCTGACCCAGCAATAATATCTGGGCTCTCTCAGGCTCACCCACCTCACAGGGTGTCTGTTGTGGGGAGAGGAAAGGGAAGGCGAATGTAAGCTGCTTTGAGATTCCTTCGGGTAGAGAAATGCAGCTTATAAGAACCAACTCTTCTTTTTCTTTATCAAGTGGAGACTCAAAACAGCCATAGAGCTTTCCAGCCTCCCAGGATTCCGAATGAATGGGGCCTGAGAATCAGTTCCTTCACAGTCAGTATTGCCTATGTTGGGTTTGTAGACCTGCTGAAAACTGAGCTTGAGGTCCGAGGTCTTTGTTGCAACTACACGGGATCCAGATCCTTTGAAGTGAAACTGACCAATAATGTGCACTGGCAGGAACATCTTATTGTCTGTGCACGTATATAAGGTGGGGTTTTATCAAGGGAGGCGGGGTTGGTTCAGTTCAGTTTCTTCTTGTATCATACCGGGGTCCTAATAAAGAGCTGAACTTACTTCCAGTGTCCGTGTCCACTTCTGAACCCACTGATATAACACTGGCGACAAGAATGGGATTGTGAGGCTGGATATGCTGTCCTGGTAAGTGATCACCTGAAATCACTGGCGTGGGCCCCTGCCTCCCTGGGAGGGACAATCTGCCTGCTGAAATCACTCTTCTGTTCAGTGCTCAACCTCCAGGGAAGGGACCAACCACATGACTGACGGGTTGTCCAGATAGAAGGCTCAGTCACACATGGGAAGCTATGGCTACCATAGGCCAAATGGAGAAGACTGTGACTGGCCCAAGAACACTCAGCTGGCTGCATGTGGAGGGAAGTGGGGAAGCAAAAACAGTTCTCCAGATTAGAGGCCACCACTCTTAACCACTACACATGAGCTGTCCCTCATGTGAAAGGTTCTTATTTAACATAGCCTGGGCCTTTGACCATCCAGAAAAAACTCAACTTCTTCAATAAAAGGTAATCTTGAGTCAGGCTACATAGATGGTGACATCTAGGATTCCACTGTCTTGTTTCCATCTGATATCTTAGCAAGACAAGTGTGACATGGAATTAGCTCGGATGTGAGCCTTCATTCACCCAGGAGAGAAAAACTGTATTATGATATATGATGATTGCCAAGAGTAATTGGGCAATGTTCCCTCTTGCCTACGGCTCTTCTGCTTGGCAGTACGGCCTGCAGAGTTCGGGGAATACTAAAGGAGTTGGGGAGAAATAAGACTTTTCTCGAAATGCTAAATTCAATAACTGGTTTTTGCTCTCAGAAGATGTATTCTGGACAGCAGCCTGGCTAGAACACTATTATTTCCACAAAATGGACATGACAGCTGGCTTCAGATCATAGATTGGAGTGGCCAAACTGTGGCTCTGCAGATGTCCATGGACTACAATTACCCAGGCCACAGAAGAATCCATGTTTCCTTACTGCAGGTTTTCCGAGGGCCTGGGTTGGGCCAGGCCTTGGATGACGGCAACATCATGCATACTCAGGGATTTCCCCCAAAGCCCTGTCGCCGCCATCAAGGGTATTCCGGCCCGTGCATAATCTGTCAAGAAGTGGAGCTCAGAATGCATTAAACACAAATGCAGCCCAAGGAGAACCAAAAGATTTTCCCAGTGAATGCAAGCCTTCTAACCTTTTCCCATGGCAATTTGCAAGTTTGCGTCCCTAAACCTTCTTTCATCTTGCCCTGAAAAGATGTACATATCCAATCAAGGATCATGATGTGATGACATCAGTTGGCTCAAGTGAAACCCGTCACTTTGCCTTCTTCCTGCATGTGCTCTGATTCAGTGACTCTGCCCTTGGCCCTTGGCTCACACATTTGTTCTAGTTCTTGTGCATGTGTACAAACTTCCCCGTGATGCTGTACAAAAGCTCATCATGTCAATCACATTCCCAGCAGACCAGCCAATCAGGAAGCACATTGAGGTCACTTCCATCCCAGAAGAAAATGTAATCGTAAGGAGAACTTAAAATGAGACAGGAGACCACCGAAGAAGCCCTAGGAAGGCATCTCATTTCTAGATGTAAAAATTTGTGACACCAAAGTTTAGGGTTGCCAACCTTCAGGTGATACCTGGAAATCTCCCACTATTACAATTTGTTTCCGGACAACCAGAATCAGCTCTCCTAGAGAAAATGGCAGCTTCAGAGAATGGATATTTATAACACATGGATGTCCCTTTGCTCACTAAACCCTGTCCACCCAGGTTCCACCTCCTCCCCCAATCTCCAGGAATTTCCCAACCGTAACAAGAAGTCAGATTTGACTCGGCTTTAAATATCACCATGGTTTTGTTGCTCTGTCTCCACTACCATGCACCCACATGCTGCCCTCCCCATGCCCAAGCAACCTAATGCTTCTCGTGCTATACACTGCCTAGATTATTGACCCAGAACTGATTGGGTGACCGGCCAATAATCCATATCAAGCAAAGTAGATGAAGAGAAATGGGAGAAGGTGTAGAGTCCTTCTGCCCTGGAAGTGAAGTCAGAGCCCCAGAACAACTCAGCTTATGCTGAATGCTTCACTGGCTGATATTAATTATAGTTTTCTCATATTTTCACACCTTGTGAAATCAGATTGGCTTACCTTGGAGGTTCCTGGGCCAGTTCTGTCATGCAGAAAAGTAATAAACAAAGGGCAAGATGGGAGATTGGTAAAGTTCACCCTGGATTTTCATAATGAATAAGCTGAATTGCGATCTGATTCTGCGTTGCTTTTCAACTTGCTCCCCCCTCCCCAAAAAAAACCCCTACCATTCCCCATGAAAATCATAATCTCTTGTGCTTTCCAGCTCTCAGAATGGTGGGAGGCTTGTGGTGGTTATAACAGAAGGAAGGACCAGTTTTCAAAACAAGAGTCTGTTCTCTGCTGGCATATCTGGATGAGAATCAATATGAGCCGGTATTTGGGCCTCTTCAGTAGAATTATTCTCCTGTCAATCTTTTCCAGTCAATTTTCCTTCCAGTCATCTGATTTTTTTTTTGAAACACACATTTATGAATCTCACTGATTTCATCTGATTTATATCCAGATTATATCCCATTAGTAAGTTCAGGGTGGAAAAAGAAATTGTTGTACAAAAACTGTTGTTGCAATCCATTAGAGCCTTAACCTGATAGCCCATGCTAGTCTGATCACATCACATTTCAGAAGCTAATCAGGGTCAGTCCTTAGTGTTGGGTTGGGAGACCACCAAGAAATAAGGTTGTGAACAGATACAAGGTTTGCAATGGCAAACCACCTCTGAAGGTCTCTTAGCTTGAAAACCCCAAGAGGTCACACCATAAGAAGGCCGCAACTGACAACAACAACAACAATAAATCCGATATAAAAATACAGCAAGGCTAAAATTTTAGACCTTCATTATCCTGTTGACAATTGATGGCTTTAGTCCTTCATTGTTTTGTTGGCATTTAGTCCTTCATTGTCCTGTTGGCAACTGATGGTTTCAGTCCTTCATTGTCCTGTTGACAACTGTTGGCTGCACTCCATCATCCTGTTAGGAACTAATGGCTTTAGTCCTTCACTTTCCTGTTGAAAACTGATGGCTTAAGTTCTTCATTGTTATGTTGGCAACTGATGGCTTTAGCCCTTCACTGTTCCCTTGACAACTATGGAGTCTACTCTCCACAGCAGCCCTTTTCTCCAGATAAATGAGCTATAATTCCAGGGGGTCCCCAGGTCCTTGTTTGTTCTGTGGGCAAGTTATGTCTTTAGTCCATCATCCTGTTGGCAACTGATGGCTTTAGCGCTTCACTGTTCTGTTGACAACTATGGAGTCTACCCTCCACAGCAGCCCTTTTCTCAAGATAAAAGAGCTATAATTCCAGGGGGTCCCCAGGTCCTTGTTTGTTCTGTGGGCAAGTGATGTCTTTAGTCCATCATCCTGTTGGCAACTGATGGCTTTAGCCCTTCACTGTTCTGTTGACAACTATGGAGTCTACCCTCCACAGCAGCCCTTTTCCCCAGATAAAAGAGCTATAATTCCAGGGGGTCCCCAGATCCTTGTTTGTTCTGTTGACAACTGATTGCTTTGAGCAGTGTCACTGAAGACAAACGGAGGTCTTGGCTGGTCCCTCCCACCTCTTCTCCCTTCTTTCTCTTAAAAGAGGCATTTTATCCTCTTCCATACCCACTGATTTTATTGCAAAATCAACCAATCTTAATGAATTCCAGGTAATAAAAATGGTGACTAAATTATGGAGCATATAATCAATTGAAAATCTTTCAAGGCTAACAGCCAGGTCTGCTACTGTTCACATCAAATAGTAATAAAACTCCCCCAGATTCAAGCAAAATGCCAGGAATTTATGTACAGAAGAATAATGTTGTGTGGGTTTTTTCAGTTATCTTTTTTTCCTCCCCGGAGGGAAGTCTCTATCCTTTTCATGTAGATTGATAGTGGACTATCCAGACATGACTCAAAGGAAAGTGATGAATTCAGGTATATGACATGTTCTGTAACATCATCAGTGATGTGGGCCTTTTCACAACCGGATGTGCTGAACCCTTCGCACATTTTCCCCCTTTCACATCTGCCTTCTGCCCTGCAGCCAAATTTTGCTGTGTGAGGACCTCACAGAAAGCTGACCAGTTTGGCTTAGTGATTAAGATTGGTGGCCTCTAATCTGGAGAGCCAGGTTTGATTCCCCATTCCTCCACACGTAGCCAGCCGTGTGACCTTGGGCTGGACACAGTTCTCTTAGAGCTCTCTCAGCCCCACCTACCTCACAGGTTGTTTGTTATGGGAAGAGGAAGGGAAAAGGTGTTTATAACTTGTTTTGGGATTCCTTCAGGTAGTGAAAAGCAGGGCATAAAAAAACTGGCACCTCTTCTCTTCTGAATCAAAGTGAGGGCAAGATCTGTTAATAGAATCATAGAATCATAGAAGAGTTGGAAGGGGTCATAGAGGCCATCTAGTCCAACCCCCTGCTCAACGCAGGATCAGCCCTAATAGGGTTGCTAACTCTGGGTTGGGAAAGACCTGGAGATTTTGTGGGTGGAGCTGAGAGTGGGCAGGATTTGGGGCAAGGATAGCATTACACTCCACAATGGAGTGTAATGCTATGGAGTCTACCCTTCACTGCAGCCCTTTTCTCCAGGGAAATGAGCTATAATTCCAGGGGGTCCCCAGGTCTTACCTGGAGGCTGGCACCCCTACCTGTTAAAGAAACTATTGCCCTAACCGAGTTAACTTCCCCAGTTCTCATAGAGAAAACAGAAGCACTGGGGACTGGACTCTGCTGAGATCCTTAAGCGGTCCAAATCTCACCCTCCTCAGACTCCACACCCAAATCTTCAGGGATTTCCTAACCCAGAGCTGGAAACCGTACCCCTGAAGCTGTTGTGCTGCCATATCCAACTGGCCATGTGAAAGGTGTAACTGTGAAAGGTGTAATTGCTATTGGAAAGGCCCACTTTAGCTAGGGATGCCAGTCTCCAGGTGGGACCTGGGGATCCCTGGAATTATAGCTCATCGCCAGACTAGAGAGATCAGTTCTCCTGGAGAAAATGGCTGTTTTGGAGGGTGGGATCCAAAGCATTGTACTCCACTGAGGTCACTCCCCACTCCCAATCCCACCCACTCCTGGCTCCACCCTCAAAGTCTCCAGAAATTCCCAACTCAGAGCTGGCAAATGTAACTTTAACTCAACAAAATGGCCCCAGGGTAGCAGCCCACTGCAAAGGTGCTGCAAAAATGAAAGCATTTGAATATTTTTTGGAACACATTTGAGCAATTCAACCCCCTCTCCTTTCGTCCGCCATAAGTACTTACTGCTAGATTACTTTATGAGTAGGGGTTATCGAAAAGATTTGGCATTCAAAAACAATGTCACAGATGACGGAGAGGGATCTCCAGGTCCCACCTGGAGGCTGGCATCCTTACAGTCGAGTACCTAGCAATGATGTCGGAAGAACATTTCTTGTGCAAAAGGAAAATTAATCAAGGCAGTATTCCAATCCATTCCCTCCAGTCAGCATTTCCTGTTCCGTCATGGGCTGAAGCAAGTTGGTATTCTATTGCAGTGCTCATACGTATACATTCAAATGCTGCTTTGTACATTTAAACTACCTGTTAGCGGTCCCAGCCAGGACTACCAAGAGACCCTCTCTCATGCTAATGGGAAAATGAATACGCTGAGGCAAGGAAACTGAGCAAGGCCACACGCCGGGGAGGAATCTGAAGTTATCTAGGCACATCTAAATAGCATCCTTCTAGTACGCGGATTCCAAAAATCTTCCCGGCCACTGTGCTGGCTCCTTGTTTACAAATTGATATGTGCAACAAATATCAGTCTGACTGCCCTCCCGCTGCGTTGCAACCCTCCATTTATGTCCTCCAGTTGTTTTCCTCTTACATAATTTACCTTGTCCGATGCACGCCCAGAGCCCAGGCTTTCTCCTTAATTATGCATCTTACCGGAGCTGTGCTTTTGAAGTGCACCTCGTGGAAAGGCTGATGGGAGATGACTGCAGATCAGGTTCAAGGAGGATCTCTGTCCCCCTTGTTTCCTTAAACCCAGACAAAAGATCACACAGGTATGGGCATCGCTGGAAGATGGCAACATGGGATTGAGAGGTTGCCCACTGTGACAGTTCTTCACCCCAGCTCAAATGTGGGTCGCGGACCACATGTGGTCCTTCGACTAATTGGAGGTGGGCCCTGAAGGACACCTTCTCCCCCCCGCCTCCGGCCCTTTACAACACACTTGTCATTGTCTCCCATCACTCCCAGATGGGACTATCTCGTTGCAGAGAAACAAGCTCAGGGTTCCCATTGATTTGTCATTGTCATGAGTTAAAATTTCCATGAAAATAAAATGTTCCTGATGTTCCTTGTTGTGGCGTGTCTGTATCTTATTTTGAAGGGATGGTTAAACATTACCATAGCGATCAGAGAGCGTTAGGGCAGTGGTTGAGAGGAGAGGAGTAAACTATCCCCCCCCCCACCGGGCCTCAGTAAAAGGCGTTGAGTGGTCCCCGGTGAGTGGTCCCCGGCATTGAGTGGTCCCCGGTGATAAAAAGGTTGGGGACCACTGAGCTGGGGGACAAAAGAGGGAGAAGGGAAGGGTGTCAGACAGCAACAAAATGTCCCTTCTGAGCAAGTAGGTGTCGTGCTTCAGAGTGGAGGATTCTAATCTGGGGGACTGGTTTTGATTCCCTGCTCTTCCTCCACATGAAACCTGCTGGGTGACCTTGGGCCAGTTCTCTCAGAGCTCTCTCAGCCTCACCCGTCTCGCAGGCTATCTGTTGTTGGGAGAGGAAAGGAAGGTGATTGGAAACTGCCTTGACACTCCTTAGAGTAGAGCAGGAGTAAAGATTTGGGGCCTTTCCGCACGCCCTAAATTTAGTGTCATACTTCCTCCCCGGAGATGCTATAATCCGGGCATTCTGCATGATGTCGCCTACCTCCTGTGCCCAGCCAGCAAACTTCACGCAAAATCCGGCATTTTAAAACACAAGTTGGTGAATCCCAAAAAGTGGATTCACCAACCTAAAAAGCACTTTCCCTCAGCGGACAACCAGCATGCTCCACACAAAAGAAATGCATGGAGGCAAAAAAGTGTTTTCTCCGCCTCCTATGTCCCACCCTCGCACCCGCCTCCTTCTCCTGGGGACAGGATATTTTTTTTAAGCAAACTGCCTCAAGCAACTGTGCAGGCAATTTTTTTTTCCCAAAGTTGTCACACAAAGCATGCCTCTCTAAAGTCCCATCCCCCCCCCCCCGCAAAAAATAAATGAGGAACGAGATTAAAAGCAGTGGCCTCTAATCTGGAGAACTGGATTGGATTTCCCACTCCTTCACATGCAGCCAGCTAGATGACATTGGGCCAGTCACAGTTCTCTCAGGGCTCTCTTAGCCTCACCTACCCCAAAGGGTGTCTGTCATGAGGAGAGAAATTATGGTGTTTGTAAGCTGCTGTTGAGACACCTGAGTACTAAAATTATACTGGGTACTAAAAGAGAATTTATGGGTTCCTCACATTGAACTAGGCTTGCCAGACTCCAGAAGGTCAAGTTTTGAAAATTCTTAAAACATATAAGTTTTGAAAATTCATAAAATACGTAAGTTTGGTAGGTATACTTTTAATTGTTATACCATTTATGTACATATTTCTGAATGTCAACGTTCTTCTCTTATTAGTGATACCACTGGAGAAAATTCAGTTTGAAAATGTGCTCGTAACCAGTTCCCGTTTTGGCATCTCTGCTACGATCGAGTACATTTATGTTCTGCAATTAAAACCTGAATAAAAGGACATTTTATTTTAGGGATCTCTGTGTAGCCTTTTCTGTCAGCTGCTTCGGGTTCTTGGCTTTCCCGCTATCCCAGACTTTGTCAACCAGGGTTTCGTGAAACGCATTAGATCAAGGTCTAAACCAGTGGTTCTCAATTTGTGGGAAGGGACCCCCTTTGGGGGTCAAACGACCCTTTCACAGGGGTCGTGGCAGGGCAAGCAGCTTGGTCAGATGGGTGCCATCCACACAACAGCCTTGCAGGGTAGATAAAAATTGAGCCTTTGTCTGTCTAAAGCAGCAGAAAAGAGTGAGATCGGCATGGTGGGACAAGAGACAGAACTCAAGTGAGAAACCGCAGAAAAATACCAATTTATATACAATCATGAACAATGTATCTTCACGCCATTGGTCAGTTTCGGTTTGATTTCTGTGAAGGAACACTTGCATAATTTTATGGTTGGGGGTCACCACAACGCGAGGAACTGTATTAAAGGGTCGCGGCATTAGGAAGGTTGGGAACCACTGGTCTAAACTGTTGGGCATTACTGGCATGAGATGTTTTATGTGTGCCAAAAATATTCTTTTATGGTTCTTAAACATTTGATCTCTAATAGAATCATAGAATCATAGTTGGAAGGGGCCATACAGGCCATCTAGTCCAACCCCCTACTCAACGCAGGATCAGCCCAAAGCATCCAAGAAAAGTGTGTATCCAACCTTTGCTTGAAGACTGCCAGTGATAATAATAATAACTTGCTTTTTTTTTCTTCTATAATTGATTTTATCCCTAACCTTTTTGGTTCCTGCCGGGTAAAGGAAGAAGTAAACATTTATAAAGCGTAACATGTAGTTCGGACCTCAGACTGATAGTAGAAGCTACTTCTCATCTGTGGGGCCAAGTTTATTACCGCCATTCAGAATCTGCAAGCGAAACTGGGTATTGCAATTGGCTAGATGAACATGCTTATTTGAACTTGCCTTTAGGTCTTCTGCAACTTTTACAGCTGCTGCCTTTCCAGCAGAACAACGCTGTGCTTGGTTTATACGACCACTTTGCTTTTTCCTACTATACTGCTGCTACCATGGTAGGGCTTTGCTTTCCCTAAATCAGTAAGTTCCATCCCCCCCCCTCCATTTTTCAGATCAATGTTTATGCATCCATGGAAATGTTCCTACTGTTAATGCATTCTGTTTGTGTGTCATTGGCTAACTTGTGCGGTGTTTATTTGTAAGTGTTAGAGGGTAAGCGTTTAAGCAAATGTGTTAAAACATGTTGTGTTAATTTGCTCTTGGTTGCTGCACTGCTGTGCTGTGGCGCAGAGCCAAGGACTTTTATAAAGCCACAGAACAGTGTGGGAAATTCCGCACCCGAAAAATAGAGTGGAAAGATTACCTTTTGCAGATGCCATATTTTTGGCGTTTCTCACGACGTCGCCAACATCCAGCGTCCCAGCAGCAAACCGGTAGCTACATCTTCCATTTTAAAGCGCTAGCAGGGGAATCGCATAAAGTGGATTCCCCAAATTATGTAGTGTGAGTGAGAGGAGAGCAACCAGAAAGCCACATGCCAAGGAAATGTGTGGAGCCGAAGTAGCACTATCTCAGCCTCCGATACCCACCCTCATACCCGCCTCCCTCTCCCTTCTCCTGGGGATGGATTTTTTTAAAGCAAACTGCCTGGAGCAACAAATAGGCACTAAATCATTCAGGGAAAGCAAAAAAAAAAAAAAAATACCCACACCCCAGTTAAAGCACAAAGCATGCTTCCCTAAAGCCCCCCCCCCAAAAAAAAATCGGGCTTGAAATTAAATTTTAAAAGGTTCAAGGCTCATGACTGCAAAAGGAGTGGCATTAAAAAAAGCACTATGCATCTATGATTAGATGCATAGGTGTCTCAACAGAGAAGTTTTACTTTATAAAAATAGCTGGCATTGCAGGCCCTTTAAAACATGGAGAAAAGTGATTGGCTGCCTGGCTTTGAGGGAGGTGAGGCTGAGAGAGCCCAGATATTACTGCTCATTCAGAACAACTTTGTTTGTTTGCTTTTTGGATTTATAACCTGCTGCTCTCGAAACTGGCTCATGGCGGGTAACAGCAATCCAACAATAAAACCCCATTACAACCCATTACAACCCCAATTGACAATATTACAACCCCAAGCAGATGACAAAACTTCATACGGGGAAAGACCTTAGGAGGCCGGTGTAGGGGGAGACCAACCTGCGTAAAGATGTCGGACACCAATATCAAGGGATACCCATATCACCTACTCTAGCACTGGCCCCGGCCCTATACCTGGCAGAAGAGCTCCATTTTGTAGGCCCTATGGGAAGCAGCTCCCTCGGGAGCTCATTCCATCAGATATAGGCCAGAACCGAAAAGGCCGTGGCCCTGGTCAAGGCCAGGTGAGTATCCCTTTATCAGTACTGTGGTGAACCCAAGGTCACCCAGCTGGCTGCATGTGGGGGAGAGTGGAATCAAACCCAGCTCACCAGATTCAAATTCCACACTCCTAACCCCTACACCAAGCACAAGGAAAGGCAGGAACTTTTAGAAGTGAGCATTCCCAACGTGAACATTGCTGGTTAACTGTGCCTTCTACTGTAGAACTCAAATTCCAACCATTGTGACTGAGGAGAGTGGAAACGCACAGCACACTTGTGGAGCGTCGCCAATTTAAACAATTAGGACTGAGAGTCAAATTTGATAAGCTGATTGTTAAAATCCCAGGATGTGTGCCTCAGTCACTCTTGTGGAACACAAAGAGAGTGACGAGATCATCAATGGGACGGACGGGACGCCAAGAATACACGCCGAACACTTTTTGAATGTTAAGCAGGTCTCCCTTCGCGGCTTTTTTATTTAGCCGGTCTGGACGCTGAGCAGCAATTCGAAAACAGAGATAAGAAGGATTTGATCGTTTCTCTCCCCCCCCCCCCCCCGGTACGATAGAGCTGAGTCCATTACTGAGACAAATTGGAAGACTGATGTCAGAGAACACTGACAATTACTCGTCAAGAAATGATAAAGAAATTGCAGACAAATAGCCCATGATTGCTGAGCATTTTTATAAACATGTTAACAGGGCAGTCAGTCAGGGAGATAGGACGCATTCCCATGGCAGTTGGCCTATTTATCCTGAGGATACAAGGGCTTCCGGCATCACCTCAGGCTCTTCTTAGATTCATGTTCCTTATTGTGAGTAATACCCAAGCAGACTAAGGCTAGGAAGGGTCCAAGACGATCACAATTAAATTGGTTAGAGGGCTTTCAATATTTATTTATTTTACTTATTTTTATATTTATATCCCGCCTCTCCCGGCAGCTGCCGGCTTAAAGCGGCTTACAATAAAACAATAAAAACAACAATCCCACATCAACAATTAAAACATCCCCAGCCACAATCAAAACAGCCTAACATTAAAACAACAACAAGATGGCAGAACAATATAAAAAGAACTCCATAGCTCTGCCACTCCAGCCACCATGCTCTCGTGTGGTAAGATCTTCCACAGCAGCCAATCATAAGGCAGAACCCTAGATCAGGGGTAGTCAACCTGTGGTCCTCCAGATGTCCATGGACTACAATTCCCATTTTGCTGGCAGGGATTTGTAGTCCATGAACATCTGGAAGACCACAGGTTGACTACCCCTGGCCTGGTCTACTCAGACAGGCAGCAGCTCTCCTGGATTCCAGCCAGGATCCTTCACATCATCTACTGCCAGATTGTTGAACTGGCTCATGGGCATTGTAGTCCATGGGCATCTGGAGGAACACAGGTTGACTACCCATGCCCTAGATTGTAACTCCAGGCACCCTTTCCCTGGCCTCAACCAAACGCCTTTTAGGCTGCCAGCTCTGGGTTAGGAAAAATCCGATGATTTTGGTAGTGGAGCCTTAAGAAGGTGGAGTTTGAGGAGAGGAGGGACTTCAATGGGGTATAATGCCACAGAGTCCACTTTCCAAAGCAACCATTTTCTCCTTTCACATCACCTATTACCTGTTCTTTCTTTCCCCCCTTTAACTGGAGATACCTGGGATTGAACCTGGGACTAGCTATTCTACCACTGAGCCATAACATTGCTGGTTGTCTCTCCATGCCCCTTGTATTTTTCATCTCTTCAACTAACATCTAAGTATGTTAGTTGAAGTCAGCAGGCAGGGGAGGTTGAAACTGGGTTTCTCTGAATCTGGACAAGGAAACCGTTTTTATTTGGATTTGGGATATGGACAACAGAAATGATGAGCTGGTGCTCACTGATCCTTTCCACAAAAAGAACCCCTGGCATAAGGCTCTTTGTCCAAGAAGAATGCACCATCTCTAGCAGAACAAATCCAACCCAATGTTGCTACTACCACCAATGTGTTTGCTTCTGCTCCCAATTGTCCTTGGGAGAAAAGGCAATTGTCCTTGGGAGAAAAGTTGAAAAATATGGCTTTGTCCATTTATAGGAAGTTCTGACCATAGGTAAAGGTAAAGGTATCCCCTTTACAAGCACCGGGTCATGTCTGACCCTTGGGGTGATGCCCTCTAGTGTTTTCATGGCAGACTCAATACAGGGTGGTTTGCCATTCCCTTCCCCAGTCATTACTTTTTACCCCCCAGCAAGCTGGGTACTCATTTTACCGACCTCGGAAGGATGGAAGGCTGAGTCAACCTTGAGCCGGCTGCTGGGATTGAACTCCCAGCCTCATGGGCAGAGCTTTCAGACAGCATGTCTGCTGCCTTACCACTCTGCGCCACAAGAGGCTCTAACCATAGAGTTCCTGATAATTCCTAAAGCTACCTGAAAGTGACAAGGGTAGCTCTAGCAATCACTGGAAACTCTACAGTGAGAACGGCTGGTAACGAGCCAAGGCCTTGTTTTTCTTTTTAATTTTTCTCCCAAGATGCTGCACCCTAGAAACACAACTCTTCCATATTTGCTCATAGATACACAGATAAAAACAAAGGGTCCACAAATCTACAGTCTTCTCCCAGATCCGTAAGCACTGTCTTGAACTTCACCGAATGTTTATGAACAATGGCCTGAAAAGAGTAAATTTAGATAGTGTGTGAAAAAAATAATGCATGTCTTTGTTATGTGGGATGTTTTAAAAAGGTAAGGGGGGATTTGTCCCTAGGTCCTTGTCAAGGATTGTTTACATTCTTTTGTGTAGAGTGCCTCTCATATAAGAATAGACTAGGTAGTTATGGGTGGATCCAATATTCAGGTACAGCTTAGCAGGGTTTGCAGATCACCCACAGGAAGGGAGGGGGAGTCCCGGCTGCTAGGCCCCGCTCCCCAATTGCAAATCAGCTAGTCTGCAGGGGAACATTGTCCCAAATAGACAGCATCCCATTGGTTGATGGAAGGAAAAAATAAATTGTAAAGACTGTCTGTATGACTGGCAACCTCCAGGTCAGTCTTGGAGATGTTTAAAAAAAGGACAACTGATCTCAAGATGACAGAGATCAATTTCCCTTAAGGAAATGACTTATTTTGGAGGGTAGACTTGGAGGGTAGCATTCGCTGGCAGGGGCTCCTGGGAATTGTAGTCCATGGACATCTGGAGGGCCGCAGTTTGACTACCCCTGCTCTATGGTATTATGGCCCACTGAAGTCCTTTCCCTTCCCCAAACTCTCCTCTCCCCAAGGCTCCACCTTCAAACCTCCAGGGATTTCCCAACCCAGAGCTGGCAACCCTAGGTATTAAGTCTGTGAGTTTAGTCGACACAGACTACAAGTTCTTTGCAAACACAACTCTTTTACTGAATCCAAACACCAACCAAAACACCAAGCAGAAAACAGTAGAACTCACGGAACTAATATACATTTCAGATGGCCCACCAATGAACCTGATTGACTTTTAATGGAGCCCTGAGATTGGTCCATCCCCAGAGTCTCAAGTCAGCGATTGGCTAGATTTCAGTCTCTCATTTGCATGTTGTCTTGTTGTACGGAATGTCATACATACATAGCACTAGGAAAACCCAGAAGTGACGTCATTGTGTCTCTGATGGCCACCCCCATGCTCCCACCTTTCTGGTTTCCTGCTGGCAGAAGGGTCAAGGTTGTCGTGCTGGTTACAGAGTCTTGGTTGCAGGCCAAGATCCGCAGGAATAAGTGTTCTACTGCATTGGCAGAAGGAAAGTCTGCAGGCAGCCTTGAACTTCGATCTTGAAAACGGGGAGAATGAAAAGACCTTGCCGCAGCTCAGCTGAGCACCGGAGCACCGTTTGCAGTTCACAAAAGAATAAGCCGAACACAGCCAAACAGAAAGCCCGAAAGCACAGCTTGAGATAATAAAGGCGATTCTTATGCATCCGCAATGTATGAGTATCATTTAGAGTTTGCTGTGATTCATTGAAGTGGGACAGATTTCTCCCTCAAGAACACTCTTGCAGAAAACAATGGACTCAGGACAAAGAGTTCATGGGAAACCTGCTTAAGTACATGCTGGGAAAGGAAGGTGAAAAGAGGAAGTATTAAACAAAGATCTCATTGGGGAGTCAAGACAAAAGGGAAGCCATGTACTTGCAAATGAAATGCACTATCTAGCTGATTAAATTCAGGGATTTGAAAGCACTAATAAGGGAAGATGCGTGAAAGGCTCATAAAAGAGGGCTTATTATCGAGGAGACCTTCATGCAAAAGAATATCAGGAGGCAAGGGGAAATTCTCTCTGGAGGGCAAAGAAAGCGAGACAGCGGACACGCCAATCAGCGACTGAGGACCAGGGTACAAAGGAACAACTACGGATGTGCGCAAAATAGACTCCACCATTTGCAAGTGGCCAAGGCAAATATATCCCATCAGCTAAGACAAAAACAGATTTGCTCTTTAATTTTTCCCCCCTTTTTTGTATAATTGCTGTGTAACATTGCCTGGGGTGCAGGGCAACCATCCCTTTTAAGAAATGGGAGGAAGCTCAAGGCTAAAAAAAAAAACCCTGAACATTGCACTGTTTCCATTTTTCCAAACTGCTCTCCCGTTCTTGTTAGCCTTGGTGGGTGTGCAAAGGCAAACAAGATGATGCACCAGAGGTATCTTTCCCCAGCCAGATCAGCAAGAATGTATGGCTGCTCGTAGTAGTAGTAGTAGTAGTAGTAGTAGTAGTAGTAGTAGTAGTAGTAGTAGTAGTAGTAGTAGTAGTAGTAGTAGTCAGTCTTGAATGTGTAGTTGTGCCTTCTCTAAAATTATTTCAATTAAATTATGTTGACTCTTCCTAAAAAATTTCAGATGCTGACCTTATGTATTATTTCGGCTGACAGGAGATAGCTGGCTTACGTATGAAAGTTTTTATTTTAAAAAAACACACACCAACAAGCATTCATGGGTCAAACTAAATCCTTTTCTTTCAATGTACTGCAGATAGAACACACAAACAAAGATTTGTGTGCTGGTTGGATAAAATTTCCAAAAATATTATAACTCAGATCAGATGGAACAATTGCTATTGTCTTTATCTAACATATAGGTGACTGTGGCTTGGATTCATTGTAATGTTTATGTATATAACACAACAAAAACGTAAAAAGAAAAAAAAAAACCTTTCTTTTGTTATGTTTAATGTTGGATTTTATCCATTTGGATGCACTGGATTCATTTTACGAAAGACTGGATTGATTTCATTCTTTGATATGCTATGTTATTGGATAATTGACAGGTAAACATCATCGATATAGACTCTATCCACTGATGACCAGCGTGGTGTAGTGGAGAACAGGGAGGTGTGGTCAGATGGTGTCACTTCCTTGTACCATGAAGCCTGAAAAATATTTCAACAGATGTCCATGGTCAAAAGGTTGGAAAAAGCTGTCCAACTTCAAAGGAACATCAATGTGTGACCAGTCTAACCTCAAGCGACATCATAGGCCCCTCGGAAGGCTGACACTGAGAGACAGCATCATCTGCTTCTCTTCCAACTCGTTCCACCACAAAGTCATTTCAAATGGTAGAACTGGAAATATCATTCCGTTGTTGAAGGTGCTTTACAGGTCTACAGCACGCTACATCTTGTGGCTTTCCCAATGTTTCAACATAGGAAGTTGTCTTATACCAACAAATGGCCCATCTAGCTCTGATCAGCAGTTTTCCTCTAAGATCTCATGGAGAGAAAGCTCTTTACAAAATCTACTACCTGAATACCCTTAGCTGGTGCTGGAAGAAACTGAACCTAGGGCCTTCCATGTAAATAACTGAGCTATGGCATTGAGTTATGGTCAGACTAAATGCACATAAGTCTGGTATTAGAAATCACAACATTCAAAGAAGAGTTGGTTCTTATATGCCTCTTTTCTCTACCTAAAGGACTCTCAAAGCGATTTACAGTTGCCTTCCCTTTCCTTTCCTCACAACAGACACCCTGTGAAGAAGATGAGGATGAGAGAGCCCTGATATTACTGCTCGGTCAGAACAGCTTTATCAGTTCTGTGGCAAACCCCAGGTCATCCAGCTTTGGAGGAGCGGGGAATCAAACCCAGCTCACCAAATTAGAAGTCCACGCTCCTAACTACTACACCAAGCCAGTGGGTAGACATTTTAACCTTCCAGGACATTCACCTGCTGACTTAAGAATAGCAGTCCTTTTTCAAAGGAATTTTAAAGAGAAATTGGAAAGAGAGACTGCTGAACTGCAACTGACAATAAAGCACAAGAACAATACACCCTCCTGGGCTGAATGGAGACCTAGGTTTCCTGTCTCATTGACAATGCTGATTTTTCCATGCCTGCTGCCCCTCTGCATATCACACCTAATCCAATCATGCCACATATTGTCATTAAGCAGCTACTGTCATTTGCTCACTATTGTCATTTGGTATTTCAAAGCACTCCAGTCTCCAAGATAGATGGACTCATGTTCTGGCTGTATCTTGAAGAAGTGAGCAACGGCTTATGAAAGCTCCTCCTCTGTCCCAAATTTGCTTAGGCTTTTAGGTGCTCCTGGAGTCCTGCTCTTTTCTACTGCTACAGGCAGACTACAGGCAGTTTCCCATCTTGATCTGTTCACAGCATCTGGTTTCGCCATCCCCAGTAAAGAGCGAAACAGGAACATCACGGCTGAAGAATTGGCCGTCAACAAATTACATGGGAGAGAACTATTTATGGGTTCTCCATGATTTGCTCAGGCAGCGCCCCGGGATGTGGCAGTGAACCACTCTCTCGCGGAAAGACTGAAAAACACAGGCAGGTTTAATGCAATAACACATGGTCTGCTTCTTTCCTCCTTCCCATTCAGCCTCACTAAACCAGGGCTAATTTCTTAATTGTAGCCTGTTCACTGAACAATACGCAAACAAGCGGAAGACGGGGGAAATACAAGAGCTGGATAATTACGCCGTCTACTCTCAAAGACGCCTCCTTTGGATGAAAGATACGATCAATAAAAATGTGAATGGGTTTTTATTGTTCTGTAAAAAAAAGAAGGGAAAGCGTGACTGACGCTCTAGCGTCTTCCTGCAAGGCTCACACGGAAAGCACATGTAGAATATGCTCCTCTAGGAAATCAGACAAACAGGAAGTGATTATTTCTAATCTGGTAGGAGAAAAACTGGGCTGAAAAGGAACTGCAAGGCTTAATTTTGTCTGGAGCGATCGAGCACAGCCCTGCCTCTGGCTCAAAGGAGGCCAGTGTCATTCAGCTATGCACGGGGGTTATGCATCTGCTGGGTGGCAGAAGCTGGGAAGGTCCAGAGCTGTGGACAACTGAAAAGGTGACAGTATAACCTCTGGCACGTCAGTGGCTGCTGCAAAGCTGCTGGCCCTCTGGGCGAACAATAAGATTGTCAGTCCCCTAGAACAGGGGTAGTCAACCTGTGGTCCTCCAGGTGTTCATGGACTACAATTCCCATGAGCCCCTGCCAGCAAACACTGGCAGGGGCTCATGGGGATTGTAGTCCATGAACATCTGGAGGACCACAGGTTGACTACCCCTGCCCTAGAAGGCATGATGCTTCAGTTCTGGACCCATTCCAGTCCAGCTTCCAACCTGGTCATGGGGTGGAGACGGCCCTGGTTGCTCTGAGAGATGATCTGCAAAGGCAATTAGATCCAGGCGGGTCAGCAGAGCTCGAGGTATTAGACCTCACAGCAGCATTCTACTCACCAACATGGGAATTCCGGGGGCCAGCTTTGCATTGCCTTCTTTCTCCAGAGTTGGGGAAAGAAGGTCGCTACCCGGGAAGATTAGTGGTAGAATGAGTTGCCAGTCAAGATCCAGGCCCTATTGCAGCTGGCCAATCTCCAAAGGGCCTGTAAGACCAGGCCTCTGGTTGAGGCTAATAAAAGCACAATAAGAGTGTTTAAACTCTGGCAACAGAGGTGGCACTTTGCTTTTGGAATAACCTTCAGGATCACGAGGTGCCTACTTCACTTTCTTTGAGGTACCCCATCAACCTGTTTCTTTTAACTCGGGCTTTTAAATAAGGGGTTCCATCATCTGAAGTCATCTTGTGATCTCTTCCTAGTCAGGGAACTATTTTATTGATTTTGCTCTGTTTGTTCTGTGCCGTTATGCTCCAGCGTCTCTCTATTGGCTTGGCTTCTTTTAAATGACATGGATTTTTGTACTCATTTTATGGTCTTGGCTTCTTTGATGCACTTGTTTTTATTGGTGCACTTTCGGGGTTTTGAAACTTATTCTTATTGTTTTGATGGGTTTAGTGGTCATGAACTTTCTTGAGCAGGTCTGGAAAAAAAAGCACATTCTCTAAGTTAGCCACTTAAGCAAACACATTTTCTGAATAGGCCAGTTAAATCCCTCCCCTTCAGATCTGGTCTGAAAATCTCATGACAGCTTAATTTATGAAACAAAAATAAAAACTTCAACTGTGGTATTTTCTGGGCATGGTACCACATCAATCAGAGGTGGCCAAACTGTGATGTCCAGATGTCCATGGACTACAATAACCATGGGCCCCTGCCCTTACAGTTACCATGAGCCACAGTTTGGCTACCTCTGGTCTAGGAGGTGGTTTGTAACATCATAATGTCAGCACAATTTCCTCCCTTCAACCAGAATTACCGTATATGCTCGCATATAAGCTGACCCGCATATAAGCTGAGGCACCTAATTTTACCACAAAATCTGGGCAAACTTATTGACTCGCATATAAGCCGACAGTGGGAAATGCTCCATCCTCACAGGCTCTCCCATCCAGCCTGCACCCCCCCCAACAAATACAGAAAAGTCAAGAGGGTGAATAGCTGCTGGGTTTTGTACCCTGCTTTTCACCCACAAAAACCAAAAGAATAGTTTGGAAGAAGTGATTAAGAAGAGGAAGAAGTGAAGGCAAAAGGGGAAAAAAAGATCAGAGTCCCTCAGTCAAACCGTTGATGTCCTACAAGCTGCCAGAGCAACGATTGGCTGGCCAGAGCTGACTTTTATTTCAATTACCGTATATACCTGCATATAAGCCAAGGAGGGCTTTTTCAGTGTGAAAAAGGGTGCTGAAAAACTAGGCTTATATGCGAGTGTATAGGGTACCAGTTTTTCAACCAGTCTAGCTACAGCCTCATGCACAACCCTTTAATGCCTGAGCAGCCAGCCCTGGAGAGAAAGGGTTAATTGACGGGCTTTCCTCTTGCAGACTCCAAAATGCCAGGAAAATAGCTGAACAACCACCAGCTGGCCCTCTGGAGCATCGGAATCTGGCGCCAAACGGGGGCCTCCCACTGCTAATATAAATTATGAATGGCTCCCGCAGAGCGACAAATTAATTACTTTCCTGAAAAGCGCAGCCGCGTGGTTCTCAGGTGCTCTTGGCTCCACATGTGACAGCTGCTCCCCGGTAGAAATGCCGTGGGTTTTTCACAGCCAAATTTCAAGGTGGATCAGCTCTGCAGTGGGGCAATGGTGGTTTGGAAGAACTCAGGGTTTTGTCTGACTTTATAAGCACTGGCGCTCATCCACAGCAGTGCTGTGAGATACGGGAGGAAGCGAGAGGTTTGGAGCAGATGGAGGGGACATGTCTTTGCACACCTTTCATGGACAGAGGCATCTTGTCCAAACAAATTTCAAGGAGTCTCGAGGGAGAGATGCCGCCCTCGTCCTTTAGCAGTTTTGGACTCTAACTATCAAATTGGAGTTGCCCCCCCCCTCCCCGGCGAGGAGAGGTTGGTTAGCCAGATCCAGGGTTGGAAACTCTTGGCAGAGTGGGGTTCGAACCTGGTTTCTCCAAGATCCTAGTTCACTGCACCATGTAGGTTTGCAGGACAAGCCAGTGGGGGATGTGGGTAAGCTTGCAAGGAGGGAAGAAGCCAGAAATTAACGTGATGTTCCTACATCACCCAGAAGTAACTTTAGCTTGCTGGGGACATCGGAGGTGATGCTATGGTTTTGTGGGCAAAACGTCTATGGTAGAATTAGCTTCTATCATAGAATTTAGCACAAAACCCAGAATGCCTCCCCTCCCCCCACCCCCGCCCCTGACATCACCAATGTGCCTGTGTCATTTCTGGATGATATAGGCATGGCATTTCCCCCCCAGTTTCTTAGAAGTTTAGGGTAGGGAAATTCCCCCTGCCAGCCAACTGGCCAGCAGCAGAGAAGAGTGCCCAGAACCAGAGGAGCCCCACTCCCACAGAGATGTCTGGGATCCCTAAGAGGTGATAGGATAGTTATCTTCAAGTCCTTGAAGGGCTGTCATTTAGAACAGGGGTAGTCAACCTGTGGTCCTCCAGATGTTCATGGACTACAATTCCATGGACATCTGGAGAAACACAGGTTGACTACCCCTAATGGTTGGTGCAGAGTTGTTTTCTGTTTCCTCAGCGGACCTGACCAGAACCAAGACGATGAAATGAATTCAAAAGAATTTTTGGCTAAATATCCAGAAGAAGTTCCTGACAGTTAGAGCGGTTCCTCAGTGGAACAGGCTTCCTTGGGAAGTGGTGGGTTATCTTTCTTTCAAGTTTTTAAGCAGAGGCTAGATAGCCATCTGACAGAAATGCTGATGCTGTGAACTTAGGCAGATTGTGAGTGTGTGGGCAGAAGGGATTGTGTCGGTACTTGGCTCTTGTGGCCCAGGAAATGCCAATCGCCATTTTGGGGTCAGAAGGCAAATTTCCTCCAGGACAGACTGGGCAGGGATCCTGGGGTTTTATGGGGGGGGCATCATCTGGGCATGGAAATCAGGTCACTGTAATGGGCAGGTAGTTCTGAATTTTCTGAATTTTCTGAATTTTCTGAATTTTCTGAATTTTCTGAATTTTCTGAATTTTCTGAATTTTCTGAATTTTCTGAATTTTCTGAATTTTCTGAATTTTCTGAATTTTCTGAATTTTCTGAATTCTGCTGGGGAATGGACTAGATGGCCCTGGAGATCCCTTCCAACTCTATGACCATTTCTGCATGAGGAATGAGTTCCTGGAGAGTCTTCAAATATTGACAGCTTCTAGAGCCACATGACGATGTCCGCATCCCAAGGCTGTGCAGTAGACAGGTCAAGATTTGGTTATTTTTAATTCACTATTTCAGGAATCACCCAAACTGGATTTACCATCCTAAAATGTGCATCCCATTGGTGAACAACCAGGGATAAGTCCGTATGGAGGGAGAAATGCGCGATAGTTTCAGAAGCTTTGCCCCACCCTTGCACCTCCCCTCCCCTCTTCATTTCCTGCTCCAAGTAATGTTGTTTAAATGACTCGGTACATGTTGCAGCGCAACTGCAAACCTATATTGTCAAAGGTGAAATAAAATCTCCTTTAAAGTGTCCACGGTCTTTTTGGGATCAGGCAGCCAAAACACAACCCCGTTTCTGTGTTCTAGAGGTGGTGAATTAGCTGGGGAAGGGGGGGGTGATCTGGTAGCTTTCTCCTGATAATACAGGGATCTAAGAACCTTGTTTTAAAGTCAACCATTTACACAAAATGTATTTTTGGTCTTCAGTTACCTGTCCAGCCTTCTAACAACTTGAGCAGGCAAAAACAGCCCTGTTTGTATTAAAGCCAACCATTAGCACAAAATGTTGTTTTGGGCTCCCAGGTCCATATTCAGTATCTCAGAAATCCACCCAGACAGAAATAAACTACAAAAGAACACAAATTTCAAAAGGAGTGGGGGGGGTGCTGTATCATTTTGGCATTTCTCCATAGCAATGGGGGAGTTTTGATTTCTATTAAAAATACATCTGTCTTGTGATGTTACTGCACAGGCATGCACAAGTGTCTTTTTTTTAAAAAAATAATAATTTGGGGGTGGTCCACAAGAGAACTGTTGTGCTGTGATCGGTGGCTTGCTGTGATTAACAAGCCAAGGAGTGGGGGGGAGAAGTTTGACTTTTTTTCTCTTGTAACCTCATCAGGAGGCAAAAAGCCATGACAGGGCAGAGAGGAGGGAGGGGGCAGGAGGGGGCCCCTTATGAGGTGAGCTGCAAACACAAGATTTACCATCCCGCATTTGCATGCAGGAAGCCACTTGCGTTTTACTCCTCCGTGCGGAAATGGTCTATGATTCTATGATGCTAACACCACTCCAACTAAAATGTATAAAACTTACACTTCCTAAGACTATTCATAGATATCTGTAGAGCACCAGCATGGACAGGGAGAATTCTATTCAAGCTATGGTGACTCAAAAAAGGTTTATGGCTTAAGCTGCTACCCAGCCAAGAGGACGCTTCATTTAATCGCAGAACATGTTCTGGGTTCTCTTTTTCAAAGCCGGAGAGTCTCCAAAAGGCCTGCAGGAGCAAACATGGCACGCTTTTCCCGCCAGCCTTAGTACGGATCATGCTGGAGAGGTCTGAAGTTGAAAGAGGCTAGCCCACCCTTGGCAGGAATTTGTTAAAGGATTGGTTAATCACATTCCAGGTGGGTTTCTGGCCAACTTCTGTGATAATGCTAAGTCCCTGGACATGTTGTCCTGGCAACCACCTGTGCTACCGCTCTCCCCATCAACCCTTTTCTTTTTGGGTTTGTGATCAAAGGTAAGGGAGGGGGCATGCAAATCGCCAGCTGAGGCCTGGGCTAGTCCGTAAATTATTCATGGCCCCAAAACGATGTGGACACAAATGACAAACGTGACGTGTTCATTCGTCGACGGTGGAATCCTCAATGAGCACCAGCTTTGCTGACACTCAGCCTTCCAATGATTGTCGGTTTTTAAAACAAAAGAAGAAAGTGCCATAAAGATACATTTTAATAGCCTTTTTTATTTGCAATTAAAGTTTATGGCTAGGAGAAGAGGAGGGGGCTGTCATTATCCGTACCCAGCATTCATTCTTCAGAATGTCCCGTATCAGTCATGAATGATCTACAGATGCTGATTTAGATGACTGGACCTGATCTCTCATCCATGGAAGCCATGACAGTCTGCTCCAAAGGCGACTGCTCTCCAAGGACTGCAGCACTGACAAATTTCATAAATCCATGTAATTCCTTTTACAACCAGTCCCCAAAAGGCCAGACATGGATCCAGCTGGTTGATTCGGGTAGTCTCATCCCATTCCCCTCCTTGCTGTCATGGTTAAGAGCAGCTACCTCTGATCTGGAGAATCAAGTTTCATTCCCCACTCCTCTGGGTGCAGCTAGTCGGGTGATCTTGGGCTAATCACAGTTAGAGCTGATCTTGCAGAGCAGTTCTCTAAGAGTTGAATCAGCAAGTAATTTGGTGAAGTGAGCCCTGGTGAGCTATTGTTAAGCTGTTTGAGGTGCTAAATTCCACCTGTATGCTTACTAGTGGTGCTGTGTGGTCAATGCTGGGAATTGCAGCCATGAGCAGTGGAAAGTCCCCAGCCTGTGCTCTGGGGATTCCTTTGTTTAAGGTGGGCTCCTGCCCACTTCTTTATTATTTTTTTCAGGAAAAGCATATCAGTCTGTGTGTGCCTTTGCTGAAGCAAGGAGTAGCCATTCAGCTTAGCTCTCTCCATCTCCTAATCAGTGGCATGTAGTCTGCCTGCAGCCTGGGTACAAGAAGCTTGCAATGTGCTGTTCTTGTAACTACTGGTTAAGCTTTTGTCCTCCACTACAGTAAGGAGACTGAATCAGATGAATATGATATCTGTTTGCAAATAATCTTTCCCAGTAAAGATTTCTCTCCTTTCAACTTCAAAATTCTATGAGGCTGGATCTGTGCCTCATCCACAAAAGTAACTAATAACTGCATACTTTCAAAACACTCTGTTACTGTGCACCTCTATTTCTCTGTAGGGACTCAGGACTGAGTCAAGTCCTAAAGTCCCAACAGTTTGCTTTGACATCACAAGTTGGCCCTTCTTGTCCATTTAAACATCTTATGCCAGTATACTGCTCTCCTGAAGAATATGAGGAGCTCTGCAGGATCCAATTAGAGGCCTAAATGACTTCTTGTCTGTTCTCTGTCATTCCTGGCAACTGACAGAGGTGTTTGCTTCTCAATATGGTTAACAGCTGCTGCTGCTGCAAGTTAGATCTTTCTTCCATAAACTGGTGTTATTTTTAATCCCTCTTCCAATAGTCCTTATCGTGGAATCAGATTTCAAAGCTACCTGAAGCAGGGTTGCCACGTCCCAGAAGCGATGTCAGTCTACTCTAGGAATCAATGAACCCCCTGGGGTGTTATCATAGAGTTTCCAGTGATTCCTAGAGAGGCATGATGCCCCATCTGGGTTTTCCTCAGAAGTGTCAGCACGTTGCCACTGGTCGCCACCACCCTCGTTGTTCCCACTGTCCCAGTCTCTTGCTGGTTGCCCTTGCCTACACAATCTGAGGCTTGTCTATACCCACTTTATGATTTTCCAATCAGATGACGTGATGTATGACAAGAGTATTTGTCAAAAGTGTTGATCTTGAAAACATTAATCTGAATGGCATTCTGGGAAAAAACAATTAAAGCTCTTACTGGAGTTTGTTTTCTCCTCGCTTGCAGCTTGGGAGGTTAAACTACCTAAATAAATAGATCATGTGACACATTTATTTATTTATTTCATTTGTACGCTCTGCCTGTCTCCCCACGGGACATCCAAAGCTGCTTACATTTTACCCAGTTTATCCTCACAACAACACAGTAAGGTAGGTTAAACTGAGAGAGTGTGACAAGCTCAAGGTCACTGACTGAACTTCCATGGCAAAAGTGAGGATTTGAATCTGAGTCTCCCAGACACTAGTCTGGCAGTCTTCGTCACTATGCCACAACATGAATAGGGTTAGGATGAGGTACATGTGACATAAGTGACATTGCTGTTGTCACTCCATCACCGGCGTTGTTCCATTCCTTCTGGGTGCAACCTGGAAGCAACAATGGGTAGCTCTAGGAATCATAAGAAACTCTATGATCTTACAACAAGGAAGTGACATAGCAGTGCAGAGGATGCCAGGAGTCGGTAACATCAGCAATTGGAAGGAGGCCCGGGAAGCATAAACGTGAAATTAAATATTAACTCAGCGACAGCAAATCTATATTTCCTATTTCATTTTTTTATTGTGGCCATTTATATTTTCATTCACGGTTTTGGCAGTCTGCCTTTGATCTTGCTGTCTTGTCCACTGCACATTGAGCAGCTTGTTAAATGCTGTTCATCTCAGACGGAGCTCAACAACGTGAACATCAGGCCCCTATCTAATACACTTTAAATATATAAGGCAGATTTATGATCTCCCAGATGGTGTCCAACCATGTAGACTAGCCATTCTCAACTTTTTTACATTTGAGAAACCCCTGAGGCATTCTTCAGGCCTCTAGAAACCCCGGAAGTGGGGCGATCGTGAAGAACATGGTTGGGAAGCATAGCTGTGTATGCGCCCACCTGGGGCCCCTCCATTCCTATCATCTCATTGGCCATGGGGGGGGGGCGGCTCTGGTTCAGCATCTCTTGGAGTACTGTGTTCAGTTTTGGGCACCCCAGTTGAGGAGGGATGTAGACAAACTGGAGCGTGTCCAGAGAAGGGCAGCAAAGATGGTGAGGGGTTTGGAGACCAAGATGTATGAGGAAAGGTTGTGGGAGCTTGGTCTGTTTAGCCTGGAGAGGAGGCAATTGAAGGGGGATTTGATAACCATCTTCAAGTATTTAAAAGGGCGCCATATAGAGGATGGAGTAAGTTGTTCTCTCTCGCCCAGGAGGGACGGACCAGAACCAATGGGATGAAATTAATTCAAAAGAAATTCCGTCTAAACATCAGGAAGAAGTTCCTGACAGAAAGTTTCTCAGTGGAACGGGCTTCCTCGGGAGGTGGTGGGTTCTCCATCTTTGGAGATTGTTAAACAGAGGCTGGAGAGCCATCTGACGGAAAGGCTGATTCTGTGAAGGTTCAAGGGGGTGGCAGGTGACAGTGGATGAGCGATAGGGTGGTGAGTGTCCTGCAGAGTGCGGGGGGTTGGACTAGATGACCCAGGAGGTCCCTTCCAACTCTAGGATTCTATGATTCTATGAAATGACCATATATGGTCATATTGCCCAATAAATGTTTAACAAATTTAAATAGTATATTTTAAAAAAATGAATTAACTCCCACCCATCCAGGAAACCCTTCCAGGGTCGTCAAGAAGCCCCAAGGATTCCTGAAACCCAGGTTGAGAAAGCCTGATGCAGACATTGGACAGGAAAGATTCTGCACAAGGAAACAGGAAAAGGCACACACAAAAAAGCAGAACTCCTTGTTGTGCTTTCTGAAGGAAGAAGCCAGATCCAAATGGGAAGTGTGGAGGGCTGAAATGGCAGAAATGAGAAATTCAAAATCAGCCCTATCTGCACGCGAGGTCAAAGGACTGTGCCCTTTTCTTCGATGGCACGGCTTCCGTAGTCTGGAGAAGTGAACCCTGTGCAAACAGTTACTCTCAAGCGGCAGTAGAAAGGTTAGACCTGCCAACAGAGTGAGATTTTTTTACATGTGAAGAGAGAGGAGCGCATGGAGCTGCGCAGGCCCTGTGGCCTGTTGCACTGTATTCAGAGCGATTTGCAGACCCTGAGATGTCAGCCATTAACCACAAGCCGGGTGTCAAAACAACAGAAGCAGCGCTGACAGATGGGCGAAGGCCCCAGGGAGAATCCAGCTGGCTGGTGCAGATGATACCTGTAAAAAGCTACGTTTTGTTTGCCTTTATGAGTCAGTCCCTTTGCTGGCAAAACTCAGTGGACCTCCTGCCAGTCGGAAATAATGTATGCCTCTCTGGAAAATGCCTGACCTGAATAGCTCAGCCATCGCCTGATCTCGTCAGATCTTGGGAGCTAAGCAAGATCTGTCCTGCCTAGTATTTGGATGGGAGGCCTCTGGTGAATCCCAGGGTTCTGATATGGAGGCAGGCATCAACACACCACCTCTGAGCATCTCTTGCCTTGAAAACTCTACAGCAGGGGTAGTCAACCTGTGGTCCTCCAGATGTCCATGGACTACAATTCCCATGAGCCCCTGCCAGCAAATGCTGGCAGGGGCTCATGGGAATTGTAGTCCATGGACATATGGAGGACCACAGGTTGACTACCCCTGCTCTACAGGATTTCGCCAGGCCAGCCACCACTTGACAGCACTTTCCGCCACCGTCCTGGAAAATCTGCCATAGAAACCTGCAACCATTCAGCAAATATTATGCAATTGCAAGCAGTATAGCTGCTTGTCGAATAGGGCATCTGTTTTGTTTTTTGCTTTTTGAGTGGGGGGGGGAGGTAGACTTTGGGGCCATTTGCCATTTGTGTGTGTGTGTGTGTAAAGGCAGGACTTGGAAACGGGTTGACAGGTTCATTATTTTTAAGTCAAGCCTTGCCGTTTGCAAAACACTGAACGGGAGGCTGTCCCCTGAAGACAACACGGAAACATCAATCCAGCCAATTTGAACTTGCAACACCATCTCTTGCACATCCTTTGTGGGTTCCCTGTTGGCTTCAACTTCGGCCTGTTCTTATTTTTACAGGACTTCATGTACCCACATAAATAAAGGAGTTTAGATAGTGAAGGGTGAACAAAGACACTCCCAGGAATTCCCATCCAGGGGTCTGGGGAACTCTGGGGTTACACAAGAACTCCCCAGGGGGTTTGCAGCCTTTCTCAGGAGTTCAGGTAGCCACCATCATCGCTAGACGTCACTGGAGACAACTTACCCTATTGTGCTACAGGCCTAGTCGCTTTCTCCAGAATGGAAATGGTAAATGATCAATCGATTGATTAGCCGGCTCTTGCTTCTTACACCCACATCCACTTTTCTGAAAGGGCCGTATCATGTCTTCCAGGGTTCCTTGAAGCCCGAAAAATATTTCAGGGGTTCCTTCACATGGTCAAAAGTTTGAAAAGAGCTAATATATTCATCACCCTGCCAACAAAAGTGCGTTTAGTCAAGGCTATGGCATTCCCAGTTGCAATGTATGGCTGCGAAAGTTGGACCATAAAGAAGGCCGAGCGTCAAAGAATTGAGGCTTTTGAACTCTGGTGCTGGAGAAGACTCTTGCGAGTCCCTTGGACTGCAAGGCGAACAAACCGGTCAGTCCTAGAGGAGATCAGCCCTGGCTGCTCCTTAGAAGGCCAGATCCTGAAGATGAATCTCAAATCCTTTGGCCACCTCATGAGAAGGAAGGACTCCCTGGAGAAGAGCCTAATGCTGGGAGCGATTGAGGGCAAAAGAAGAAGGGGACAACAGAGAATGAGGTGGCTGGATGGAGTCACTGAAGCAGTCGGTGCAAACTTAAATGGACTCCTGGGAATGGTAGAGGGCAGGAAGGCCTGGAGGATCATTGTCCATGGGGTAGCGATGAGTCGGACACGACTTCACACCTAACAACAACAACAATATATTCATTTATTATTTTGACCTCTCTTTTTTTTTGCACTCTTTGCTGCTGTTTTTGTAAAGTTGCTATGTAAATGGGAATTTCCAGAAGAAGAAGAAGAAGAAGAAGAAGAAGAGTTGGTTCTTATATGCCACTTTTCTCTACCCGAAAAGGCATGGTAAATCAGAAGGCAATTCGGAACTGTGCTTTAAAGGTGACTTTTAGTGTGGAAATGGATGGAAAAGTCGGCCAGTTAAAAATGCAACTCCAAACGATATTGCTAATGCGGAAATGGTCACAGTGTTCCAGTTTGGATTAGGGCCACTGAGTTGGAGGAAAGGAAATTTAATTTTTTTTCCCCATTTTGGAGTGAAACTAATGGAAACAGATTCCCCCCAGCCTCTATACCAGGGGTAGTGAAACTGCGGCCCTCCAGATGTCCATGGACTACAATTCCCAGGAGCCCCCTGCCAGCGAATGCTGGCAGGGGGCTCCTGGGAATTGTAGTCCATGGACATCTGGAGGGCCGCAGTTTCACTACCCCTGCTCTATACCATGAACTGTAGACCAACAAAACCATTTTCCCCTCTCTGTCTTTTTTAATAACTTGGGGAAAATCTATTCACATCTCTCTGCATTTCTCGTGCAGCGTGGCCCTAAGAACTACCGGGATGGGACAATGTATTCCATTCCAATAGCTCCCTAATTTCCCCCCCCCCCATGCTTCAGGTATCCTCTTCCATCATCAACCAATCTCACCTGCTCCCCTCTTTACTACTTCTCTGGGCTTTCGTTATAGACTCTTTATACGGTAATCCAATATGTTGTCCAGTGACCCATAATATTGGACTTTCCCTTGATATTTGCACTTGCATCCAATTTTAATGAACTCGCCCACATCTTTAAACAGTAAAATTGTACTCCAGCTATCTTCTTTTACATTGCCAATTACTCCCCCCAAAATGGGTTTCTTGTTATTTTTGTACCTTTAAGCTTCATAGGCATTCTTCTGCTTCTATGATGGGCCCACGTGCTCCCAATTAAACCACCATGCTATAAATCGTACTGGACACATTGCTCCTGTATAGATCTATGGTGCGGCCTGATTTGGAATACCATGTACGGTTCTGATCACCATATCTCAAAAGGGCCATCACAGGGATGGACAAAGTACAGAGGAGGACGACCAAGATGATAAGGGGGCTGAAGCACCATTCATAGGAGGAAAGCCTGAAGAATCATGGACTCCTTAACTTAATCTTAACTAATAAGGTAAAGGTATCCCCTGTGCAAGCACCGAGTCATGTCTGACCCTTGGGGTGACGCCCTCCAGCGTTTTCATGGCAGACTCAATACGGGGTGGTTTGCCAGTGCCTTCCCCAGTCATTACCGTTTACCCCCCAGCAAGCTGGGTACTCATTTTACCAACCTCGGAAGGATGGAAGGCTGAGTCAACCTTGAGCCGGCTGCTGGGATCGAACTCCCAACCTCCTGGGCAGACAGCTTCAGACAACATTTCTGCTGCCTTACCACTCTGCGCCACAAGAGGCTCTTAATCTTAACTAATATTACCATCAAATTTCCATTTGTTTTTGGAATAATTATGACCGTAGCCAAAAGTGCATTTAATTGCAAAGCTTGCAATACTTGGTGGTGTCTTGTTTGTCTTCCCATGAGAGTCCCTAGCAATTTTTCATGACTCAGAGGTTACTCAAATGTTATCAAAGCAGATCTTTCCTGCAGTGCCTACAAGCTTGGATTTCTGCTTTAATACAGAAATGGGAAAGATGCAGGTATCTGAATAAGGTGATCTGGGTCTATATCAGGTTTTAAAAAATACATTCATATTATTTCGTGCTCCCCATTCAATGAGCAGTAAGAAAGTTCTAAAGAAGATCGGCCACCTTGTGAAGAAAGAACTGTGCAGCCTTGTAGTATTTTGTGGTAAATATAAGCTGTAGGATGGAGAACAGAAACAGACAATAGAGGAGAGGATGTGGCTCAGTGGTAGGGCACCTACTTGTCATGAAGAAGGTCTTAGGTTCAGTCACCAGCATCTCCAGTTTAAAAGGTCAAGATTTTGGAGATGGGAAAGACCTCAGCCTTCCGGTAGTGGATACAAACAGAAATATTTGGCCACATGGTAGTGAAGCTTGAGAAAATCCTGTGAGAGGCAAAAAAATGGAAAATAGATCATATATAACTGTTTATTCTGACCCCAAAACAACTGAAAGTATGTTCAAACCAGTGAAACCTTCCAAAATGAGCTTGAATAGCTACTGGTTAGAAGCTATTTTCAGGAAATATAATTCCTTTCTTCAGAAAACATTTCATCTGCATGAATAACAAAAGAACAAAATTTCCATAAACAATCTATGTCTGTATAGACCCAATCTACAATCTACATTTTGTATACAAGAAACTGAGTTCTTTACTCCCCACAAATCCCACTTTCTCAGAGTCTACCCCCAAATCTTCAGAAATGTCCCACACCAAAGTTAGAATCATAGAATCATAGAGTTGGAAGGGGCCATACAGGCCATCTAGTCCAACCCCCTCCTCAATGCAGGATTAGCCCTAAGCATCCTAAAGCATCCAAGAAAAGTGTGTATCCAGCCTTTGCTTGAAGACTGCCAGTGACAATCCTTGCCTGGCCAAAGGTGGAAAAGAGGGGGTAGGGATTCTGTCTACCCACTGAAACTGCCAATTTTAGTAGATGATACTGACCTTGATTGACCAATGGTCCAATTCCGCAAGCTTCATGTATAACTCGTATGCAAGGAGATGGGCCGGACTAGCATCTAAAACAATGTCAGTTCCCCAAAAGAAACATCCACAGCTTGGCTATCTCTCAGCATTACCAGCCAAAAGCAAACTGCAAAATTGGTCTGTCACCAGATCACGTGGAGAGAAGCACAGATTCCAGCAACTCAGAGCCATCCTCCAGCCTTTTGACCAACATCTTCCACTCTCCGTCCTACGCACAAAAGCTTTTTAAAAAGAAGGTCATGGCAAATCTCCAACGAGCACAATGGCCACAACATTATGGCAGATTTTTTAAAGTAAACAACTGGGCGCATTTCTAACTTTACACATCTTGTAGCATTGAATGGTCAGGCAAGATAACAAAACAGCAGGACAGCTGTAAGTTCCACAAAGTAAAAAGCCTGGGAACTTTTTGGGTAAACACCAGGAAGCTTCCCTGCTGCCTCTCTAGGAAATCAATACATGCTTGTTTGGATGGCCATTAAAATACATATTCTACAGCAAGTTCCTTCCCACCCCCCTGGCAAATGTTGCCCCGATCAACTAACATATTCTTGTCAAATGTCACAGGCCAGGAACAATCTGCTGTAGGGAATAAACTCTAGATTTCAAAAAAAAAAATCAGAATAGGTGTGAAAGGGTTGTAATGACACATGGGGCGGGTGAAGCACTACCTTTAGTCCATTTGGTCATAAATAAATTATGTCCTTGTTTTTCTAGTTCCAGTTCCAGGGGGCTGGTAAACAAAACTCTACCATACATTGATGGGGAAAGAATGGCTTATTATGCATTAGTGTTTTCTGTTGCTTTCACTGGGCATGTCCCACCGGGATCATTCTTTATCATTCTGCAGTGATTTTCCTCTTTGATGCTAAGTTCACTTTTGGTCACTTTTTCCCTGGGTTTGTGCCAATTTTTCCTTCGTTACACTTCTAAGCCAAACATTATTTAAAAGCAGTCCAAACAAAATGTATAGGAATTGTCCAGGCTATTTCAAATCATTAAAGGATCTTTTTATTTCTTCATTTTATAATAATTCAAGACTTTGTAAATCATCCAAAATCATAAATCACAACCAAAACGGGTTCCTAGGTAAATAACATCCCGTTTTCCCAAACTTCCTCAGTAGGGTTGTGCGATTCGGCTGCCGAAGCGGCCGTTCCGTCTGGGCGCAGCCAGCGCCGCGCCGTAGGGGGGGGAGGGCGGTGCCGGCAGCTGCGTGACAGCGGGCGCAACCACGCAGGCGCAGAATTCCGCGCCTGCGTGGTTGTGCCCGCTGTCACGCCGCTGCCGGCACCGCCCTCCCCCCCCCCCGCAGCGCGGCGCTGGCTGCGCCCGGACGGAACGGCCGCTTCGGCAGCCGAATCGCACAACCCTATTCCTCAGTGATTAAGATTCTCCGTATTTTCTTAATGTTTTCACTACTCCATATTAATTATCCCATGGGCTCTCCGCTCATCATGCTTTTAAGTCTTAATTAGTTAGACCTTTATTGACAAGTCCCATGAGTCCTGCAATATGAGACTATCACTAGTCTTGGATTGCTAAGTTTAAAAAATAATAAAACAAAGGGGGGAGTTGAAAGGTTCTAGGTTTAGTTCCCTGTTGGGATTGACTTGAAAAGGGGATTGGGGAAGAGGCAAACAGCAGCATTCCCAGTACAAAAAAAAAAATCAGTGTTCTATGTAAACAAAATGAAGGGAGGAGATTTTCGGCACAAAATTAAATTGACCTGAGACAGAGAGAGACTAGAATGGAAAGCCTAATGTACTGAAAAAAATTGGGAATCTCCTGCACAATCTGGCACGGTAATGTTCAATCTTTCCACATCTGATTGAAAGAGGCAACATGAGATCAACCAAACTGCAAGTACATGACAAAAAAAATAACATGCCAGTCATGTGATGTCATGGTGGCTGAATCACATGGACCTTCTACACACCGCTGAATTTAAGAATCACTTGGGATTGATCCATTTGGAGGACAGAGTGCAGCCATACAGGTCCTAAAAAACTGCCAAGATCACAACCAGTGTAGGATCAAATTACAGAATCACAAAAAGAAAATCATGTAAATTTCCCAAGAAGCCGTGCTAGGGCATCAGCAAAAATACACTCCCATTTTTTTTTTCAAATTTAGTGGCACAAGAGTAAAAAAAGCTCTCCAGAACTTCTACCGGAGGATCCCCCCCCACACACACACAAATTGCAGCCCCATGCAAAGCTTGGTGGGCTTGCAGCTGATTTTGCACAGGTGTGCGTACCCTGCTCAGTGGTATAGCAAACAGGGCTTCACAGATTCTTGCCAGTTTCAAAAAAAAAGTCTGGTTGGTTTCAACATCAGATTTTCCCCCTTTGCCTGTGTTCCCTCCTCTTCCCTTTCATACAGCAAACTAACACTAAAATGCATGCACGAAACTAGAAGGGATTTGCTGGATGCAATTACACAGTCACAATACACCAATTAAATAATTTGTAAAAAAAACTTTGGACCCCCTCCCACACATATCACAAGTAATGCTCCACCCTGATTTAGAAAGGTGTGCTTTTTAAATTGTAGCTGCAGAATAAATAGACGGAGAGGAAAGAATTATGTGTAAAGCAAGCACAGAATCTGAAGTCAAGATCAAAGGCTTACAGTAAGATGGGCATGCATAATGGGCCAATTACCCAGTTGGCTTTATAGATGGGGTGGGGGAGAAATGTTGCAAATGTTTGTACAAAGTGCATTAGTTTGGGCACTCTGAATATTAGCTGGAGTTGTCAACACAATGTCAGCCGCATCAATTAATAATTTGCTGATGCCTCTCTTATTCTTGTATAAGCTTTTCAGTTCCAGGAGCAATTTCCCTTAAAATGAATTAGCTCTTTCCAGCTGAGAATATTGTTGCAGTGAATCTGCACAGATGATGCAACTTGCTGGATTTCAAACTTAGTTTTATGGTGGCCGCCTACACCAGTGGCATCTGATCATCTTTAAAGTCGGCTTTGACCTGGGAGAACTGATCTCTCAGCTTTTGTACTCTAACCCCTCAACCACTCAGAGCATTTTTCATACAACAGGTTTGTCTGTGCACTATATGTAGAGCTGTCGACCTCAAGACTGGGCTTGGAGACCTCCCACTATTACAACTGATCTCCAGACTACAGAAATATGGACTCTATGGTATTAACCCCCTGCTGAAGTCCCTCACCTCTCCAAAACCTGCCCTTTCCAGGATCTATGCTCAAACCTCCAGGAAGTTCCCAGGAGAGAGTTGGCAACTCTATGTGTGATGATTTCTAATGTGGGGGAGAGATAGGACTGCCTAAAGAGAAAGAGAAGGTCCATGTCATTTGCTGAAGTTCAGAAGTTCTAACATTGACCCCCTCTAGGACAGTGGTCCCCAACCCCTGGGCTGCAGACCAGTAGCAGTCCGTGGATCAGTTGGTACCGGGCCATGGCTCCTCCTCCCCCTCCTCCCTGGCTGCTGCCTCAGGGGCTGCCCTGCCCCTCTGCCGCCAGCTCACCTTTGGTGCTCTCCAGTGGCTGCCATGGCTGGGGCTCCCCCTTGGTGTGACACTGCACAGCTGCTGCTGGCAGCGCCCCCCAGCAGGCGGCGGAAAGTCAGGGGCGCCGGCGGGAAAGCAAGTGGAGCAGGGGCTCAGGTGGCGGTGGCAACGTCCCTCGGCAAAAGGCAAAAAGCGCGCTTCAACCCAGCTGTAGAACATAGAGTTTCTTCTTGTCTTTTTCAAAGTATTTAAAGATATTTGCCATTGCTCCTCAGGGCTCCCATTGATCTGTCATCGCAAGTTAAAATTTTCATCAAAATAAAATATTCTTTATATTCGTTTTTGTGGCGTATCTGTATCTTATTTTGAAGGGATGTTTAAACGTTACCATAGCACCCAGAGTCAGAGAGCGTTAGGGCAGTGGTCGAAAGGAAGGAGTAGACTCCCCCCCCCCGGACCTCAGTAATATTGTCAAGCGTTGACCGGTCCCCGGTGATAAAAAAGTTGGGGACCACTGCTCTAGGATCTTCCACAAAATCCTAGGACAATGGGAGAATCCTAGAGCATCATGCTGAAGGGGTAGCATCAATTCCAGGACAGGGCCAGAAGTGACATTACAGTGTATATGAGACACCCTTTTTATGTCCCCTTCCCCCACAATCTCCCACCAGCACTGAGCTGTTAAACCTAGAGTACGGCAACTATACATTGCATGGGCATTCCCTCTGTGTAGGCTTTACATAACACTGCAAGGAGTACCTGGGTAGGAAACATAGACCCTCTTGCAGAAAGGTCGAAAATGTAAGCAAAACAATAGGTTAGAACAAAGGGCTGTATAGCCCAGCAAAGTCCCCTCTGCATTTAAGCAAGAAGTAGAGAAGTTGGAGGGCAACCATTTAGATCAATTGGGTGGCTGTTTGCTTTGACGTAAGATGCCTGCTTATTCACCTGTTTGCTGAGTGAGCAGAGTGCATATTGCAGAACGGGTTTTAAGCAACAGCGTGAAGATCCAAGAAAACAAAGTGCAGATTTGCAGTCCCTAAGCCCTTTTGTCACCACCGGTGCTGACTAATACAATTGCTTGAGGACCTATTCCTTTCTTTTGCATGCACATCACTGCTCCCAAAACAGATGTGAAAGCCCACAGCCAGGTACACTGTTTCTATGTACAAGGCCCCAGCGTAAATAGCTGTCATCTCCGAATAAAGTCGTCACTCAGTTGCAAAGGGACCAAGTTAGCAAATCATGTTGTTGTTGTTATGTGCGAAGTCGTGTCCGACCCATCGCAACCCCATGGACAATGATCCTCCAGGCCTTCCTGTCCTCTACCATTCCCCAGAGTCCATTTAAGTTTGCACCTACTGCTTCAGTGACTCCATCCAGCCACCTCATTCTCTGTCGTCCCCTTCTTCTTTTGCCCTCGATCGCTCCCAGCATTAGGCTCTTCTCCAGGGAGTCCTTCCTTCTCATGAGGTGGCCAAAGTATTTGAGTTTAATCTTCAAGATCTGGCCTTCTAAAGAGCAGTCAGGGTTGATCTCCTCTAGGACTGACCGGTTTGTTCGCCTTGCAGTCCAAGGGACTCACAAGAGTCTTCTCCAGCACCAGAGTTCAAAAGCCTCAATTCTTTGACGCTCGGCCTTCCTTATGGTCCAACTTTCGCAGCCATACATTGCAACTGGGAATACCATAGCCTTGACTAAACGCACTTTTGTTGGCAGGGTGATGTCTCTGCTTTTTAGGATGCTGTCTAGATTTGCCATAGCTTTCCTCCCCAGGAGCAAGCGTCTTTTAATTTCTTTGCTGCAGTCCCCATCTGCAGTGATCTTGGAGCCCAGGAAAATAAAATCTGTCACTATCTCCATTTCTTCCCCATCTATTTGCCAGGAATTGAGAGGGCCGGATGCCATGATCTTTGTTTTCTTGATGTTGAGTTTCAAGCCAACTTTTGCACTCTCCTCCTTCACCCGCATCAACAGGCTCTTTAGTTCCTCTTCACTTTCTGCCATTAGAGTGGTATCATCTGCATATCTGAGGTTGTTGATATTTCTCCCTGCAATCTTGATCCCAATTTGTGACTCCTCTAATCCCGCATTTCTCATGATGTGCTCTGCATATAAGTTAAATAGGCAAGGCGACAGTATACAGCCTTGCCGAACTCCTTTCTCAATTTTGAACCAGTCAGTGATTCCATGTTCAGTTCTCACTGTTGCTTCTTGACCTGCATATAAATTTCTCAAGAGACAAATAAGATGCTCTGGTATTCCCATCTCTTTAAGAACTTGCCACAATTTGTTGTGCTCCACACAATCAAAGGCTTTAGCATAGTCAATGAAGCAGAAGTAGACGTTCTTCTGGTACTCCCTAGCTTTCTCCATGATCCAGCGTATGTTGGCAATTTGATCTCTAGTTCCTCTGCCTCTTCGAAATCCTGCCTGTACTTCTGGAAGTTCTCGGTCCACATATTGCTGGAGCCTAGCTTGTAGGATTTTGAGCATAACTTTGCTAGCATGAGAAATTAGTGCAATGGTGCGGTAGTTTGAACATTCTTTGGCATTGCCCTTCTTTGGGATTGGAATGTAAACTGACCTTTTCCAATCCTGTGGCCATTGTTGAGTTTTCCAAATTTGCTGGCATATTGAGTGTAGCACTTTTACTGCATCGTCCTTTAAGATTTTGAATAGTTCAACTGGAATGCTGTCACCGCCACTAGCTTTATTGTTGCTCAGACTTCCTAAGGCCCATTTGACTTCACATTCCAAGATGTCTGGCTCCAGGTCAGTAACTACCCCACCGTGGTCATCAGGGATGTTAAGCTCGCTCTTGTATAGTTCTTCTGTATAATTTTGCCACCTTTGTTTAATCTCTTCTGCTTCTGTGAGGTCCCTACCATTTTGGTCCCTTATCATACCCAACTTTGCATGAAACGTTCTCTTCATATCTCCAATTTTCTTGAAAAGATCTCTGGTCCTCCCCATTCTATTGTTTTCTTCTATTTGTTTGCACTGTTCATTTAAGAAGGCATTCTTATCTCTTCTAGCTTTTCTCTGGAATTCTGCATTCAATTGGGTGTATCTTTCTCTTTCTCCCTTGCCTTTCACTTCCCTTCTCTCCTTAGCTATTTGTAAAGCTTCCTGAGACAGCCATTTTGATTTCTTGCATTTCTTTTTCTTTGGGATGGTTTTAGTTGCTACCTCTTGCAGAATGTTGCGAACCTCCGTCCATAGTTCTTCAGGCACTCTGTCTATCAGATCTAATTCCTTAAATATATTTGTCACCTCTACTGTGTATTCGTCGGGGATATGATTTAGTTCATACCAGAGTGGCCTAGTGCTTTTCCCTACTTTCTTCAATTTAAGCCTAAATTTTGCAACAAGAAGCTCATGATCTGAACCACAATCAGCTCCTGGTCTTGTTTTTATTGACTGGATAGAACTTTTCCATCTTTGGCTGCAGAGCACATAGTCAATCTGATTTCTGTGTTGACCATCTGGTGATGTCCATGTGTAGAGTCGTCTCTTGGGTTGTTGGAAAAGAGTGTTTGCTATGACCATTGTATTCTCTTGACAAAATTCTACCAGCCTGTGCCCTGCTTCATTTTGTACTCCAAGGCCAAACTTGCCTGTTATCCCGGTTATCTTTTGGCTTCCTACTTTAGCATTCCAATCCCCCATGATGATAAGCACATCATTTTTTGGCGTTGCTTCTAGAAGGTGTTGTAGGGCTTCATAGAACTGATCAACTTCATCCTCTTCAGCAGCAGTGGTTGGGGCGTAGACCTGGATCACTGTGATGTTGAATGGTTTGCCTTGGATTCGAACTGAGATCATTCTGTCATTTTGGGGATTGTATCCCAAGACTGCTTTTCCTACTCTCTTATTGATTATGAAGGCTACTCCATTTCTTCTGCGAGATTCTTGTCCACAGTAGTATACCTGATGGTCATCTGAATTAAATTCACCCATTCCTGTCCATTTTAGTTCACTGATTCCTAAAATGTCGATGTTCAGTCTTGTCATTTCTTGTTTGACCACGTCCAGCTTACCTTGATTCATGGATCTGACGTTCCAGGTTCCTATGGAATAAAAATCTTTACAGCATCGGACTGTCTTTTCGCCACCGGTTACTTCCACAACTGAGCGTCCTTTCGGCTTTGGCCCAGTCGCTTCATTCATTCTGGCGCTACTCGTACTAGCCGTCTGCTCATCCCCAGTAGCATATTGGACACCTTCCGACCTGAGGGGCTCATCTTCCGGCGTCATATCGTTATGCCTATTGGAACTGTCCATAGAGTTTTCATGGCAAAGATACTGGAGTGGTTTGCCATTTCCTTCTCCAGTGGATCACCTTTTGTCAGAGCTCTCAGCTATGACCTGTCCGTCTTGGGTGGCCCTGCACGGTATAGCTCATAGCTTCACTGAACTACGCAAGCCCCCTTGCCACAACAAGGCAGCGATCCTTGAAGGGGGAGCAAATCATGAAGTCGGCAATATTGTGCATCTGCTATGAACTTCCTAGACAGTTTTAGCCTCATCATTGTTTTCTCTCTTTCTGCTGAATTTTCAAATTTTGTTTTCATAGACAAAAAAAACCTCCGTCACCACGTTAAGATTCATGACCAAGATGAAGGTATCAGTATTAGAAACCATCTTCAAGTATTTAAAAGGATGCCAAATGGAGGATGGAGCAGAATTGTTCTCTCTTGCCCCGGAGGGACAGACCAGAACGAATGGGATGAAATTAATTCAAGAGAAATTTCATCTAAACATCCGGAAGAAGTTCCTGACAGTTAGAGCAGTTTCTCCGTGGAACAGGCTTCCTCAGGAGGTGGTGGGTTCTCCATCTTTGGAAATTTTTAAACAGAGGCTAGATAGCCTCTGACGGAGAGGCTGAATCTGTGAAGGAAAAGAGGTGGCAGGTGACAGTAGATGAGCGATAGGGATGTGAGTGTCCTGCATAGTGCAGGGGGTTGGACTAGATGACCCACGAGGTCCCTTCCAACTCTATTATTCTATTATTCTATGATTCTATGAAACCATTATATGTCCATGCAGTAAGGTTTTGAACCATGGAGCTCAAACCAAGGTAATCATAAGTGCAACCAAAAAGAATACTTGTAAATATCCAGAATCCAAAAAAATCTCTTTCTACCATTTTCTTGTTGCAAATAAAATCTCCAATTAAATAGCTGAGCATTCAGCATCCTAAACAAAATGGCTTGAGGTTGGATGGCATACTGATTTTGGCAGCTGTCGGTCAACTATCAAAAACTGACTATCATTGTATGCCAGCTATGCAACACTGTACAATAACAACACACGTCAGTTATCAAATACAGTCCAATATAATCAAGTATCAGATTTCAAATACAGATGCTGAAAACTCAGCAAAGAGTGAATACTCAAAAGCGGAGAGATTATTCAGTGAATATTTAGCATTTAAATACACAAAGAAGAAAGGTTGAGATGAAATTGGATTCCGCTCAGTTGGGAGTCCCATTGACTAGCACACTCGCCGAAAACTATTCTCAGCTCCACTGCATGCTTAAAATTGATTTCCATGTAAACACAGGGTACTTCCAGAAACTTTTATTCAATATTTATTATGCTTTTTCATGCACTCTTTCAATATCACTTCCAAAACCCACCCGAATGTACTTCCAACACCTATAAGAATGTAAGAAGCAAACAAAAGCTAAGGCCTTGTCTTGTACTATGGTTGCCAGCCTCCCCCCCCCCCAAGGAAGTGGGGAAGCCTCCATCACCAAGTCCCCCCCAGTGGGGGGACTTACTAGAAGAAGAAGAAGAAGAAGAAGAAGAAGAAGAAGAAGAAGAAGAAGAAGAAGAAGAAGAAGAAGAAGAAGAGTTGCTTCTTATATGCCGCTTTTCCCTACCTGAAGGAGGTTCAAAGCAGCTTACAGTCGCCTTCCCATTCCTCTCCCCGCAACAGACACCCTGTGGGGTGGGTGAGGCTGAGAGAGCCCTGGTATTACTGCTCAGTCAGAACAGTTTTATCAGTGCTGTGGCAAGCCGAAGGTCACCCAGCTGGTTGCATGTGGGGGAGTGCAGAATCGAACCTGGCATGCCAGATTAGAAGACCGCACTCCTAGCCACTACACCAAACTGGCTACACCAAGAGCAGAGGTGCAGGCTACATTGCTGGTGACACAACAATGTCACTTCCGACATGTAATGAACTGATGACATCACATCAGCAACATCATGGTGAGGATCTGGTCTTTGTGGCTTCTATCATAGAGTTTTTGTCTTCAGTGGGGAGAAGCAAAACAGAAGGCTTAAATGGCTGTTAGCCATTTAAACCAAACAGTAGACTGACTCAGCTGTTAGGTTTACATGGCTGTTGTCAGAATCCCCTGTTTTCTGCCATGATTGTTTTATCCAGGCCTTGGCATTTCTGTAACCATTCTAGATTTTAACTTTCTGTAACCATTTTAGAAATGTAGCCTGGGCTGTCTGGCTGTTAGATTAGGTGCTTGCTTAAAGGTCAATGCTTCTGCCCAGTTATCTGTGCTGGCCGGGTTCCCAGACCCTGCACCTGGGGCTCATGGTATTCTGCTACTGTGCATCAAACAGCTGCTTTTGGGTGTAAAACTAGGTGAATAATTGTACCATTCTATCCTGGGTTTGCCAGAACTGTCTTTGAAAGTCCAGAGAGAACAGCTTGAATAAACGTCCATCTTGAAATACAGTGGAGTCTTATTTACAAGTCTGAAATCTTGACAGCTGTGTGCCCTTTAACCCATCAGTTTTGCTTTCCCCCAACCCTGAAGTGGCTGCCAGCCATTGAAACCTAACAGCTGAGTGGCATGGGGTTCACCACTTAGCTGGCTACTTAACCCTTCTGGGAAGGATTAAAACATCAGGACGAAGACGAGGATTTTGTTCAGATTTTGTACTGATGTGCAGCACCTGACTTGCTCCTGAGTGCCTAGGAGAAAAATTACTGTTAACATGGTAGAGATTTCACAGGAGCACAGAAGTCTGGACTTGAACCCATTAATTTATTGTGAAATTATGCAGAGGCTATTACGTCCTCGTAACAACTCCATTTCTTCTGCAGCTCTTCCACAGCACATTAACCATAGATCAGGAGCATATTTTCTTACAGCATGTTTGATTTTTTTCAATACGCTGTATATTCCTTTCTGATTTTTCTTTTCTACAGCAAGCACAGCTCAAGATCAGAAGAAACCTTTATCTGTTTACCAGTGGGAGGAAATGCTGGCTATGAATTTCTAGTGATGCTGACCAAAAAATATTGAAAGATCATTATCAATTACAGTACTCTTCAAAAACATAACTACCTCCCAGATACATTATACGTTGTTGATACAGTACTTATCTCTATGCAGAAAATAAAACACCCCTGTAACAAATCCTTTCTTCAGATGGCTCTCAGAACTATATAACACACACCAATAGTTCGGTCAACAAGAGAGAGATGTAGCCAATTCTGGCTTTTTGACAAGTGCACCTCTACAATACGTGCATTTTCAAGCAGGGGAAGAAACTGGAGATGTGAATTTTGCAGTGGTGTGAATTTTGGGTTTGTCAAACTAGACAGTTATCACCTGTGAAAAACCGATGAGCCAATCACGACATTGTCTCTGCGGTTCAGCACCAAATAACCAGAATACCTGCCATCGGGGAGAGGTTATGGCTCAGTGGTAAGGCATCTGCTTGCATGGACAAGGTCTCGGGTTCAATCCCCAGCATCTCCAGTAAGGATCAGGCTGTAGATCATGTGAAGAACCTCTCTCTGACAGTTTCCACACTGGGAACTTTGCTGCCCTGGCTCCTGTGAGGGGGCACAAATCCCAGGCAGACAAGGTGCACCTGGCCAGATGCTCCCCCTTGTGGGAACAGGAAGAAACGGGACAACCTGCCCCAGCTTAAACTCCAGCCTGTAGCCCAGCATGGAGCCTCTGGTGCAAAGAATGTCTCTGAGACCCTGGAGAGCTGCTGTCAGCCTGAGTAGAAAAGGGGTGGGCAAACTGTGGCTCTTCAGTGGTCCATGGACTGCAATTCCCATGAGCCCCTCCCACCATGGACATCTGGAGAGCCACAGTTTCGCCACTCCTGGTACAGAATACTGACTTCAATTGACCAGCTTCATGGGTGTTCAACAGGTTCATCATTTATTTAATGCAAAACTGAACATCCATGATAATCCAAGCAGATCAAAAAAACCAATCTAAATGAGACACAAAATGGCTGAACTCCTAGCATTATCTTTAGCTGGTCCTACAGACAGCTATCAGGTTGACTGTAAATCATCTCAGCCTTAAGTAGTTAATCTTGAATTCTAGCAGATCATATCACATCATGCTCAGGGGTTGCAAGCCAGGAGTCTGTTCAGATCTAATTCTGATTTGCAGAATTGAATAGTCATCTTGTGCTTTGGGGCAGCTTTCTCACACCAGCTATCTGCTCCATCACTATGCATCCACTGCCCCCACCTCTAGTTTTAAAAGTCACACAGTAAAACAAAAACTAGCATGAATAAGACAGAGATTTTTGAGCAGAGACTTACTACTGTGTTATCTCTGAGTGACTTCAATGGTTACCCATCAACCCAGCCAATCTGGGTAGTTAATGATACACCAGCATTGGCCTAATGGCCCAGGGCTTTGACTTGGATAGCCCAGGCAAGCCCAGTCCCCACAGATCTCAGAAGCTAAGCAGGGTTGGGCCCAGTTTGTATGTGGGTGGGAGACCACCAATAATGCCCAGGGTCATGGCAAACCACTTCTGAACATCTCTTACCTTGAAAACCCATGTCAACTATGAACTGATGGCACTTTCCACCTCCTGTATCAGAGAGGAGGTGTTGCTGTAGTCTGTAGATGTCAGTGTTGCTGTAGTCTATCAGAACTATAATTCCTGTTATATTGTCTAAGATCACGGAAATTGTGTTATTTAGATTGTTGTTGTTGTTGTATTTGTTTATGTTATATATTAATTCGTTCCATGTATCCCCCCCATGTTGTATATAAACCGCTCTGAGCCATATGGAAGGGCTGTATAGAAATCGAATGAATGAATGAATGAATGAATGAATGAATGAATGACTGAATGAATGAATGAATGAATGAATGAATGAATGAATGAATGAATGAATGAATGAATGAATGAATGAATGAATGAATGAATACTATGTGCCTCAATTCCCCACTGCAGTGCTCTGTCCAGGGAACTTCTGGTTTCAAGAGAAAGGACTGAGTGTTGGGACTGCAAGACACAACTGAGATTCTGTCGGCATTCCACCCATCCCTCTCCTTGCCTGAGATGGTGAAGGTGGTCAGCTTGCTGGTCTTGAAACGTGGTTGTTCTGGGGGATGTCGGCATCGATGCTGAGGCTACCTTGTTGAGAACAGCTCAAGATTTCATGGTTCCCATGACAACCGTGGGCCTGTGTCAAATCATACCTAGCCCTGCGCCCTGTGTAGGTCACACTCTGGTTTGTTTTTGTCGTTCAGGGAAGGAAGAAGACGATCTGAAGGTGGGGGAACCAGAGAACTGACTCCTCTAGTTAAGGAAGATCAGATCAACACTTGCTGGGGTTTCAACAGGGGGGATCGATTAAGATGATGTGCCTCGGGATCCAGACAGTTATCAGATGGCTTTAGACGTGAATTTTCCTGTTGATATGGCTGGAGCTTCTGTCCATGGCCCTGGATACCTTCTAGAACAAAGAGATTATTTGAGCAGTTGACATGACCACTTCTAGGCACCCTGTTCAGATCTTCAAGCCTGGAAGTCCCCTGGCACTGAAGGGCTGAGGGACATGGAAGGACAAAGGAAAAGAAAAGAGCAACAACAAATAAAATCTTCGGATGAATCAGAAAACATGCAAGCTGGATCCTCTTTGAAACACTGCTTTGTAGCAGCAATACTGGCTAAGCATACAGTATTTCTCCATCACTACGGCCGTGTGCGGGCCTGTAGAGTTCTTCTAGTTGGTCAAGGTCAGTTTGGGGATCTCATCTATGGAATGACAGGGACTGTTTGGTGGCCCTCTGTAACCAATTAGCTCAGCGCCTTTGAGGCTAAAATCTCTTGCATCCATATGTATTTGAATCAAAAAATCATAGAGTTGGAAGGGGCCATACAGGTCGTCTAGTCCAGTGGCCCCAACCCCCGGTCCGGGGACCATTACCGGGCCGTGGATCAGTCGGTACCGGGCCGCGGCTCCTTCTCGTCCTCCACAGCTGCTGCCTCGAGGGCTACCGTGCCACTCTGCTACCAGCTCACCTTTGGTGCTCTCCAGCGGCCACCGTGGCTGGGGCTCCCACTCGGCGTGGCATTGTGCAGCTGCTGCTGGCAGCGCCCCCCAGGGGCAGCGGGAAGTTAGGGGCGCTGGGAGGAAAGCAAGTGGAGCAGGGGCTCAGGCAGTGGTGACATCCCTCAGCAAAAGACTACCCCCCCCCCGGGGCCTCAGTAAAATTGTCAAGCGTTGACCGGTCCCCGGTGATAAAAAGGTTGGGGACCACTGGCCTAGTCTAACCTCGAGCTCAGGGCAAGAACTGTACATCAGCAATGGTTTGTCTAGTTATATGAGGTACTTTTCAGACAAAAGGACATTTGAAGGTGGTTTTGCCATTGCCTACCTCTGCATCATGACCCCTAATGTTCCTTGGAGGAACTACCACCCAAATCCTTGGAAGTCTCCCATCTAAACACTAGGCAGGGTTGGCCCTGCTTAGCTTCTGAGATCTGACTGGATCAGGCTTCCTTGAGCTATCTAGTTCAGGCTTGTTCAGCCTCCGATTGTTGATAGCATTCTAGAAAGTCTGAGATCTCCCACCCCAACCCCCAATCCTTCCGGCCTTGCCTGTCAGAACTCCAGGAGAAAGAAAAAAATTAAAAGCATCTACCATCAATTTAGCAATTCCTAGAGAGAACTGATATCACTAGCATGGATTCATACTAGGATCTGGGAGGCCCAGGTTCAAATCCTCACACATTTCCGTGGAAGCTTCCTGGGTAACCTTGGGGCAGCCACACACTCTCAACCTAACCTACCTCACAGGGTTATTGTGAGGATACACAGGAGCAGGGGAGAATGGCGTTGTAAACCACTTGGTGTCGTGATTAGGAGCATCGACTTCTAATCTGGTGAGCCAGGTTTGATTCTGCGCTCCCCCACATGCAGCCAGCTGGGTGACCTTGGGCTCGCCACGGCACTGATAAAACTGTTCTGACCGAGCAGGAATATCAGGGCTCTCTCAGCCTCACCCACCTCACAGGGTGTCTGTTGTGGGGAGAGGAAAGGGAAGGTGATTGTAAGAGGGAAAAAACGGCATATAAGAACCAACTCTTCTTCTTCGGTTCGGGATCCTACTGAGAGAAAAATAGCATAAATATCAATATAAAAATATAATAATACAGAAAAAAAAAGGAAAATAGCACTGAGACATCCGGACCATTAGTCTGAAAGACCACAGGGCAACTTCAAATGAAAGCACAAAATCTCTGTCCTAAGTAAAGGTCTGAATGTGGCCCAAGTTATCGTTACGGCTGGACTCCTTTGTGTTTCCACCTCACCCTTGTTATCTACTGGTTCGAACAAGACCTTCAGATGGCTCCACAGAAAGAAGGAAAAGGGCTCATTTTGCATGTTGACGTGTCTGAGCATTTGTTCAAAGCCTCTTGATGTAGAAATAAAAGATTCCTATAATCACAAATCCCCAATGGGCTAAGAAGCTTCTTATTTTTAAAAAAGAAACCCCTTCTGAGGTAAAGATTTTTTCCTCTCTAATCAGTATTCTCTTATCTGCCACCTTACTGGACGACAACAAAGTTATCCGTGAAGAAATAAAAGAATTTGTACTGATTCTTCCCCAGGTAATATGTCTGTTTCGACATTCCTCCGGGGAGATGTTGCAAATAAAACAACAGGAACAAATCTTTTTAACTTCCTGCTTTGCTTTCTGAGATGCTTTTTTTTTTACAGCAAAGCTGAAGACAAGAGAAGAGGAGGTAGGAAACTATAGAGAAATTAGCTAATGGTAGAGGAAGGCCCCTCTAATTTTTCCACCCGCACAGATGTGTATCTCTTAAAAGATTTACTAGCCAGAGATTTACCAGTGGGAGATCACTGAAGTTCAATAAATTGTTTAAAAGCTATTGCTCGCCAGTTATCCATTTAGAGGGCTGGCCTAAGCTGTTCTGTAGCTGCTCTAATCCTAAATATGTCTGATAGAGACAGAGAGATATATCAAGGTTTAGCTATGGCCTGAAAGCTCCTGTTTTCCCTTGGCTTTCAAACAATTATGGTGACCACCAAGCTCAAGGCAAAGAGGCCTAGTGGTTAGAACAGCCTTTTATGTATAGTTCACTTTTCACTACCTGGAGTCCAAAAGACTCCCCACAACAAACACCCTGCGAGGTAGGTGGGGCAGAGAGAGTTCTGAGAAATTTGCTGTCTGAGACCAGCTCCAAGAGAGCTGTGACTGACCCATAGTCACACAGCTGGCTGCAAGTGGAGTAAGAATGAGGAATCAAACCTGGGTCTTCAGATTACAGGCCGTACCTCTTAACCACCGTACCAAGCTGCTCTCCTGTCAATTACTCTGGACAGTAATAACAGGAACCCCAGAACTAGCCTTGAAGTTTTTGACACCTAAAGTTTTGCTGGCAGCTCTCCAAGCCAGCTGTCTTTGTTGTCAGAGTTTAAATATGCAAAGGGATAGCAGCACAAAGCTGCTTAAAAGAATAAACCACTTTTATTAGGGAGAGAAACAAAATGTGTAGAGAAAGAGGATGATTTAGGATGCTTAGGGCTGATCCTGCGCTGAGCAGGGGGTTGGACTAGATGGCCTGTATGGCCCCTTCCAACTCTATGATTCTATGATTCTAGGAGAGAGAGAACTGTCTAACTCTTGTTCTTTCATTCTGTCTGTCCGTTCTGGAGGCAGACGGCGAGGAAGGATGTTCCGGGGAGGAGCGAGACATCTCCAAAAAGGTCAGTCGGGACCTAGAAGGAGACTATATCCGGAAGTTCCCAATCTAACTCTTTTAGCTACATATCTCCTCTGATGACCCCTGGAGAATATTCTTCATATTCTGCTCAATCTACAGATCTTGCATATTCCAACAGCTTTCAATAGGGAAAGCCGGCCATTGTTAGAAAGAGACCCCCCAAGGAATACCAGGTCATGACACAGAGGCAGGCAATGGCAAACCCCCCCTGAATGTCTCTTGCCTTGAAACCCCCTAGAGATTGTGCCATAAGTCGGCAGTGACGGGACAGCACAGAGAGAAACGAAGAACGTTGCTGAGAAAGGGAGGACCGTGATGCTCTGAATCCTCTGCATGAATTCATCCCGTTGCCATGCTCATGCGCTTCTCTCTTGCTCCTCTTTTTGTCGCATTAACATGAACCAAACATTCAGAGCAGAAGTCCTCCAAACCTGGCCCATTCTGCTCAGCTGTCTCGTCTGGAGCACTAACTTCTGCCTTGTTGCGATATTCACAGATGGCCACAAGATAATTAAGCCACTTGTTGTCCTCAGATTCGGCTTGGCAGGTTCTGCAGAAGGCATGAACCAACTGTGAAATAGAGCGGGGGGAGCAGGTATGCCATTTGTCCTGACAGCGGTAGTTTGTTTGTTTGTTTGTTTGTTTTTTGCATCTAATGCTCTGTTTTCGTACTTTGGGCTGATGGGGTGGGTGCCAGGGTTCTCTCAGCCTCCACTACACTCCCGTTTTACATCTGACTGGTTGTTTAGAGTTTCTTCAAGGGAAGCAGTCCCATAAATACTAGTGGAGATTGTGTAGTTACTTCCTCTCACTAAGTCTCCAATGATAAGTTGATTTCCCCAATTCCCTGTCCGAACTCCCAGAATTCCACAGGGCCTGCAAAAGGGAGCTCTTCCACCAGGCATTTGCCTGAGACCAACAACAGGTCCCCCCTCAGACATCCTCTCCATGGCCTGAACCAGTCTGTCCTCTCTAAGGGCCTTAGCTAAGTCCTGTTCCTGTTATATTGTTGTTTAAGATCACTGGAATTGTGCTATTTAGATTGTTGTTGTTGTTGTTGTATCTGTTTATGTTATGTATTAATTCGTTCCATGTATCTCCCCATGTTGTATGTAAACCGCCCTGAGCCATATGGAGGGGCGGTATAGAAATCAAATAAATAAATAATTCAAGAGACCCCCATTTTGGATAACACCTTCTTAGCCTCTGAATCTCAAAATATTGAACTAGCCTGGGCCATCCAAGACAGGACAATGCTAAATTATGTATGCACTTACTGTCAATTTGCAATTGACAAACAACCCCCTAGGACAGCTTTTCTCCACTTTTTTTTACCACTGAGAAACCCCTGAAACATTCTTCAGGCCTTGAAAAGCCCCCAAAGTTCTGCAAATGTGCAGAATATGGTTGGGAAGCATGACTGTGTTCATGCCCCCTGGTGCCCTAACCTTCCCATCCCCCTCCAGGCCCATCACTGGCCATTTTGGGAAGGGGGCACGTCAACGTGATCATATATGGTCGTATACCCAATAAACATTTAACACGTCTGTTGTGGGGAGAGGAAAAGGAAGGTGACGGGATAGAGAGAAGCGGCATATAAGAACCAGCTCCTCTTCTACATTTTAAAAAATATATTAAAAATCAATTAACTCCCACCCATTCAGGAAACCCTTCCAGGGTTGTCAAGAAACCCCAGGGTTTCACAAAACCCTGGTTGAGAAGGCCTGCCCTAGGATTTTCAAGGCAAGAGACAAAGAGAGGTGACTTGCATTTGTCTTTCTCTGACGGATTATGCACGGGGCAGACCGCCCGAGCTGGTGGCTACAGGGCTTTGGGGCAAATACCCGATTATGCCCTCTGTTGCCACCATTGGGTTTCCCATCCAAGTACTCGCCAGGACCCAACTTGTTTAACTTCTGAGATTAGGCTAGCCTCGGCCATCTAGGTCTGGACCATCAATAAATACTGTGTGCTCAGCTATATACTATATATTTATGTTGATATTCCATCTACTTATATAAGCAATGTTCTCAATGAACAGCCATTGGGAGGATATCAGAATGTTTTGCCCCAGGCTCTAGGTACCTCTTTGCATTCTAATCTTGATAGCAGAGACCCACTATGGAAACCAGTCTTAATAATAAACAGAATACATTTCCATTAATTTATTAATACGCCTAGAATTGCAGTCATAAACATTCTTATTTGGGAGTTCCATTATGGCTTTCGTTCCCCCAAGATGGGACTTGGCTTTTGTTCCCCCAAGATGGGACTACAGGACCAAATGCAGCTTTCCGCAAGGCTTCGGTGAGGATGCCAGCGTCAAAATGATTGCAACTCTTCGACTGGTTTTAGTGCAAGGCAGAACTTTGGTCCAACCGCAGATAAGAGGTTACTATTTTTAATTATTGAAGCTAAAATCTGTCTGCACTTCTGTCTCAGCCCACGGCCATGTTTATAAGTACAGCAAGTGTGGGATAATTTCAAGTTTTGGAGACCTCAGAGTTAGAGTTGCCAGCTCTGAGTACAGTTCTGGTCACTCCCTGAAGATGTCGACTCCGTGTGCAACCGCAATAAAAAAAGGCAAATGCTGTTCTGGGGACGATTAGGACAACATCGTAATGCTCCTATTTATATCTATGGCGCAGCCTCATTTGGAACACGGTGCATAGTTATGGCCACTGCACTTCCAAAAAGGTATTATAGCGTTGGAAAAGGTGTGGAAAAGGGCAGCTGTAATGAAGAAGGGGATGGAACTGCTTCCCGTTATGATAAAAGATTTAACAAAATTAGATGCGTGTGATTGAGAAGGTAGAAACTGAAGTCCTTGACTCCCTTTCTCAAAATACCAGAACTGGTGGGAGTCAATGAAATTAATGAAATTAATGAGCAGTAGGCTTAGTACAAGAGCCTCTTGTGGCGCAGGGTGGTAAGGCAGCCGACATGCTGTCTGAAACTCTGACCATGAGGCTGGGAGTTCGATCCCAGCAGCCGGCTTAAGGTTGACTCACCCTTCCATCCTTCCGAGGTCGGTAAAATGAGTAACCAGCTTGCTGGGAGGTAAATGCTAATGACTGGGGAAGGCACTGGCAAACCACCCTGTATTGAGTCTGCCATGAAAACGCTAGAGGGCGTCACCCCAAGGGTCAGACATGACTTGGTACGTGGACAGGGGATACCTTTACCTTTATCTTTTGGCTTAGTACATATCACAAGACATCCTTCTCCACCCAAAGATTAATGAACAAGTGGAATTCGCTGCTGCAGGAAGTGGTGGCTCTTTGTTCTTGGTGCTTTGGGGACAACACTGGAAGGGCTCTTCTGGAGTTCTGACTCTGCTGGTGGACCTCCTGATGGCACCTGGGTTTCGGTCACTGTGTGGCACAGAGTGCATTCAGGAATACAATGGGTGCCAGATTGAGGGGGGGTTGGAAGAACTCTGCGGGTGACCTCCCCCTCCCCCCGGGACCTGGAAAGGCTGCAGGAACTCACCAACAGGAGCAGCTCTCATGCAGCAGGGATCTGCAGCCTCTGAGCCTCGGAGGGAAGTGGAAGGAGAAGGGGGTAGTCAGGAGTGGGAGACAGAAAGTGATTGGCTGGCCGCTGGACAGTCAGGCAAGCCGGTTGGAGGACGAGGTACTCAGGGGCGGGACAGCTGTCCTGAGTGGGCATTAAATGCTGAGTGGCACTTAAGCCATGAGACATGCTCCTCCTCCAAGGTCTTACCAGAAAAATATGATGTGGAACAGACATTGGGCAATATCTAGAGATTTTAGGGGTGGTGCCTGAGGAGGGGAAGGGTTTGGGCAGGGGAGGGACTTCAATGGGGTAGAATGTAAAGAGTTTGCTTTCCAAAGCACCCATTTTCTCTAGGTGAACCAATCTCTGTCACCAGGAGATCAGTTGTAATTGAAGAAGATTTCCACCCCCCACTAGGAGATTGTCAAATCTGTTCATGCTGAAGTTCGTGGAGGGGAGCTATTTCTTCTGGGGACTCAGTTTTCAACCTATTTAACTGCGGTTTCACCCCACCCCCCCTTCTTGTCTGCTGATATTTTCCTGTTTCCTTGTGTCCAGGTGTGTTTGCAGTTACATGTATATTTCTAGGACATAATTTAATTTCTCTACGAATATCATATTGGGGTAACCTGGGGAGGCTCAGTAGGTGACTGCAAACTCTATGGAAGGAAATGTAATTTGAGTTCTCCCCGGGCGTTAATTTCAGCAGGACTCCCGACAAAGGCAGAATTGCAAAAGAGCTGCCCGTCGGTCAAAGAGCATTGTGTATTTTCAGAAAACCCATCATCTGTGCCACTGTTTGGCTGACACTAACCTTTATTGGAAATATGGGAAAGAAGACCTGAGCTGCATATTCCTACCCTGCGTCTGATGGGTAGATTGTCACCTTACATGCTGTAATAAACTCCCTAGCAGATGGCTTGGCTGGAAGTAATAGCATTGCATGATCCAAGATGCAAATAGCATTGGGGGAAAGCCACCAGGGCTGCCCTTCCACAGTGTTCTAGGCTGTCCTTTAAAAGGGGATTGGAAATACATTCAAAATATTATTGCAATGAAGGCGGGCATTCTGTCAGTGAGGAATCCTTTATTTGGGGGGAGAAGCGTGGAGAGAATTTAATGCACAATTATTATTATTTAATTGCCATCATCATGGCTGATTTTAGGTGACCCGTTAGGATGTTCCAAGCAAGAGATGTTGAGAGACGGTTTGCCATTGCTTGCCTCTACATCACAACCCTGGAAATCCTTGGAGGTCTCCCATCCAAAGACCAAAGTTTCCTTGAATGGTATAGAATTGTAAGCATATTTCAAGTGTAATTTGTGTGTCTATAAACGATGCTTATACATGAATAAATCTAATAACTATGTGTGTCTTTCTCTCATAGGGATCAAAACACCTGCACAACAGGGCTATGCAGGGCTATGGTATAGGTCTCTGCAACGATGGAGGAAAACCCCAAAAGATAAAAGTTGAGGATCTGAGTTAACAAATCCCCAGAAGTTCAATAAAAGAGCTCCTTCCTGATTGGGATTCACAAGATCGACTCATGAGATCTTCATCGCAGTTTTTGAGTTGTCAAAGCAACCCATCACAATGATGAGGCCTCCACCTAGTGTTCTATGGTGAAGTTTACCTGCCAGCAGGTGCCAAAGGGCCTGCCCGGTGCTGGACTAAGAGCATTAAAACCGAGAGTCATTACTCCAAACCATTTCCCCGATACACAAATCAAAACACACCAAATCTCTTGCCATTGTGCAGGGATCAGAGTGGTTCAGTCACTTAGAATGCCATGGTAGCCATGATGAAGAAAAGGGAGAGATTTGTAGGGGGGTGGAGTGAGGGATGAAGGAGGACATGAGCAGGGGGAGTGATCGATTGTGGGTGAGGGGAGGGACGAGCAGAAGGAGAAGAGAAAAGGGCCAGCCAGCAAGGGCAAGCAGAAGGAGGCAATTCCCTCTCCCCCATAAGTGCTTTTTGTGCCCCCTCTTGTAATGTAGATGAAAATAATTAGAAAAACAACAAGAGTTAGTTTTTGTACCCCATTTTCCCCTCAAAGTCTCAAAGCGGCCTACAATCGCATTCCCTTCCTCTCCCCACAACAGAAGCCCTGTGAGGTAGGTGGGGCTGAGAGACTTCTGACAGAACTCTTCTGTGAGAACAGTACTATCAGGACAGTGACTGGCCCGAGGTCACCCAGCTAGCTGCATGCGGAGGATCGGGGAATCAAACCTGGCTCGCTGGATTAGAAGCCGTTGCTCTTAACCACTGCATCATCCATATAATTCCACACATATTTGCACATAGAAACTTTACAAGATGTGTGCGGAATACAAATGAATTCGCAGAACCAGTGGTAAAAAGAGAACAATAGATACCATAGTCAGAGATCTAAAAATACATCAAATTGGGTACACGAAGCTCCTTACCTGTTCAGCGTACAAAATACCAGTTTCACCTCTGTGCTGACTCCCTCTTCTTCATGTAAGTGATTTACAGCATAATCCCATGCCGAGCTCTTAGGCAGGTTCAAGGCAGGATCAAAGCAGGCAATGTGACTGACCAATGCAAGGATAGATTCTGGCTGCAGGATCCAACCAGTTTAAACTGAAACTGACCGATAGCACGCATTCGCAGGAAGATCCAATGTTTGCTACTGTATATAAGTTGTGGGGGTGGGGGTGGGGGGGGTGTTCAGGGGTGTCTCAGTTCAGTTTTGCCTCTTATAACATCATGCTGAGATTGATCGGACGCCCAGTGGTCCTGGCTTCCTTCAAACCCATGGATTTAACAGCTATGTGAGTTTCAGCCAACTGGTTTAGGCTGGAATACATCTACATAGGACTGCATCGCCTATACCAGGGGTAGTCAAACTGCGGCCCTCCATATGTCCATGGACTACAATTCCCAGGAGCCCCTGCCAGCAAACTCTGGCAGGGGCTCATGGGAATTGTAGTCCATGGACATATGGAGGGCCGCAGTTTGACTACCCCTGGCCTATACCTATTTTATGGCTGATGCTCAACTGCTCTTCCCTTCTCTTTAGGGTTGCCAGCTCAGGGTTAGGAAATTTCTGGATATTTTGGGGGTGGAGCCTGCAGAGGATGGGATTTAGAGGGTGGAAGGACCCCTGTAGTTTGTAATACCATATATTTTACCCACCGAAGCAGCCATTTTCTCCAGGGGAACTGTACTCTGGCAAGTGGCTATACTTTGCAGGGGGGACTGTTTATTAAGAAGAAGAGTTTCTTTTCTCTCCCCTAAGGAGCTTTGGTAAAGGTAAAGGTATCCCCTGTGCAAGCACCGAGTCATGTCTGACCCTTGGGGTGACGCCCTCTAGCGTTTTCATGGCAGACTCATTACGGGGTGGTTTGCCAGTGCCTTCCCCAGTCATTACCGTTTACCCCCCAGCAAGCTGGGTCCTCATTTTACCGACCTCGGAAGGATGGAAGGCTGAGTCAACCTTGAGCCGGCTGCTGGGATTGAACTCCCAGCCTCATGGGCAAAGCTTTCAGACAGCTGCCTTACCACTCTGCGCCACAAGAGGCTCTTTAAGGAGCTTTAAAGAGCCTTAAATTTGCCTTCCCTTCATCTCCCAGCAATGGATACCTAAGTCAGGCAGGCGAAGCTGAGAGGGTTTTGAGAGAACTGTGATTGGCCCAACGTCACCCGGAAGGCTTCATTTGGAGGAGTGGGGAATCAAATCTCACTTCTCCAGATTACAGCCTGCCATTCTTAACCATTGCACCACGTTGGTTCTCAATGTGCAGCCAAATTGTTGGATTATATTCGTGTTTTATTGTAGTTTTGTTGTAATTGCTGTTATTCATAATTTATGTATGTACATCGCCCTAAGCCGGCCTCGGGAGAGCCATTCAGAAATTTAATAAATAATAATAAAATAATAAACATGTCCTAAAAGGACAAAGTTTTAGAAGTCCTGGATGTTCCGCCCCAGAAAGTGAAACCTTGGGGGGGATTACGTCCCAGGAAATAATTAAATTGTTTCTGTATGCCCAGTTAGTGCTGAGGGGTACTTTTTACCTTTTAACAGGTGAGAACTTTGTAAAAAAAAATCTCCAAAAGAGCAAGTCAATCGGCAAGGGGTGACCAAGGCTCTTTCAGAGCCTACTTTTAAAATTAAAAACAGACACACGCACATACAAAATCTCTCAAGTGTTTCCTTTCATATCCATGTGGGTACAAGGCACCAAAATTTCATCAGTGTTCACTCCACTGTGGAACCCCAGAGGGTAAATTGCAGCAGGGCAGAACCAAACAATGAGGAAGGAAGGCATGTTCACAAAAGGCGCCATGCTTTCCGGGGAAAGAGAGTCTTCGTGTTCCAAAAACGTAAGAAAAAGAGGCAAAGCGCACAGACGATCTTTAATGCTATGCATGCAGAGAGCTGCCTGCCTTTATCTAATTTTTGTAATCTGTGTGAAGCTCCTGGAGACGTGGCGAGGCGCATCGCCGGGCTACATCTTGGCATCACGGCACACTGTGTTCCAGTTGCGCCAAAGAGAACTTCCCACAGGCATCAGTCATGCACAGAATAATAATAAATAATTACCCGAGATTTTACATTTATATAGAATTTATATCGTTCAAAACGCTTGGTAAAGTTCAACAGGCATTGTAAACACAAGGCACTTCCTCTCCCCACCCCTCCACTGAAATCAAAAGAGCCACACGTATCCGATCCTGCACAAATCACATTTCTCTTGTGGAAAGCCAGCATTAATTAGAACGGCACAGATGCTGGCATGGTAGCACATGCCACAATTTGGATCGGGAATGCTAGAAGTGACACCGTCATTTCTCCCCCCCCCCCCATTACTTGGTTTCTGATTTCATATAATTTCTGATCTTATAGAATTGGAGTGGTTGTGCTGAAGACCTGCGCTGAGATTTAATAACCACAACTCACCGAATTCGGCTTCATCCATCTTCTATGCCTTCCTCATTAGCAAGGCTACAGAGCTGGCTATTGGTGCTGTTTCCTGAATTTTCCAGCCCCGCCAGTTGATTTCGCATCGACATGACCCTAAGATGGCAAAAAAAGCCCTGCTAGATCTAGTCCAGCGTCCTGTTTTATAGGGCATAGAGTTAAAGCTATCAAGCTTCTGAATTCCCATTGCACACCGCAGCTCCAAGACCATAGAGTTTCCAGCAATTCCTAGTGCTACCCGATATCAATTCTGCATTTTTGCCAGAAGAAAAGCCCTGCTGGATCGTGCTGCTGGTTCATCTAGTCCAGGGATGGCCAAGCTGTGACTCTCCAGATCAGGGGTAGTCAAACTGCGGCCCTCCAGATGTCCATGGACCACAATTCCCAGAAGCCCCTGCCAGCATTCGCTGGCAGGGGCTTCTGGGAATTGTAGTCCATGGACATCTGGAGGGCCGCAGTTTGACTACCCCTGCTCCAGATGGTCCATGGACTACCATTCCCATGAGCCTCTTCCTGGTAGGAACCACAGTTTGACCACCCCCATCATTCTGTTTCACAGGGCACAGATTCGGGCTGCCAAAGCATCCAATGAGGGCAGGTAATCTCCCACCCCAAGCTACATCCCATTAATTCCTAGAGCTTCCTTATTTCACTTCTGTGAAACAACATAGTGCCGAAGCCTGTTATGACCACCATCCACCTTCCTCCCTCAGAGGCAGATTTTCCCTCAAAGAAAAAAATCTGTTCCCTGCTGACTGAGCCACCCAAGTAACCAAGTTTCTTTATTGAGATTAATAAAGCTGGCTGTTCCGCCCTTTGTCTGGAAGATAGCTTGGTTTTTTATTCAGTCCTGGAACATCGTGGGAAGGTGCAAGAGCCCTCTTTAAAGAAATCCTTTTCAGAATGGCTCCTGAGGCATTGTAAAAAGTCAAACAGAATCTTAGATTTTGTTCAACACACAGGGAAAGGTCAAGTGGAATGAGGAGCTGAAAACTTTGAGGTAAAAATCAGTAGTTATACTTATAGTCAAGCTATTGAGAGTTATAGAAGCTTACCTACTTCGTTTCTAGGTTCTTAATACTGAGAGGCTTTTGTATCTCTGTCTTCTCAACCACTACAGTACTCTTGAGTTTCCTTAGACTCCTCTAGTTTCCTGAAGGCTGGTACACTCTCTGTCAGTACCCAATCTCCTCTTCTCTGAAAGACCAGTTCCCCTCTAACTCCTGAGATGTTTAAAGCAGTATCCTTTCACCAAGGAAATCCTAAGAGCTAATATCACTACTTAAATGGGCAGGGATTTTTCTTCTTTCCCTAAAAGATATATCCCCTTTCCTTTGGCCTGACAGGGAGCCTCAGTCCACTACCCTACTGACCCTGGAAAATATTATCCCCAGTTCTCCAGTCTGTGTAGAACTTCTTTCAGTTTAGGAAGAACTCACACTCTAATAAAAATCGTGTTTTCTGACTAAAATATCCTCAGTGTAGATTAGACTTCCCTCAGCCTTTTTACCATTGAGAAACCTCTGAAGCATTCTTCAGGCTTTAAGACACCTCAAAAGTGATGTCAGCAGGCCACACCTCCCTGCCAAACCCTAGAAATCACATTTCAGCAAAAGTGACATCACCCAGATACACACTTCAGATGTGACAGACCCTGTCACCCCTGCCCCCCCCCCAAAAAAACCGGCAGAAATAGCACTGTGGCCTCCTCTGTTGGCTGGGGCAGCCATCCGCCACTCTGCCATCCCTGCCACCTAATCCCAAGGCAGTTAAGTTACAGCTGTTCTCACAGAGCAGTTCTCTTAGAGCCCTCTCAGCCCCTCCTAACTCACAGGGTGTCTGTTGTGAAGAGAGGAAGGGAAAGGTGTTTGTAAGCCACTGTGAGACTCTTTTGGGTAGCAAAAAGCTGGGAATAAAAAAAAGAGAGAGATCTTCTTCTGCTCCAAATATTTAACTGTCTGTAATCGGAAGTCCCCAAGAACCTTTATTTCATCATTCTCCACAATCTTGTCTGGTTCATGCTCCCATGACTTTCTGGCTGATGATAAGCCATACAACTCGCAATAGAGTTGTAGTTAAGGTGCTCTGGGATCTGGGACGTCTTGCAAAGATCCCAGAGCACCTTAACTACAACACCATTGTGACAGCCTTTAGAGCCCGTTCGGACCCTTTTCCTGCAGGCACCGACTGTGCAGTTGCTTGCATCCTTTGCCTTGCAAAGTCGATATTTGCTGTTGTCTTCCAAATCTTGACTTTCATAGCTGCTCATTTCGAGGCCCTGTGCTTGTGCAGCTGGAGTGGTCCTTCCGTTTCTTTCTTCCAATGGCCATTTTGTAGCCACTTCCAGGTATTTTCACTATCAACTCTGTTCTCTATATATCATTCAAATACCACCCACGCAAGTGTTTTTCCTTCCAGTTTTCAAAGTGAGTTCGGAATGCAATTGTTTTGCAATCTTCTTTGGTTTTTGTAGCGTGAAAGAAGTCTGCCTTGTTCACGTCAACCAGAAGCATCTCTTCACTTGGATTATTATTATTGTTAATATTTATTTTTATTATCGGGCACGCTCATTTACTGTGCCTCCTTCGCCATGCTAAAAGATAGATCCAAAATCAAGAGGGAAACAAGGTCACGAGAACTAGCAGAAATGCCACTTGTTTGCATGGAACAGAGGGTCTCTTAGAAGAGAATTAAAGAGGTAAAGTGCTTTGGGATCTGTGCAAGCACTGGATCATGTCTGACCCTTGGGGTGACGCCCTCTAGCGTTTTCATGGCAGACTCAATACAGGGTGGTTTGCCAGTGCCTTCCCCAGTCATTACCGTTTACCCCCCAGCAAGCTGAGTACTCATTTTACCGACCTCAGAAGGATGCAAGGCTGAGTCAACCTTGAGCCGGCTGCTGGGATTGAACTCCCAGCCTCATGGGCAGAGCTTTCAGACTGCATGTTTGCTGCCTTACCACTCTGCACCACAAGCAGCTCTTAAAAGAGAATTGAGCACATTTAAATATGGAATTATGGACAGAATGGAAGGATCTCCCCTCCTCTCCTTTTAATCAGTTCTCTTCAAAGCCGTTGAAGCACAGCCAGCCACGCAAGAGCAAGAACCGTTACCTTCTCATTTCTGCAGCTTTATGCCACAGGCCTCTGCTTCTCCACTCGGCATTTCCATGTTGACTGAGAACTGGCCTGCCACTGGCTGTTTGCCTACCCGAGAGTGTAGCATGCGTGACGATTCCCCAATTTCCGAGTTAAGCAGCAAGACGAGATGCATTCTGCCGACTGCAAGGAGAGTCAGCAACACAGAAGGCGATTAAAAACAATGGCAGCAAAGTGAACTAGAGAACTGCAGGAGAAGAAAATCCGCTCCATGGCTTGGAAATTTTGATCAGTTTGATAGCAGAAGGAACTCAGCTGGATACAATGCCATAGAGTCTATGCTCCAAAGCAATCATCTTGTCCAGGGGGACCGATGTTAACATTTAGAGCCATAAACAGTCTGGGACTGCCGTATCTATGATACTGTGAGTCATCACAGAATGAGGGCTAGGAGGCTGCTGAACAGCTGTGTTAATTTGAGGCTGGGAGGCCTGAGTTGTGGAACTGCTCCTTCGGCTGATGACCTGGGACGGCCTGAAGAAACCCTTGACTCACCGGACTGAGTTAAGACATTCATTGCATTCTGCCTGCCCTTTGGCATTCTGCTTTTGAAATACTGATTCTCTCTGACTTCCTGGCAAGCAAGTCTGTACTTCCTTCCAGCAGAGAACTAAAGCCTAACACAGGAGGCAAAGGAAGCAGCTGGCTTCCTCCCTTCCCTGGGGGAGATGGAAGGTGGGAAGAGGCCAAAGATGGAGCAACTTACCAGCAACAGGGCCTTTCAGAGAGGCCATCACCTCTTCCACCTGGCAAGCAGCAGAAAGAGGAAGAAGAGGACAGATAAACTTCATGATTGGCCCTCATTGGCAGAGTGTTCTCTCCCTACTGGCAGTACACCCCCATGGAGGGCCAATCAGGTAGGGACTGAATTGTCTCCCTGCAGTTTGATTGGCAGAGTGCTCTCTCCTTACTGGCAGCACACACCCTAGGGAGGGCCAATCAGGTAGGGAGTGAGTTGTCTGCATGAAATTTGAACTTATTGGCCTCATTGGCAGAGTACAATGTGAACTAAATCACAGAATCGTAGAATCATAAATGGCCCTCATTAGCAGACTGCTCTCTCCCTATTAGTGACACCCCCCCAAAGAGGGCCAATCAGATAGGGAGTGAGTTGTCTTCACGCAATTTGAACTGATTGGCCCTCATTGGCAAAGTGCTGTTTGAACTACTTTGCCCTCATTGGCAGAGTGCTGTCTTCCTATTAGTGGCATACCCCCAGAGAGGGCGAACCCAGTAGGGAAAGTGTTTCTCTACACACAACTTCTAAGTTATAATGTTTAGTGATTAGTGATGATAGATTTGGGACCTCCAGGGTCATCTAATCCAATCTCCTACAGAATGCAGGAGATTCACAACTATCTACCCACCCACAGTGATTCCAATTTTCCCAAACCAGAACCCCCTAGCCAGTCTGACCTGGAGGAAATTCACCTCTTGACCCCAAAAGTGGCAATCAGCATTTCCCTGGGCGTGCAAAAAAGGGTAGATCCAAGCACCAACACAATTCTTTCTGACTACCCACTCAAAATCTGCCTAAGTTCACAGACTTTCTGTCAGATGGCCACCCAGCCTCTGCTTAAAACTTCCAAAGATGGAGAACCCACCACCTCCCGAGAAAGCCTGTTCCACTGAGGAACCACTCTTACTGTCAGGAATTTCTACTGGATGTGCAGGCCAAACTTCTTTTTAATTAATTTCATCTCATTGGTTATGGTCCGATCCCTCTGGGTTCATTGCATCAGCTTGGGTTTGTTCCACCCCCTCGAGAATAGGTGGGAATGGCTAATGCCCATGTAATGTTTACATTTTTCCCTCTTCGTTAGTTTTAGCTGTCCCTTTTCCTCACTGGGTTGCTCGTATTAAAAAGGGACCCTTTCTGGATCATTCATTCCATGAGCAAAGAAAGACATGGATAAGGCCATCTTGCAAACAAGGGTGTGGAATCTCTCAAAACCCAGGCTTGGGATTCTCTAAGCCTAGAAAGCACCCAAGGCAGGATACAAGTTTAAAAGACAAGAGAGAAATAGGATGGGGGGATTAGCAGTTGACATCACCCACACATCGTTATTCTCAGTGGAATTTGGCATCTCTTTGAGACAATCTAACAGATACGGTTATTTTCATCTAGCTGCACGGAATTTCTGAAGGGCTGGCTTGGCGAAATCCATGACAGAAGTGTAAGCGGAAGCCAGCAGCACTCTTAATATGTCCGTTTGATGGCGCACCCTAGCAGCGATGGGCTCTCTGCCTGCTGCCGCTGTGTCATAAACGCATCAGACAGATGGCCAAAGAGAGGGAGCTTAAACTTTGCTGAGAGTTAAAAGCACACACCGCCACGATGTGCATTCAATTAAGGTATTTCAGGTCTCAGCATGCATACTGATTGGACACCTGGAGGGAACTTCCGCCCATCTACTGATCAGAAAGCGGCCTCACCACTTAGATATAATTATTATATTGCTCTTCAGACAAAAGAAACCAGTGCAAGCTTTGTGAAGGGAGTGCTGGACTTACTGGAATGTAGTGTTCATGATTCAGCAACCTATGAAGAATGCCCTACAGGGAGCTTCGGAGGAAATGTTTAGTGAGTATATTTAGATTGAGAAAGGCCTGAACTTTTTTCAAATAATCTCCTCCTGGGTCCTGATTGGCTCACTTGGAGATTTCCTGCTCCTCTGATCTCACATCCTCCCAGATTGTTTCCAGAACAACAGTTAGTGGGGACCATTTTGCACGCCGTTAATGTAGCATAACACTTACCTTTTGAAGATGCTAGATTTTTGCATTTTACATGACATCGCCAACCTCCCGTGTCAAGCCAGCAAACCTAAAGCAACACCGGCCATTTTAAAGTGTTAGTTGGGGAATTGCATAAAGTAGATTCCCCAACCAGTGTAGTGTGAACTACAGGAAAGCAACCAGCAGGCCATCAGCCAAAGAAATGCATGGAGGCGAAAAAGCACTATCTCTGCCTCCAATGCACCCACTGCCATCTTCCTTCTCCCAGGGATGGGAGTTTGTTTTTTTAAGTGAACACCCTGGAGCAATGAATAGGTGTACAAGCATGTAGGCAAAGCCAAAAATAATTTTCTCCCAAAGTTGTAACACAAAGCATGCCTCTCTAAATCTGCCCCCCTCCCAAATCAGGAACGAGATTATTTTCTTCAGTTTCAAGACTCGTGATTCCACAAAGGGTGGGATTCAACAAGCACTATGCATTTATGATCAGATGCATAGGCATTTCAACTTTGGGCTGATCCTGCGTTGAGCAGGGAGGGTTGGACTAGATGGCCTGTATGGCCCCTTCCAAATCTATGATTCTATGATTCTATGATTCTATGATTCTATGATTCTGAGGATTGAATTTTAAAAAATAGCAGGCATTGCGGGCTCTTTAAAACGTTGAGAAAGGGGATTGGTTGCCTGGCTTGATTGTAGTCCTTGGTGGTCTCATTGCTGGTTCGTTCACCCACATAACTTGGCCACCTAGATACACCTAGATAAGAACAATTTAGTGTCGTGGTAAAGAGCGGCAGCTTCAAATCTGGCAAGCCGGGTTTTATTTCCCACCCCTCCACATGCAGCCAGCTGGGTGACCTTGGGCTTGTCTCTGCCCTGATAGCGCTGTTCTCACCCAGCAGTCCTGTCAGAAGCTTTCTCAGCCCCACCTACCTCGCAGGATGTCTGTTGTGGGGACAGGAAGGGAATGCCCTTGTGAGTCACTTTGGCCCATTCCACACACATTGGTTAATGTGCTTTCTCAATGCACTTCAGAAGTACATTTTCTGCACAGGAAAATCCAGCTGCAAAATGACATTGAAAGTGCGTTATCCTTCACGTGCAGAATGAGCCTTTGAGACTCTTTCAGGCAGTGAAAAGCAGGGTTTACAAAAACAAAAACACTCTTCTTTTTCTTCTTCTGCATTAGGAATCATGTTGAATCGGGCTGCCCAACCCAACGCACTGTGCCACACAGCGGCCAAAATCGAGGTGCCATCTCAGGAGGTCCACCAGCAGGCCCAGAACTCCAGAAGCCCTCCCACTGCGGCCTCCCACAAACCAAGGACATATGTCATGGGTTGACAGAAGGGGAGACATCCAAGCTCACCAAAGCTTAATGATTCTCTTTCAACACAACATGTGAACGAAACAGAAGCCCCGGCAAGCTCAGGCATCGTTAGGATAATTGATTTTGTAACCAGCAACTGCCTTATTTTGATCTTCCGCCATACTTGCCAAGAAAGTCTACGCCGTGCTAGAGAACAGTGGGCTTCCTAAAATACACCAGGTGTGGTGAGAACTTCGGAGGATCCAGCTGCTGGCGTCTTTTGTTCAGAAAGCACAAGTGAGTCCCGCTCCTTTCCCTGGCGCTGCGATTGCAATTTTTGTTCAATTATGGATCTTTTCGGGGAGCATCTATATGTAAACAAGCTCATCTACCACCTGTGGCCAGCCATCCTAGAGAATGCCTCACGCTTGCAGAAAAGCTGAAATCACACACACACACACAGAGAGAGAGACATCTGAAGCGCAGTTTAGCGTATGTGCTTGAAAACATCTTTCCCGGTCCCATGCTCATTGTTTCCCACTCCAGGCCTGTAAATAACAAAAGGATGGCGAATCATAGCATCATAGAATGACAGAGTTGGAAGGGACCTCCTGGGTCATCTAGTCCAACCCCCTGCATTATGCAGGACACTCACAACCCTCTCGCTCATCCACTGCCACCCCCTTGAGCCTTCACAGAATCAGTCTCTCCGTCAGATGGCTATCCAAACATTTCCAAAGATAACCATTCCAACCTTTGAAACTGAGGCTTCTGCAAAATGAACCAGAGAGAGTGATTGAGAGCCAGTTTGGTGTAGTGGTTAGGAGTGTGGACTTCTAATCTGGCATGCCAGGTTCGATTGTGCGCTCCCCCACATGCAACCAGCTGGGTGACCTTGGGCTCGTCACGGCACTGATAAAACTGTTTTGACCGAGCAGTGATATCAGCGCTCTCTCAGCCTCACCCACCGCTTAGGGTGTCTGTTGTGGGGAGAGGAATAGGAAGGCGAATGTAAGCCGCTTTGAGACTCATTCAGGTAGAGAAAAGCGGCATATAAGAACCAACTCTTCTTCTTCAGTAATATCAGGGCTCTCTCAGCCTCACCCACCTCACGGGGTGTCTGTTGTGGGGAGAGGAAGGGAAGGCAACTGTAAGCCGCTTTGAGACTCCTTCGGGTAGGGAAAAGCAGCATATAAGAACCAACTCTTCTTCTTCTTCTTCTTCTTCTTGAAGTGTGGAATTCACAACTGGCAGAAGATGTGGTAATGGCCACAGGAATAGGGAATTTGATTGATTCACGGAGTGCAGGTCTATCAGGGGATACTGGCCCTAGTGACTAAAGGGACCTCCAGGGTCATCTAATCCAACCCCCTGCAGAATGCAGGAAATTCACAACTACCTGTTCTTATGTTCTTAAGACAGTGCTGGGGTGGTCTTGGGAGCCACAAAAAAGGTATCCAAAGAATAATGTCCCGGATGATAAACATTATGTATACACTATTTTTACCACCTGCCTTAAAAAACTGAGAATATGTCCTCCCTTATGCTTAGCCTACCTTCCTCTCTCTTTTTTTCCCTCTCTCTCTCCCTCCCTTCTATGCCTTGCAAATCCTAAACCAGGGGTAGTCAAACTGCGGCCCCCCAGATGTCCATGGACTACAATTCCCATGAGTCCTTGCCAGCAAATGCTGGCAAATACTGGCAGGGGCTCATGGGAATTGCAGTCCATGGACATCTGGAGGACCACAGGTTGACTACCCCTGTCCTAAACCCCAGTCCAGCCTTTCTCAACTTTTTTTTTTAACATGGAGAAACCCCTGAAACATTCTTCTGGCTTTGAGAAATCCCCAGAAATGGTTCAATGATGCAGAATATGGTTGGGAAGCAGAGCTGTGGACACGCCCACCTGGGGCCCCTCCCCTTCCCACCCACCTGCAGGCACACCATTGGCCGACCATTGGTTTGCCAGTGCCTTCCCCAGTCATTACTGAGGAAGGGACCTCCTGGGTCATCTAGTCCAACCCCCTGCATTATGCAGGACACTCACAACCCTCTCGCTCACCCACTGTAACCTGCCACTCCCTTGAGCCTTCACAGATGTCAGATGGCTATCCAAACATTTCCAAAGATAAACATTCCAACCTTTGAAACTGAGGCTTCTGCAAAATGAACCAGAGAGAGTGATTGAGAGCCAGTTTGGTGTAGTGGTTAGGAGTGCGGACTTCTAATCTGGCATGCCGGGTTCGATTCTGCGCTCCCCCACATGCAACCAGCTGGGTGACCTTGGGCTCGCCACGGCACTGATAAAACTGTTCTGACCGGGCAGTGATATCAGGGCTCTCTCAGCCTCACCCACCCCACAGGGTGTCTGTTGTGGGGAGAGGAATGGGAAGGCGACTGTAAACCGCTTTGAGCCTCCTTCGGGTAGGGAAAAGCAGCATATAAGAACCAACTCTTCTTCTTCTTCTTGAAGTGTGGAATTCACAACTGGCAGAAGACGTGGTAATGGCCACAGGAATAGGGAATTTGATTGATTCATGGAGTGCAGGTCTATCAGGGGATACTGGCCTTGGTGACTAAAGGGACCTCCAGGGTCATCTAATCCAACCCCCTGCAGAATGCAGGAAATTCGCAACTACCTGTTCTTATGTTCTTAAAGACAGTGCTGGGGTGGTCTTGGGAGCCACAAAAAAAGGTATCCCAAAGAATAATGTCCCGGATGATAAACATTATGTATACACTATTTTTACCACCTGCCTTAAGAAACTGTGAGAATATGTCCTCCCTTATGCTTAGCCTACCTTCCTCTCTCTTTTTTTCCCTCTCTCTCTCCCTCCCTTCTCTGCCTTGCAAATCCTAAACCAGGGGTAGTCAAACTGCGGCCCCCCAGATGTCCATGGACTACAATTCCCATGAGTCCTTGCCAGCAAATGCTGGCAAATACTGGCAGGGGCTCATGGGAATTGCAATCCATGGACATCTGGAGGACCACAGGTTGACTACCCCTGTCCTAAACCCTAGTCCAGCCTTTCTCAACTTTTTTTTTAACATGGAGAAACCCCTGAAACATTCTTCAGGCTTTGAGAAATCCCCAGAAATGGTTCAATGATGCAGAATATGGTTGGGAAGCAGAGCTGTGGACACGCCCACCTGGGGCCCCTCCCCTTCCCACCCGCCCGCAGGCGCACCATTGGCCAACCATTGGACACAGTAAAAAGGTAAAGGCGTCCCCTGTGCAAGCACCGAGTCATGTCTAACCCTTGGGGTGACACCCACCAGCATTTTCATGGCAGACTCAATACTGGGTGGTTTTCCATTCCCTTCCCCAATCATTACCATTTACCCCCCAGCAGCAAGCTGGGTACTCATTTTACCGACCTTGGAAGGATGGAGGGCTGAGTCAACCTTGAACCGGCTGCTGGGATCGAACTCCCAGCCTCATGGGCAGAGCTTTCAGACTGCACGTCTGCTGCCTTACCACTCTGCGCCACAAGAGGCTCTTTATTGGACACAGTAGAAGTGTGATAAAGAAAGAACAAACTTCTAGCTGAGCTAAGACAATGGAGAAATTAGCCGGTCATTAAGAGTAGAACCTGGGGCTTTTAATAAGAGTCTAGGACAGACGTAATAGTTTTGTAGCTAGCGGTGAGTCCGACAACATGGGGTGATGCTTACTGACCACAGTCATCCCAAACAGCTCATTATTTCGTGTGCAATGGCCGGGAAATAGAGAGAAACCTGCAGGCAAAGGGCAGTCCCATTTCAGGATCTTTGTGATGATGTTTCACTGCTAACAGCATCGGGAATCAGACGGACTATCGTCCGCCCCAGCAGCAGTTCAGGCTGCAGCCCTCTCGGATGGAAGAACTCGACTGACCTTTCCGGGCCTCGTCCACCCCGACGACCACCAAGGCTGGTGACGTCTCCAGCAGCAGGAGCTGGATCGGCTGTTTGGGCACCTTCAAGATGGCGCAGCTGAATATCCTCCCCTCGTTGGTCGTGGGGATCGCCTCTGGGCGCTGAGTCCAGCTGGTGTCCTGCGGAACCCAGGTGTAACAGGTGTTGTATGAACGGTTGTCGTCTTTGCCGGCTAACAGGTAAATCTTCCCGTCCTGCTCCACTGCGCAGGCGAACGCCAAGGCTGCCGGCAGCTCCGGGATGGTGACTTCCCAGTCGACTTGGCCGTCGTCATGGAGATAGAAGCTCCCTTTGGTGCTGAAAGGGATCTCCTCTGTGGCCACCGCATTGTATGCCAGAAACCTGCCCCTTTCCTCTGTGTACCCACCGATAACGTACATCCCGGTACCGACGGAGACGGCAGCTGCTCCGTAGCAGGCAAACTCCATGAGCACCTCGTTCCACCAATCGGTCGTCGTGTCATAGATAAGGAGACCCCGGTAGTTCCTGGAGGCTTTCCCCCCGACGAGGTAAAGCTTATTATTGAGAACGGCAGAAGCCGGGTACATCAAAGCGAGGGGCAGGCTGGCGATGGGCGCCCAAGAGTTCTGGTTCACGCTGTAGGCCTCGGCCGAAGTCAACGGGCCGGCATCACCGCAGCCTCCCAGGGCGTAGAGCTTCTGGTTACAAGAGAGAAAGGGGTGCACCGCACGGGGCGTGGACATTGAAAGCAGCTGAGTCCACTGGCCGGTCAACGAATTATACTCATACAGGCTGTCGACAAAGGTGCAGTCCCCGGTCTGGCCTCCGGACAGGTAAAGCCTGAAATCCAGGGATGCGCATCCGGAATAGCTCAGATATCTCAGCGGCGGCATGATCTTCCACTTCTCTGTGAGAGGCTCAAAACAGTGAAGGTAAGAATATGGGCTCTCGCTATCCTGGGTCCAGTTTTCATGGAGTTCCACGCAGACAAAGCAGTTGTCCCACATGCCCTTCCGGAGCCCGCCGCTCTCCAGGAGTCTTCCCGCCCCGTCCAGCTCCTTCCACCTCAGGCGCAAGTGCCGGTAGTACTCCGAGACGTCAGCTTGGACTTCCAGGACCTCCCCGGGAGTCATGAGGGGGAAACGGACATGGCCCAGCAGCTCCTTAAACAGAGGGAGGCGTGTCGATGTTGCAGACTCTGCCCAGAAGCGGATGGCTTGGTAGATGGTCAACTCGGAGGCCACCTCCAGCTTGTCGGAGTGGAGAAGGTTGACCAGTGGGTTGTATTCCAAGCTCAGGAAGTCCTCTTTCTTACTGAGGGCCCCAAAGTGCTGGCTGATGTAGGCCGAGGCAGCCTGCAGCAGAGCTTGGTGACTGTGTTCGTGAGCCAGGCGGTAAAGACTGAGGCAGTTCTTCAAAGCAATGTTTTTCTCCAGAAACCTGACGGGACAAGAGAGAAGACACATGGCACGAGCTGTAGGGCAGTGGGGCCTCCCACTCGGGAACCCAGGTGAAGACAGGAGTTACGTCTCCCTGAGATGTAAGATCATGTCAAGGGTAGTCTTAGTCATTCTTGATGGTTGGGCAAAAGAAGAAGAAGTTGGTTTTTATACCCCACTTTTCTCTGCCAGAAGGAGTCTCAAAGTGGTTTACAATTGCCTTCCCTTCCTCTCCCCACAATAGATACCCTTTGAGGTGGGTGGGGCTAAGGGAGTTCTGACAAGAATGCTCTGTGAGAACAGCACCATCAAGGCTGTGATGAGCCCAAGGGCACCCCAGCTGGCTCCGTGAGGAGCAGGGAATCTAACACAGCTTGCCAGATTAGAAGACGCTGATCTTAACCATTACACCAAGGTGGTAAAGGACCCCAGGATCACTGCCACCTGTTGAATAGAACCAAGCAAGGAGTAACCTTGCCCTAGGCAAGCTGGGAAGAGCAATCACTGCCCCTACAAGTCCCAAATGGGGCAGGTAGAAGTGGCAGCAGGAGTGTTCTGCCCCCTTCTTCCAGTGGATGGAGCGGTGGGCAGCTGGAAAATCTTCCCCTTTGGCTAAGACCGCCCCTGCATCATCTACTTTCCAGGGCAAGGCCTTTACAGTGGTGGCACCACCAATACAAAACACCCCTGTAGGCCACTCGAGATGGCAGCTAAGCCCTTCCCCGCTTGCTTTAAAAAAGAAGGTCATTTGTTTAGGCTTCTGATTTTATCACCCCCCTTTTGTTTTTCAAGCGCTTCCATTTTTTAAAATACATTCTAGGGATTTTATGACACTGTCATTATGCATGTTTTATTGTGCCATCTTAATGAGCCCACCAGGAGAAACTATTAGCGTTAATGAACCAGTCTTGAAAAAAAAATACATTAGATACGTGAGCGGAGAATCAAAGATCGTTCCGTGACAGTGTTTTCTGGGGTCCCCACCCTCCCGGAACATGCTGGGTGCCTTTAGAATTCTGACACAGGGTGGTGGGTGCAAGCATAAAATAGCTGAAGCCCAAATGCAGGGGCATAGAAGGGTAATGTTAACAATACCCGAGAGTTAGAGGGAATAAAACCCACACTGCAGTGGGAGGTGCCACTGAAGCATTATTTTAATCTGTACAGGACATCAGGTCTCCAGTGGCCAATCAGAAGCCTTGTGGGACAAAAGCCCTAATTTGTCCCACCCATTTTCTAAAAATCACTTAGCAGGCAGCAAGAAAAGGGTCAGGAGGTGGTATGGTGCTCCTGAGCATCATGTTGGGAGCCCTTGGTTTATATGGAAACCTATGCAATATTCTTGTGGGGGGAAATTCTTGGTTTTATGGGGGGGGGGACTAGCAACAGAAAACAAATGGTTTCCCATTCCTCATAACCAGATGACTGGGATCTTTTCTGATGGTCTAGTGCAGCCTCTCTCAACAATTGAGAAACCCTTGAAATATTCTTCAGGCTTCGAGAAACACCAGAAATGGCACGATTGTGCAGAATATGATTGGGAAGCACAGTTGTGCCCCTCCCCTCCCCTTCCCACCCACCCCCATGCCCACCACGGGCCATTTTGGGAGAGGAGGCAGGACGTGACCATATACAGTAATATCACCCGATAAATGCTTAACAAATTTTTAAAATATATTAAAGATCAATTAACTCCCACCCATTTGGGAAACATTTCCAGGGCCTTGTTGAGAAAGCTGGGTCTAATGCTTAACCACTCCCCCCCCCATACACACACCTGTTATCTCTCACAATTCTTCCCACCCACCCACTTGTGTCATGTTTTAAAAGACTGCTTCCCACTTGGGACCCAAAGCTGGAAGTGTCAGGAAGGGGGTGGTGGGTGGGTGAATAGGTTTATTGGGGGGATTTCAAGGGCAGAATCTGTGGGGAACCCCCCCCCCACTCCACCATTCTCTGTAAAGACCATGGATTTGGAAGCCTCAGAATGTTCAGAAACATTCCAGTTCTTACGTTAGGGAAGCCGAGAGCAGAATCAAGACTTGCAAGAAACACACGGACTTAAGGAGAGCCCCCAGCATTACCTTCCAGCTATTTCTTTCAGTGGGAGGATCTGGAGTTTGCCGGCTGCAGTGAACAGATCCTGGGCTGTCTCCAGCGTGAGGGAGAGCTCTTCCGTGTAGAGGTAATTCAGGAGACTTTGGAGAGTGGAGGAAGTCACATCTTTGAGCTGGAACTCTTTGTTTTGCAGCCCGTTGGAATTTATGAAGATATCCCTGAAGAAAGGGCTGACGGAAGCTAACAGCATCCTGTATTGGGCAAGAAAAATCCTCAAATCAAAGGTCTGACAGGGAAAAGAAGAATGTTATCGACTGCAGTTGTGTTCTCGTCTTCCCTCCAAGGAAATTGGGATGGCACGCAGGTTTCTCCACTCTCTTGTTCTGTCTGCCATATTGATGGCCAGAGACATAGACAGCTTCAAAGGGGGATTGGGATATTCATGAAGAAGAGAAGAGCTGGATTTTTGTACCCTGCTTTTTGCTACCTGAAGGAGGGTCAAAAGCAGCTTATAATCGCCTTCCCTTATGCTCCCACAACAGACACCCTGTGAGGTAGGTGAGGCCGAGAGAGCTCTGTGAGAACTGTGACTGGCTCAAGGTCACCCAGCTGGCTGCATGTGAAGGAGGAGTGAGGAATGGAACCCAGTTCTCCGGATTAGAAGCCACTGCTCTTAACTACTACACCAAGCTGGCTCTCATGGAAGATTAGGCCTATCAGTGGCAACCAGCCATTGTGACTAAAGGGAACCTGCAGGAGATACATCAGGAGAAGGCCTCGGCATCTATACTTTGTTGTTGGACTTCCAGAGGAACTGGTTGGCCACTGTGTGAGGGGGGATGCTGGACTGGACTGACCTGGCAGGGCTCTTCTGATGTTCCTCCATGATCTTATGTTCTTCTATGATCACGGTGCCGGGCTCTGGCCCTGACCATATTAATTTGAACATATTCTTGAACCAGTGTGTAGGCACATTAATGCAAATGCCGAATGATCAGGAAAGCAGTTGGGTTTCACACTGGGAAATGTCAGGAGATTTGGGGGTGGGACCTGAGGATGGGAGGGCCATCATGCCGTAGATCCCAGTCTCCCAAAGCAGCCTTTTCTCCACCTGGGAGGTCGCCTGCAGGTATTTGTAGCTTGGAGCAAAATTGTCATTCCAGGAGATCTCCAGGTCCCTTGTGTTTTAGAGTTGCCATTCTCCAGGTAGGACCCAGAGATCTGGAATAACAAATCCACTCCAAACGACAAATACCTGCAGGCGATCTACCAAGTAGAGAAAATTGAACTTGTCTGCAACCATACCAATGTGCATAGACTGGGGGTGTCGAACTTAATACTACGATCCAGCCCCCCACAAACACACACACATGTTTATAGAGCAAATCTAGGGGATTAATTCACTAAAACAGGCTATGTATAAACTCACTGATGACAAGGAAAGCTCTTCCCTTCAGCCTCCAAGGTGACATCGCAGAGTTGCTGAGCCTGGTAGAGCTGTCTCAAGCCTGCAAGAAAGCACACAACCCAAATGAGGTTGGATCTAAGAGGGGCCACAAAGGCCATCTCATCCAACCCCCTGCAATTCAGGATCACCCTAAGGTTGCGAGTTCAGGGTTCAGAAATACCAGGAGACTTTGGGACAGAGTTAGAACTGGGTAGGATTTGGAGACCTCGGTGGAGAATAATGCTGTGAAGCCCACCCTCCAAAGTAGCCATTTTCTCCAGGGGAACTGATCTCTTTAGTCTGGAGATGACCTATAATTCCAGGGGATTCCCAGTTCCCACCTGGACGTTGGCATCCCTAGATCATCCTGACAAGTATTCATCCAGCCACTACTTGAAGACCATTGCTGGGGAACTGATCTCCAGGCAACACCTGGAGGTTGGCAACCCTAGCTGGATCCCATGGGTCTGCTCTACTAGCAAATGCGCCTTCCAGTGACAGAGGTGCCTTTCCTGTTGCAAGATGTCTGAGAAAAATCTCCTTCTAGAAGGCACCACCACTACGAAGAGCACGACTGGATTATCACACCTTCTCTCTTCCTTCTATGACAGAGAGGCTTCTGGGATAGTACCAATAAGACAGACTGGACAGGGTCCCAGTTAATTACTCAGCATCCCGCAACTAAGAAGGGTACATCTGTCCATCAATCTCCCATTTTGATATATTTATTTCTTAGGTCCCCCACCCCCGAATTAAACCCAAACATATGGAAACCATATAAACTACGTTTGTTATTCCTGTTTGGTCCTTGATTCTGTTAGCTTGGTATAGTGGTTAAAGAGCATCGGCCTCTAAACCGGAGAATCTGGAGAACTGAGTGACCTTTTGCTAGTCACAGTCTCACTGAGCTCTCTCAAGCCTCACCTACCTCGCAAGATGTCTGCTGTGGGGAGAAGAAGGGAAAAGTGATTGTTAGCCACTTTGAGACTCCTTTGAGTAGTAAAAAGGAGGGGGCAACCCACCGCCCGGCTTTTCTCTCTTCTTCATTATGTATGGAATGGCAACTTTACTTCCAACATATCTGAAGAAGTGTGTATGCACACAAAAGTTTACTATACCTGGAATAAAACTTTGCTGGTCTTAAAGCCACCTGCTGCTTCAGACTAAGACAGAACCCACCTGAATCTGACCCCCAAGATCCTTAGTTTGGTTACCTTGAGACTCACCCTGACATAAATAGGCTTCATGAGACCGAAGTGATTTTTCTGTGCTGTCTTCTTCATCGCTATCCCTCTGGGAATCCATGCTCTTTGGTACCAAAACAGGCTCGGGTTCATCATGTTCACCTACATGGGAACAGAACAGGGGAGCTGGGGCTTGAAAACCATCCATCCTAGTTCAAAATATGCAATGAAATTACAGAAAAATCCAGGTTATAAACCCGTTCAAAAACAGCATTCTGAATCCTGATTTCTGAAATTTGGCATTTCTTCATCAGCTAGAGAAACACTCCAACACCCCCCACAGATTTCTGAACATCAGTTATTGGGGATCAATAGAATCATAGAATTACAGAGTTGGAAGGGGCCATTCAGGCCATCTAACCCCCTGCTCAAAGCTCGATCACCCTAAAGCAGGGTTTCTCAAGGAGGGTTTTATGAAACCCTGGGGTTTTTTGGCAGCCCTGGAAAGGTTTCCTAAACTTGTTAAACATTTATCAGGTTTATGGTTGTGTTAACCTGCCCCCCTTCCAAAATGGCCAGTGATGGGCCTAGAGGGGGCTGGAAGGGAAGGTACCCCAGGCATGTCCACAGCTCTGCTTCCCCACCATATTCTGCACAATCATGCCATTACTAAGGTTACAGTTTCCACCAAAATACAACCCCCTCTCCCGACTGCTTGCCCCTCTGCTCTATTAATATCTGACACCAGAACCTCCAATTTTCCTCTAGGGCTTCCCCCTCATCTCTTCAGTTTCCTCCTCAAATTTCCCTGTCCTCAGACACAACACCCCCACAGCTTTGCTCCTCATCTTTCTCAAACTCCCCACCTCTGTCTTTTGTTCATGTGTGCGGTCCTCAGTCTTTGCTAGTCTTACATAGCAGGGAGCTCAGAGGGACATCACAACAGGATGGCTTTGTTCTAACTGCTCTAACTGTCAAGGGCTGGCACTTAAGGGGCCGGGCACCTTACCTGAGCAGGGGATGAGCAGTTTCACAAAAGCTCTGGCTTTTTCTCCAGTTGGGTGAATGTCCCAAGGAGGGTGAAGAAGAAGGAGAAGGAGAAGGAGAAGGAGGAGGAGGAGGAGGAGGAGGAGGAGGAGGAGGAGGAGGAGGAGGAGGAGGAGGAGAAGAAGGAGAAGAAGGAGAAGAAGAAGAAGAAGGAGAAGGAGAAGGAGAAGGAGAAGGAGAAGGAGAAGGAGAAGGAGAAGGAGAAGGAGAAGGAGAAGAAGAAGAAGAAGAAGAAGAAGAAGAAGAAGAAGAAGAAGAAGAAGAAGAAGAAGAAGAAGAAGAAGAAGAAGAAGAAGAAGAAGAAGAAGAAGAAGAAGAAGAAGAAGAAGAAGAAGAAGAAGAAGAAGAAGAAGAAGAAGAAGAGAGTTGGATTTTATACCCCACTTTTTCACTACCTCAAAGTGCCTTACTTTAACAAACAAGTCAGGGGTGGCCAAACTGTGGCTCTCAAGATGTCCATGGGCTACAATTCCCATGAGCCCCTGACACCACATGCAGGTGTAATGTTGAGGAGTCCATTTCATGTTTTAAATTCATGTTGAGGAGTCCACTTCATGTTTTAAATTCATTCCAGGATACTCTGGAGTAGTTCCAGTCTAGGTTTTCCATATGTAAAAATGTGCAAGATCTGTAGTGTGCATGATTGAATAGAACATGAAGAATATCCTATAGGGGGCACTAGAGGAGATGTGTAATTAGCATAGTTAGATCAGGAACTTCCTGTTGTTGTTGTTTTTTTATAATCACTTCCAATGTCCTGATGGGCTGAACTGGAAACTCCCTGCTCCTTCAAGCACAGTTCCTCCCTGCTTGCCTCCTCAGAGTGAACAACAGAACAGCCAAGTTATATTGCTAGGACTCTCTCTCCTATCATTCATAACATTGTTTCTCTTCACAATAAAACTATTTTATTCCTCTATAAGCAACCTGGTGCTTTGCTCCTTTGCATATTCAGACTCTGCCAACAGTCTAGTCGGCCCAAAGAAGTGCTATGAAGGACACTTCATTCATTTATCCTGACTAAAGTTACTAGATGTTGAGAGAGCCTCAGCATCTTCCTGGATGACTGCAGCACAGCAGAGGCCTCCCCTCCCGTCTCTGCCAATGAGGACAAATCAGTTCAAATTGCCTACAGACAACTCATTCCCTACCTGATTGGCCCTCCTTGGGGTGTGCTGCCAATAGGGAAAGAGCTCTCTGCCAATGAGAAACAATCAGTTCAAATTGCATGCAGACAATTAATTCCCTATCTGATTGGTCTCCCTAGAGGTGTGCCTCCCAATAGGGAGAAAGCTCTCTGCCAATGAGGGCAAATCAATTCAAATTGCATGCAGGTGTGCCTCCAATAGGAAGAAAGCTCTCTGCCAATGAGAGCAGATCAATTCAAATTGCACTCTTCCAATGAGGACCAAATAGCTCAAATTGCTTGCAGACTATTCACTTCCTACCTGATTTGCCCTCCCTGTGGGTGTACTGCCAATTGGGAGTGCACACTCTGCCAATGAGGGCCAATTGTGGGGCTTATCTATGGTCTTCTGCTTATCAGAGGGAAGTGGTGCTGGCTTTTCTGAAAGGCCCCCCTGCTGGTAAGTTGCCCATCCTCAGCCTCTTCCCATCCTGGCCCAGCCTTGGGAAATGTGGGGTGGGAAGGAGGGAGCCCACACACACACATACTCAGCCTTCTCTTCCTGACCTGCCTTTTGAGAGATAGGGATGGGTGGGATAGGGGAGGCAACCCAGCTGGCTGCATATGGATGTGTCAGGAATCAAACCCAGCTCTTCAGTTTAGAGTCTGCTATTCTTTAATCATGTGCCTCTTGTGGCACAGAGTGGTAAGGCAGCAGACATGCAGTCTGAAGCTCTGCCCATGAGGTTGGGAGTTCGATCCCAGCAGCCGGCTCAAGGTTGACTCAGCCTTCCATCCTTCCGAGGTCAGTAAAATGAGTACCCAGCTTGCTGCTGGGGGGTAAAACAGTAATGACTGGGGAAGGGAATGGCAAACCACCCCATATTGAGTCTGCCATGAAAACGCTAGAGGGTGTCACCCCAAGGGTCAGACATGACTTGGTGCTTGCACAGCGGATACCTTTACTCTTTAACCAATTCACCACACTGGATCTCAAGATTGAGTGGGGAGCAGTGGGGAGGACCAGAACGTGGGAAGGTTACAGCTCAGGTATATATACTAGCACCTGTTGTAATGCTTGGTGGAATGGGCTTTGCCTCTAGTGATTCTAGGATTCTAAGTCCCTCTGTGGCCTCTGATGTATTCCCTTAAAGGCATACATAAAAGTTCTATCCTGAAGATAATGGTAGCCTCTTCCCCAGCTATAAGGCCCACTTGATCAAATCTATAGATCAGGAGTCCTCAAAGTCGTGCTTATTAGAGCCATAACATATACCAATATCTTTCCTGTAACCCACCAGGAGTTTTGAGAAAGTGGGAGGTGCAGGTGGGGCTTTTGCCCAGCAAGACTTCTGATTGGCCATTGGAGATTGATTGAGTGCACAGATTTTTTTTTTAATGGCAGCAGCTGCCAGCACAGTGCAAGGATCTTCACTGTAGGGCTGAAGTTTAGCCTCAGCAGCCATTTTGTGGCTGCCTTCTTCTACTGTGGCAGCCATTTTGTGGCAATGCCTACCACACTGTTTTAGAATTCCTGGACCATTAGACCTTACAACTCTAATCAGTGGGTTCACTCTTGTATATATTTAGGTCAGCCTTTTTGGTCCATTCATCACCTATTGGCCCTGTGTAGAGATACAAAGATACAAAAAGCCTTTATTGGCGTAAAAAACAATACAGGTAAGGAGATACAAAATGGTACAATTATAAGAGTCAGGCAGAGTTACTCAATTTTGTTAAAAACAGGGAGTTAATACTAAAAACCTTTGCTAAAAATTTTGCAATGCGGGCGGTTTGTGTAGTTCTGCCATGTTTTGGTTCACTCAACAGATTCTAAGGGTAGTCATGGAGATGATGTACTGGTAAGAAATGAAGAAGGAAGATGAGCAAGAGGAATGTGACTCACTAAATGATCTTGGACAATCAGCTTTTTGGGCAAACCCAACTTGCTTCATTCTCTCTGACTGTCTGAGGCATATCTCTGCTCGACTGAGTTTCTCGAGTTGGATTTTATAAAGAATCCCATTGAATGAGTATAGCTGCTAACGCAATGAAGGAAAAGGTTAAATTTTGCCGAAGGGAACTCTAAATCCTGCCTCACCAGCCGACTCATTCGCATCCTCTGAAGATGAGTGGGGAAATTAACACCGTGGAGATATTAAAGGACGCACTGGAGCTCTTTAAGAAACAACAAAAGGACAAGAGCAGATTTCAGACCAGCCGATGATTGATATGTTTTTCCACATTCTAAGAGCGAAAAACTTGCTCCGCCGCTTTTTTAAACAGTTCATTAGTTAGAGAGCACAAGGAGCTGAGCTTCTTCATGCGCACCTCAGCAGTGACTTGGAAGAAACCTGCCTTGCCAAAAGCAGATAACCAATTAGAGGCGCAGCCTAGCCCAAGCCCTGCTGTTTCACAGGGTCAGATGTGGCCACCACTAACGACGAGACAGCCGTTGATTGAGTTGGGCATGACAAAGGACGAGACCCAAAAGGGAAGAAGCCAGAGATCTGACTTCTTAACAGGAATATAGGAAGGGATGCATGAAGGGGTACAAAGTGTATTGAATCTGATTCTCCTGTGGGGTATTCTTACCTGGCAAAGATTCTTTTAGTCGTTCTTGTCCTCCGCCTATTTACAGAGCACATATAATGAAATTCCCTTAGATCAGCATCTTGTTCCACATGCCTCGGGTCACACTGAAAATTTCCCCCACTCTTTGGCCAAGCCACCCAAGTGGCATCTTGGGGCGTCACACTGTGGACAGAATGTGGACAGCGTAGACTCCCTGTAGGACATCAACTCACTCTTGTCCATCGGTGGAGTAAGAGGAACCAAGCTGCTTACTTGGGACAATAAAACACTATCTATAGTAGGTTGTATCAGGTCATCCCACACTCTATCAGAACAATAGTGGATTGTAGTCACTTTTTTACTGATAGATACAAACTTATTTATAGGTTTTATGTTATTATCAGTCAAGTTAAGAAATTGTTTTCTACATGCCTTACTCTAAAGCAGAAATGCCTGTATTGTTAGGATTAACCTAACATCCGATTTTATATTTGTCTTTTAATAAATTGTAATTGATTTTCTTTTATGGCTTTTGATTGATTGATTGGATTTCTTACCCACCACTCCCAGCAGTGCTGGCTTGTGGTGGGTTACAGCCATAAAATCCCACAATCAGCCCTAAGGTAAAGGTAAAGGTATCCCCTGTGCAAGCACCGGTCATGTCTGACCCTTGGGGTGACGCCCTCCAGCGTTTTCATGGCAGACTCAATACGGGGTGGTTTGCCAGTGCCTTCCCCAGTCATTACCGTTTACCCCCCAGCAAACTGGGTACTCATTTTACCGACCTCGGAAGGATGGAAGGCTGAGTCAGCCTTGAGCCGGCTGCTGGGATTGAACTCCCAGCTTCATGGGCAGAGCTTTCAGACTGCTGCCTTATCACTCTGTGCCACAAGAGGCTCTTCAATCAGCCCTACAAACAATAAGAACAATCCCATCAGATCATAGAAGCTAAGCAGGGCTGACCCTGCCTAGCATTTGGATGGGAGACCTCCAAGGATCTGAGTGGTTGTTCCTCCAAGGAACACTAAGGGTCATGGCACGGAGGAAAGTGATGGCAAACCACCTCTGACCATCTCTTGCCTGGCCTCCAGACAATCCTCAGATCTCCTGGCTACATGACACATACTCCACCCGATTAAATACAACCTCCAGTCCTAATCTCTCCACAAACACTGCACTGAGCAAGAAGCAATATTGAGGTATGAGCAGGAGACACCCCACAGGGCTTGATTCTTTATCCATTTTCCTCTAAAACGCTCAAAATGCTTTATGCTAATTAAATCGTATCTAGCATGGCAAGCATAGGACAAATCATCTGAGTCGTTTTTTTGTTGTGTTTTTAATGATTGTGAGCCTTATTAAAAATAGAAACCCATTCATTCCTTATTAAATTCCACTCTCAGCATGCAAAAACTTGAGAGCTTTTTGTGCAAGGAACGTCGCAGCGTCACTAGCAGCTATTTGGGCTGTCTTGTTGGAGCCCTGCAGAAAACATCTCAGAACCCTGGCAATAGCTTCCTCCATCTTCTTCGTGAACTGCTGGATACGTTGAGGCACAGTGATGAATTTTGGAAGCCTTCAGGACTGTGTATTTTCCTCATGTACCAACTCTTTGGCCAAGCCACCCAAGTGGCATCTTGGGACATCACAAGGTGGACTCCCTGTAGGACATCAACTCACTCTCATCCATTGGTGGTACAGAAGGAACCAAGCTGCTTACTTGGAACAACAAAAGTATCTTGAGCCAGCCCTGGGGTTTCTTCATGGCCCTGGGTTTCCTGAATCGCCAATGATTGGCCTCAAGGGGGTGGCAGGGAGGGGCCCCAGGTGAGCATGTACACAGCTATGCTTCCCAACCATATCCTGGATGATCATGCCACTTCTGAGGCTCGCTCACCTGCCCCAAAGACCCTCAGGCTCTTCCCCTATTTGCCTAAGCGACCTTGAGCCTCAACCAGAGACCCCACCAAGGGCTCTCTCTCCACAATCTCAGGAAGGAGTGCAGGGGAGAAAGACCCCACCAAGCAGCTGATCCTGAGGCTCTGCTGCTTGGTGGGGTCATTAAATGTTGCCCTTGACCTAGGCCAAAAGTAGGTGCCTCTCGGCCAGAGGAGCCTTCAAGTGGGGGGGAGTGGCCATTGGGCACAGTGTCCTCCGACGTACTGATGTCACACAGACTGGAAGTGGCCAAGATTGAGCCCAAAAGCTGGCTGAATCTAACCCAATGTCTAGCCTGATCCCTTGCGAAGAAAGAAGGATCCTGTGTGTATTGACAAAAGAACAAATTGCTAAGGTGCCACACTCTCTCCTAGTTCTAGATGTTCAGAATGTATTCCGCCTATCCAAATGAAAGTCCAGATGACATCGTATACATTACGAGCAGGATAAATTTCCACATGCACATTTTACAGGCACATTACCGCAGATACTGCTTTCACATCAATTTGTACAACGGTGGTAATATCATAGCTGCTTCTGTATGCAGAGCTGGTTTTTCTCCCATACCGCTGCCTTCGTGTACCCCCCTATTCATCTTGCCGAAGGGGTCTTAGCCTCTGGCTCTTAGCCCTTGACGCACAAAGTGTGGCCTTGAATGAGCCTGCCCAGCGGGATGCAGTTCCAGCTAAGGTTGTTAGCTCATTTACTTTCCGTTTCTGTTGTTTCATTTGCATCGTGCTTCTATTTAAATTGTCTGTTTATTTAAGCGGTATTTCTGGCCTTTTTTGTAAATCACTTTTGGGACCCCTGGGGGAGAAAAGTGGCGTTAAAAAAAAAGACCCTGGAATAAACAAGGTAGTAGCCTATAACAACATAGGACAAAATGAAGTGCTTTTCACGATATGAAGCCACCTCCTGCTGAATTGGAACGCTGGTTCCTCAGACTCCATATTGTCAACTCGGAGAGATGATTCAGATGATGTGGAGTTTATTCTGACTAGGGGCCAAGCCCTTTGCATTCTGGAATACAACAGGTGCTAGAATGGGGGGGGGGGGTGTGGAAGAACTCTGTGGATGGCCTCTCCCTCCCCCCTGGACCTGGAAAGGCTGCAGGCTGGAGGCCCCAGGGCAGGAAACTCACCGGCAGGGGCAGCTCTCACACAGCAGGGATCTGCAGCCTCCGAGCCTTGGAGGGTGGAAGGAGGAGGGGGTGGTCAAGAGTGGGGGACGGAAGGCGACTGGCTAGCTGCTGGACAGACAGGCAAGCCAATTGGAGGAGGTGGCATTCAGGGGCGGGACAGCCAGCCAGAGTGGCTGTTAAGCACTGAGTGGCACTTAAGCCATGAGTCCAGCTCCCCTTCCTAAGCTTTACCAGAAATATATTATGTGGAACAGATGAGCACCAAACCTGGTTTTGTTTTCAGGCTCCTGGGCTCTCCTGTATGCCACTTGGGGATTAAAGCTTCTTGATTCTGAATAGTTAGATTTGAGTCCAGGAGTCCCTTAGAAACCAACAAGAGTGTTAGGGTATAAGCCTTCAAGAATCAAAGGTCCCTTATGTTGGCAGAGTTCAAATATGTAAGAGACTGCAGCACCAAGCCACGCTAAAGAATATAGTTTAATTAAGAAGAGAAACAAACTTTGTCCAGAGAGAGACCTAACTGTCTCACTGTTTTGCTATCTTCATTCTGTCTGTTCTGGAGGCAAGCAGGAAGAAAATGTGGTCGAAGGAGTAGGAAGTGTCCAACTGAGTCAATCAGGACCTAGGAAGAGACTATTTGAAAAATTTCAGTAAATTCCTAATCTAACTATGCTAAATAAACATCTCCCCCTGCAGGATATTCTTCACATCAATTTGAATCATGCACACTACAGATTTTGCCGCGAAATTCTCGTTGGTCTCTAAGGTGCTGTTGGGCTCAAAGCTGTTCAACTGCAAACCATCATGGTTATCCTCTGAACATATATTTCTGATTTAGGGGATCTTCAGTATGATTCCAGTTTTTTTGCAGGCTCCTGAAGAAATACATATTGTGATGTTGAAGAGGCTAACTGGTGAACTTCAGCATTCATTTACATTAGAGGTTAATTATGAAGTCTTGGGTGGGACATTTCTTTCGCTGATGCAGTCGGGGGAGGGATCCTTCAACCTGGAAGAAAACAACCTGGAAAGTGACTGAGATAGTGGGGTGGCTTGCCCCCTGCAAGCATAAATAAGTAGGTAATATTATTAAGTTTGGCTTCTCTTGGGTTAGATCGAGCCAACTCGTGCGCTTAATATCAGCTAATCCCACTGCTTTCTCCAACTGATGTCTCCCATGGCTTTTAGGGGTGGTTTTGCAGGCAGGTCCCATGATCCCCTGCATAGCCTTTTTCATGATCAAAGGAGATCCCCCCCCCGCCCCCACTCCCTTCTGCACTAAGGGAAAAACTGGTTGGATCTAATAGAATCATAGAATCATAGAGTTGGAAGGGGCCATACAGGCCATCTAGTCCAACCCCCTGCTCAACGCAGGATCAGCCCTAACCATCCTAAAGCAAATGACCAAATGCATCAACTAAAATCAGTCTTTAGTAAGGACTTTAGTAAAATCAGTCTTTAGTAAGGACAATCCTGTTTTTCCTCTGCTTTTACCTTTTTGGGGAATTGTATCCATTCAAGTGCTATAGAGGCATTTCATAACCCATCAGTTTTCACATTATTGAATGGTAGCTACCATGTTTTGTCCTTCTTGATCTCAGAAGCCCAAAGCTATAACCTGACACCAACTCTCTGATATGGCTGTCGATTCTGAAGTGGGAAATTCCTGGCGTTTTGGCAGGGGTGCAGCCTGGGAAGGGCAGGGTTTGTGGAGGGCTGCGATCTCTGTGGAGTTCTCTTTGAAACCAGCGAGGGATGGGAGGAAGTTACTGGTTCCATTGCCAGTCTCACACAGAACTGATATCATGCCAACAACATCCAGGCAATGTTCTGGTATTTGAGGGGAAACTCTATGGTAAGACCAACTTCTACCATAGAGTTTTTGCCCACTTACCAGAAGTCCATGGCATGATGACATCAGTTCCTGTGACCTGGGCTTTCCTCTTTCTCCTGGTATGTCCCCCTGCTGGCCAACTTATCAGTGGAAAGGGCAGGGCCTGGCAGCTGGGAACTCCCATCTCCACTGGGGGAATCTGGCAACCCTAATAATGCCATGGAGTCTAGTCTTCCAAATCTCCGGATTAATTGACCTCTGCAGGTTCCACCTGGCCGTGGACAAACCTAGCCCAGGTTCCTACGAACTCTACAAACCTCAAACCAAGAATAGGTATGTCCCCAAGATCGCTGTCTGAAACATTTTTCTTTTTCTCCCTCTTCCTTTTCTTTTGCATCCGGTCTGCTGCTTAAAGTACTTTATTGAAGAACTTCTGAAAATTTGAAAGCTAGCATGCTGTTCTATATCGATCTTGCCAGTGTTCATAAAAAGGCATTAGCCAGCTTTTGCTTATTATGTTTTTAGGGGATCAAAACCATTACCCAAAGCCCAAAGCACATCAGACTTAACAATCCGAGTGTTTAGATATGATGCAGTGTGTCCTGCTGGTATCTTTCTTGACACAGTGACAACCTCAAACCATGCAAACATTGCAAGACTGATCTGTTGGTTGAATTTGAATCTAAAAGCATCTTTAGAGACACACTCTCTCCCCGGTGCTCTAAGTTTAAAGCCTTGGATATGAAATCCCCATTGCAGTTGCTTAATGGGTTCTGGATTTGATGCCCACAATCAGCAGCTTTCAAAAAGTATTCATTTTGGTAACATTCATCACGTTTGGGGCAATCCCTTGCAGCTACGGAACATGTCACTCCATTTTAAGCATTGGGTATGATATCTGAGCGCATTTCTGAGCAACAGCGGCAGAAAATTAAGATTATCTCAACTCAAGTTGTACTCGCGGTCAATGGAATTATGACGGAACATTTTCAGTTACAGCCATAGCAGATTGGATTAGAGCTCAAAGCCTCCTCTTCCGTTTATCGCCATTTGGAAGCAAGACTCCCTGTGTGCTCTATAGTTTATGCAACTCATACCCCATTAAATCCACTTTATTTCCTTTTGCTTGGTTTATCCTTTTGCTTGGCTTCCTCTCCATTGCTTCTGTTTTCATCGGTCACAGGTTTCTCAAGGGACCAAGTTTGTCTAACAGTCAGCATCTTCAGGTTCTACTGTCATCAAGCACATCTGGGCAGACCCGCTGCAGTAGAAGTTCATAGACTTCAGGGGTTTAGACTGAAGTAACACTGTCCTGGTTTGGACAGCCCAGGCAAGGTGGATATTGAGATCTCAGAAGCTAAGCAGGGCTTAGCCCTGGCTAGTATCTGGGTGGGAGACCTCCAGTGAATCCCAGGGTTGCGACATGGAAACAAGCAATGGCAAATGACCTCTGTAGTCTGCACTGGGCTTTTTACCCATTCCCAGTCCGAATAAATCCCTCCCATCTACACTGAATTTGATTTCTATTTTGATTTTGGGAATTTAAATTTTCCCTCTGCAACATGCATGATTGATCTGGAGTGACCTTACCTTTCCCCCACGATATCCAGAAGTGGATATGACCTTCGATACTTGAAAAATCAGCATAGAATCATAGAATCATAGAGTTGGAAGGGGCCATACAGGCCATCTAGTCCAACCCCCTGCTCAACACAGGATCAGCCCAAAGCATCCTAAAGCATCCAAGAAAAGTGTGTATCCAACCTTTGCTTGAAGACTGCCAGTGAGGGGGAGCTCACCACCTCCTTAGGCAGCCTATTCCACTGCTGAGCATCAGGAAGTGTGCAGATTCATTTATCCCTTCTCCGTGCCTCATAGCAAAGCAGTCTTCCCTGATTGGCCAGGGTGTCAGTTCAAAGACTTCCTTGGTTCTTGGTTGCAAGGCTTGTCTTAAAGCGACTGTGCTCCAGAAGCCCTAACTTCTCTCAGCAGAGATTTGCCTCTTATTTCCCTCTCCTCTGATGTCTCCAATCCTCTCCCTCCCCCCCCCCCCATTCAAGAAAAAGAGACTCTGGCTGCATTTGGCTGCCCTCCTTTCTCTGAGCTTCCCCAATCAAGCAGAACACTTTCTGTTTCAATGGGGGGGGGGAATAGAGGAAGACCCAAATCGATCTGAATTCAGCAGGATCCACAATGGAAAAAAACAAAGTAAGTGCAGAATCAGCCCAGGTTTCAAAAGACAAGTTCATCACTCAACACTCCTAGTGCATTTTTGGTTCCTGGGCAGTGGGCAGTTATGGGCCACATGCTGTCCCGCGAAGCATAGCATCATCTATCAGAAATGCCACACAAAGGACCTCTAATATTATCTTTTAGAATTTGCCATCTTTCCGGTCTGCAGCTGAACAAACAGCAAAGGCTCTCAACAATGCCAAAGAATGTAATTGCTTCTGGGCAACAGCCTGCAGTGACTCAAAAACAACCCCATAGAGTTTCGGTTTTGTAAATTCAGTATGCCTAGAATGGATTTCCCTTGGGGGCTGTAAGTTTTTAATGTTTTTATTAAAGAATTAATAAGCTAAAGGTTTGGATAATTGGTGGATGCGGTCCAGTAACAGTTGCTGAGGCTGAGAATCAAGTGTATACTTGTTTACTTTTGAAGACCATTCGGTTTGGGCATTTTACTGTTATATATAACATCAGGGCGTCATAGAATCATAGAGAAGGATGATCCCTCCAGGGTCATCTAGTCCACCCACCTGCAGAATGCATAAAATTCACAACTACCTTCCCACCCACAGTGACCCCAATTCCATGCCCAGATGACCCTGCCCCCCCCCAAAAAAAAAGAAACAGAATCCCTTGCCAGTCTGGCCTGGAGGAAATTTGTCCCCCGACCCCAAAGTGGCAATCAGCATTTTCCTGGTCATGAAAGAAAGGGCCACAAGAGCCAAGCACAGACACAGTCCTTTCTGCCCACCCTCTCACTGTTAGATGGCTATCTAGCTTCTGCTTAAAAACTTCCAAAGGAGGAGAACCCACCACCACTTGAGGAAGCCTGTTCCACTGAGGAACTGCTCTAATTGTCAGGAAATTCTTCCGGGTCTTTAGCTGAAAATTCTTTTGAATTAATCTCATCCCATTGGTTCTGGTCTGACCTTCTGGGTCCATCCTCTAAATGACAGCCCCTCAAGTACTTGAAGATGGCTGTCATATCATCTCTTAGTTGTCTTCTCTCCAGGCCAAGCAGACCACGCTCCCTTAACCTTTCCTAGTACATTGTGGTCTCCAAATCCCTCACCATTTTTGTTGCCCTCCTCTGGATACGATCCTGCAAAGATCCACAGGGGAGAAGAATTTCTGTCCTTCCTCCAGAATCCGGAGTATCTATCGTGTCAAAAATCCCTACAGCACCTTAAAGACGAATGACATTTTTAGAGCAGAAATGTTCATGGGCCAAAATTAGGGTTGAAGGTTCTTCCCATCAATGGGCAAGAAGGAACTTACCGGCAGTGTGGAAAGGCCTAGGCTGGCCCTGTGATGCTGCAATGCCACCAACAATGCTGCAACCTCACTTCCAGGAAGTGACATCAGCCAGCAGTGTTGGATGCTCCCAACTACCAGAGTGTCCTGTATTCCCACTGAAGTGCTGATGTCACTTCCTGTGTGCTCTGGAAGTAATCTTGCCATGTCACTGGTGACTAGGGTTGCCGGTTCTGGGTTGGGAAATACCTGAAGACTTTGGGGGTGGAACCAGGAATGGTGGGATTTGGAGCAGGGAAGGACCTCAATGGAGTATACTTCTATGGGATCCACTCTCCATTTTCTCCAGGGGAGTTGATCTCAGTCACCTGGAGGTGAGTTTTAAAACCAGGGAAGATGAACTATAAAGCCAAGGGGATCCTCAGGTCTCACCTGGGGACTGCCATTCCTTCAGGTGACTCAGGGTGGGATCTGAGGACCTGATCTTAGACTTCAGAGGTCAGTTCCTCTTGAGAAAATGGACTCTTCGGAGGGTGGACTCTGTGGCATTGTACCCCACTGAGGTCTCTCTCCTCCTGAGGCTCCATCCCCAAATCTCCTTGAATTTCCCAACCTGCATCTGGTGACCCTACAATCCTCATCACACACCAGCATCCAAGGGAGACCTTGCTATCCTGCTGGCAGTGCCACTGCATCGCAGCCCTAAGCCTTGCCCCACTGCCAGTAAGTCCCCTCGCTGGCCAGATAAGTGTGCGGGAAAACTCATACCATCCCGTGCATCATAGTTTTGCACAATTGTCTGCTACGACTCCTAGAATGTGAGTGAGACTGAACGCCCAAGTCTTGAAATGCTATCCCCCTTTTCACGCTGCAGCACAGGATTCCTTTCACAAGGACACGTAGTAATGGGTTTAAACTTCAAGTACAACGATATAGGCTAGATAGGAAAAAAAATTTCACAGTCAGAGTAGTTCAGCAGTGGAATAGGCTGCCTAAGGAGGTGGTGAGCTCCCCCTCACTGGCAGTCTTCAAGCAAAGGTTGGATGCACACTTTTCTTGGATGCTTTAGGATGCTTAGGGCTGATCCTGCGTTGAGCAGGGGGTTGGACTAGATGGCCTGCATGGCCCCTTCCAACTCTATCATTCTAGGATTCTAAATGTGACGATTCTCCACGGCAGCCCAACATCCTCTGGGGAGTCAGAATCACCCCGGTTTCTGATTACAAAACCTTTCGGTGGCAGACCACCAAATCCAGACGGCCTCTCTTCGCTTAGTCACAGCGTTTGGATCTCCTGTTGTATCCTGCCAGCAATCCTACAGGATACCCGGCGGTTATCTGTGCAGCGGTATTTTGCGTCCAATGCCTTAGGCAAAGCGGCGAATATCCCAGCGCGATAAGCAGGGATCTGACTTGCCCGTAAGGACTTGGATTACGCGTGTGAAGCTCGCCCGTTTGGGGCCGATAGCCGTATATCTCTGCTGTACAGCAGCTGGAGATTAAGGCATTGGCATGAAGGGTCTGGCTGACACCCTTGTACACGGAGGTGGGTTTATATGCATGCCCCCTATCAGAGGCTTCCACAATACCAAGAATGATGCACTGTTGTCATTTGCTGTTAGATTATTGTGTCAGGAGACACTGAGAGAGAGGAAATCTGGGCTCGGCATATGCCTAGGTACCGACGAGAGCATTACGAAAAATAAGATGGTTCTCAACCCCTTGTTTTTCTCACTACAGCTAACAGGAAGAGGGACAGATACTTGCACAGAATAGTCAGAGGATGGGAAGAGGGGGATTCAGCCACCTTGTATACCCATTCTTGTGCCTGTTGAAGCCATAATAGGATCGGAGAATTATAGAATCAAAAGCCTTTCTGAAATCCAGGTAAGTTGGAGACAAATGCTGCGAGTACTATCAGGAAACAAATTTTCACAGTCAGAGTAGTTCAGCAGTGGAATAGGCTGCCTAAAGAGGTGGTGAGCCCCCCCTCACTGGCAGTCTTCAAGCAAAGGTTGGACACACACTTTTCTTGGATGCTTTAGGATGCTTAGGGCTGATCCTGCGTTGAGCAGGGCGTTGGACTAGATGGCCTGTATGGCCCGTTCCAACTCTATGATTCTATGATTCTACCATGGACAGCCAAAGTTACCAACAAGACAGTTTTAGAGAGGAGCAAACCAACTCTGTCATTAGAAGGGAAGATATTACTGTTGAAGCTCACTTACTTTGGACACATCAGGCAATCAAACTCGCTAGAAAAATCATTAATGCTCGGCATGGTCAGCGGCAAAAGGAAACATGATCACCAAAGGATCCGCTGGCTCAACACGATCAAATCCAACACAGGGATGACCATGAACCAACTAAAATAAGCAGTCAGAGACCAGGGGCGCATGGCAAATATTTTCCTATAGAAACACCGAGGGTCGGACGTGACTGAACGGATAACATCATCATTATCATCGACATCAACATCCACTGAGTTTTCACAATCTAATAGCCCTGTCACTCGGTCATAGAAGGAAACCTACTTGGTCTGGCAAGACCTGTTGGAGATAAATCCATGCTGACTTCCCCAAATCAACAAATTGCCCTTCAGATGTTTGCAGATTGCTCCCCTTAAAATATATTCCCTTAACTTCCCTGCAACTGACAGACTCACTGGCCTATAGTTTCCTGGGTCATCTTTACTCTCTTTTTTGAAGATTGGGATAACATTCACTCTCCTCCAGTTTTGTGGTACATCTCCAGTCCTCCAAGAGGTCCTAAAGATGGTGGACAAGGGTTCCACAAGCTCACCAGAACGTTCTTTAAGCACTCTTGGGTGCACACCATCTGGCCCAGGATATTTGAACTAATCCAGTGTAGCCAGATGCACTTGCAGAGGAGAATCTGCAAATTCAAGGAAGATGAAACAAGCATACACTCCAGCAAATTCCTCCTACATAGGCCCTTCTCCCCTGCAACCACATTCACATGTTGATGCATGTTTGGGAAACAACTTTGGATTTTTTTTTTATGCCCTGCTTTTCACTACTCCAAGGAGTCCCAAAGCGGCTTACAAAACCTTTCCCTTCCTCTCCTGGGAGATAGGTGGAGTTAAGAGAGCTCTAACAGAACTGCTCTTAGAGAACAGCTCTAGTAGAACTGGGATTAGCCCAAGATCAACCAGACGGCTGCATGTGGAGGAGGGGTGGGGAATCAAACCAAGTCCTCCAGGTTAGAGTCTGCGGCTCTTTAACCATTACACCATGTTGGTTTTCTTTTGCAACTGGAGCAGCTTGCTTTTCCAGCAATGACACTGGAGCCAAGGCAGATATAAGAGATTTCTGGATGGTGAAAGTTGGAAAAACACTGCATTAAATGAAAGCATGCATTTTCGGTTAGGGTACCTCGAGACACACCCCCCCCCCCCAAGGAACAGAATGTTTGCATTTGGGCATTTTAAGCCCACCTACTTGTATTTAACAGCAATTGTTCCATATAATTTTGGAAGTGCAATTACTTGAGCATACTTCAGGGGTAAACAGCAGCGCAAATTGCATTCCTAGCTGGTCCGACTGTACCGGCAGCATAATTAGAAGTAGTAATTTATTACTCAGCATAATAATTGCATGTAATTAACCACTGCAAGTAAATTAGAAATAGTGATCCATTTCTCCTTAGAATAAGTGGCTTTTCCTGGGACAGAGGTGAATGCAGAGCAGCTGATAATGGCTTCAAAAATGGCTACTGCCATGTAGGTGGCTTCCTATTACTACTGCGTGGAACAAAGACATGCTTTGTTGTGTATGTGGATCTGCTGAGGTTCGAGCTCGAGGTCCAAGGCAGGATCGTAATCCTGAGCTGCTGATTGGCTCATGACTGGTTGGCCTCCCCTTAGGAGCCAGTGGAATCAAATGTGTTCACCGCATTGATTGAATGGCTCATGGCAGGATCCACTAGGGATCCAATTGGTTTAAACTACTCTGTTAACCAATCACCCACAACCATGCGATGTTCCTTTTGTTTCAACTTGTATATATTGGGGATTTTGTACAGGGATTTTCAGGACAGTTTTGTACCATGAGCTGATTCTTAATAAAGAGCTGAAAAATGTCAGTGCCTCTGTGTTAGAGAAGATCTAACAACCTTCTCCTGGAACATGTCAGAGGCCTGAGTTCAAGGAGCTGGATTGCCTCATGATGGTGTCTTCTAATTTAATGTGAATTTACTCTCTCCTTATATATGTGGTCTGGTGATTTCCATTTTGTCTGAAGAGCTGTGCATGCACACAAAAGCTCACCAACTTTTGGTATATACATTTTTATTAATAATTTCAATGCAGCTGACGAAGAAAAGGCAGCAGTAGAAAGAACAGTATGATAAAAAAGAAAGAAAAGAACTAATTACAACTTATTTTGATTCTGGTCTTCCAAATCATAAAACATCACTTATTAATTCAAATATCCTCCCCTCCAATGTATCCAGAGGCCATCTGTTGGATACTCCTTTTGCTGAAAGGTTGTGTTTTTATGAATGTCAAATACAGGAAAAATACTGAAATTGGCTAGTATGGAGGAGAGCCAAATAATATACAGAATTTTAGATTAAAGGAATCCGGAGATCATCTAAGAAGTGACCAAGGTATTATCCACAATACTAAGGGTAAATCATTCATATCTGAACTCCATCTCGGCCAAATAACGAATTTCTGTGTACCTCATTGTAAACTGTGTACCCCATTGTAGATTATGACTATCTCATAATCTACCGTCTACTGTTTTATACATTATTAAAGGACTGTATATATTATATTATCGTATTGTTCTTGTTCTACTTTTATCTTTTATTATGCCAATAAAGGTATTCTGCATTCTGTATTCTATTCAAATTTATCTTTTATATATAATCTTACACATCTTAATATAAGTATAGTTCTTACTCTAAAACCACAAGCCATCCAATCATTTTTATCGCTCTGTGGCCCCTGTAACATGGCCCTCTCCGAGACATAAAAGGCACGACATATGGTCAACGTCATGCGCCATTTTTGCCCCACACTCCTGGCATTTTTTAAACAAAGCCATGTTGATAGTAAATCCCTGATGACACTAGAGATTACAGCTACGGAGTGGCAAAAGTAAATATAAGCCCAATCAATCGGTTTTCTGAAGAAAATGAATTACCTCAGAAACTCTCTGAGGCCTGAAGACTGATCCGCTCGCAGACTGAAATCCTCTCTTGCAGCGGCAGAAAAAGAGCTGAGGGAGGAGTGCTATCCCGTCCCATGTCAGGTGGCTTTTGATTGGGAAAGTCACTGCTGTCCCTGGAGAAGGAATGGGGCAGCACCCCTGGGAAGTGATTTCTAGGAGTATAGCTTGCTAGCTCCTCTGCTGCCCCATGCCTGCACCGAAGGCCACTTGAACATCAGTTACAGGTAAGTGCAACCCTGCTTCCTTACTCTAAAACCACAAGTCAACAAATCATTTTTATCTCTATGTTGCAAGAAGACCATAAGAGGTTTCCAATCAGTCATAAAGGAGGTTGTTGACTATTCTCTGAGCAAGCGTAGTCATTTCTGCAACAAAAGCTCATACCTTGAATAAAACTTTGCTGGTCTTAAAGGTGCCAGCTGGGTTTTTATACCCCCATTTTTCACTGCTCAAAGGAGTCTCTAAGCAGCTTTCCCTTCTTCTCTCTCCAACAGAGACCCTATAAGGTAGGTGGGTCTGTGAGCTCTAGGAGAACTACTTTACAAGAACAGCTCTGAGAGAACTGTGACTAGCCCAAGGTGACCCAACTGGCTGCAGGTGGAGGAGCTGGGAATCAAACCCGGTTCTCCAGATAAGAAACTGGTACTCTTTAACCACTAAACCATGCAGGTTCTCTTGTGCAGCTGCATCGGCTTGCTCTTCCAGTGATAACGCTGGATTCAAACACACTCTTCGGTCCCTAACCCCATGTAATGTCATCCTTTGAGTTTTGTTTCTGGAAAATATGCTCATTCTCTTCACCTCTCGACAGCCCAGATCCATGAGCGCTGCTGATGTGTCCATTTTGTCCAGAGCAATTGACAGACTTTGTCTAGCATCAGATTCCTGAGCTGAACCAAGTCTGCTTCTCTTCTCCTGTGTTTCTCCTTCACGCGCACCTGAGTCGGAATTTGACTTGCAGATGGCAGCGTCCGTGTTTGAAGTGTTGACACCTTTCTGTGTCAGTTCAACGAGATCTGTCAGAAGCGGCGACATGACTTTATTTACTGATTCCTTTTTCTTAACGCGGAAGTGAGCGATGCCGTTAGCGGGATGTGATTGTCAGGCCCTGGGGGACTTTGGCCAGAACTTTTTATCTCAGAAGAATGATAAAATTGCCTCTTCGAGCTATCAACAGATCTTCAAACGCTCAAGCAAGCAGTCAGCAAAACAGCCCAAACAGATGGTGCTCAAGAAGAAGGCGACAGGTGGTTATAGGTTCTGATGCAAACAAGTCAAATGGGTAGGCAGCGTCCCCTCATGCAGAGGGAGAGGGAGAGGGAAGGTGAGGAGGAGAGAAAGAGGGCTTCTCCACAGTATTATTTCCCCTGTTTGTAAGAGCCAGCTTGGTGTAGTGGTTAGGAATGCAGACTTCTTATCTGGCGAGACGGGTTTGATTCCACGCTCCTCCACATGCAACCAGCTGGGTGACCTTGGGCCAGTCACAGTTCTCGTAAGGTTGTTCTCCCAGGGAAATTCTGTCAAGGCTCTCTCAGCATCATCTACTTCAGGGGTAGTCAACCTGTGGTCCTCCAGATGTCCATGGACTACAATTCCCATGAGCCCCTGCCAGCAAATGCTGGCAGGGGCTCATGGGAATTGTAGTCCATGGACATCTGGAGGACCACAGGTTGACTACTTCACAGGAGAGAGGAAAGGAAGGTGATTGCAAGCTGCTTTGAGACTCCTTCAGGTGGTGAAAAGTTAGGTATAAAAACAACTTCTTCTTCTTCCTTCTTGCATATTGAGTCAGACTACCGGTCCATGAAGGTCGGTATTGTCAATTCCGAATGGCACTGGCTCTTTAAGGGTCTCAGATGGAGTTCTTTCCCATCTCCATTAACTTGATATTTTTTAGCTGGGAGATTCCAAAGATTGAACCTGGGACCTTCTATATGTCAGGAGCTGTCGCATTGAGACATGGTCTCTTGGATACATCACAGACAGCCACAGTCAGTGACGTAGCTAGCATCGGGGTAATCTTACTAACCACAGTTTTTTCTTTTTCTTTTATTTATTAATTATTGGATTTGTAGCCCGCCGCTCTTGGAGAACGGCTCACGGCGAGTTGCATAAACAATCCATACAATATAATACAATCCCTTTAAAAAAAAACCATTAAAACCCCAATTCCTTGAATACAACAATACAAAACTAGTGCAGATGGTGACCATAGTCTCACTTAAGACAAACATTTATGAAGGCAGCATGGGGGGGGGGCAAGATGTTTGACGCCACGATGTTCAGGCGCCAGAGGAAAAAGGGACTCAACTCACCTGCTCCAGCACCGGTCTCTACCATAAACCTGGTAGAAGAGCTCCCTTTTGCAGGCCCTCCGGATGGCGGAAAGCCATAGTTCTGCATGATATCTGAACCAATTCAGGTGCACTGACAGAGATGCAGAAACAGAGAGAGAGAGAAACTCAATCTAAATATCAGGTTTGAGTGAGCCTGAAGTGTCTCACAAAGGACTTGAAGAATACCTATTAAACTCCCGAGCTACTTGGCGAAATAGGGAATCATTTGAGAAGGCATAATATCTCATTACAATCAGGTTTGGAAAACGTGTAAAATAATAAATATTGGCTCTTCCTGCAAGCCTTTAGCAAAATTAATGCCATTCTCGATAGCAACAGATTACAGGAAGCGTTCAGAATTAAAGAGCTCGTACAAACACACAGCGAGACCAGGCCAACAGGAAATCCAGGCAGAAGCCCAGCCAATGAACGCTGTCTGTAGATATCACACAGCCTGGGCGACCCGTTTGCCATCTGGTGCTTCGTAGATGGCTCAAAGAATTCAAATAAAGACCAGGATACCATGAAACCAGCTTCCAGTTTGTGATAAATGCACAGAAACAGACCAATGGATCATCTAGCTCAGGGGAGTCAATCTGTGGTCCTCCAGATGTCCATGGACTACAATTGTAGTCCTACAATTGGACTACAATTGTAGTCCAATTGTAGTCCATGGACATCTGGAGGGCCACGGGTTGACTACCCCTGATCTAGCTCATGTCAAGACTCAAGCTCACATGCTCTTGCCATGAGTTGTGTTTTAGGCTGTATTTTGGAGGGATGGACATGTGGCTATGTTTCTCTGCCTTGGTTCTCTGTCCAGTTCCTTTGGTCTGTCTTTTTGGCCTGTCATGTGATGCTCTGGAGTTCACTTATCCGATTGACCCCAATTAGTTGGCTATCTTTCCTGGGCATATGAGGGAAAGGGGATAAGTGGCCTAGGCTGGCAGGGGAGGGGGGGCAACATAGTGACCATAGCATCATGGACCTGGCCCCCTTCAGTGTTTTTAGAGAGTAGGTGGGACCTTGTAATCCGCTTTGTGCATTATGGTACAACACATTGTGGGCAGTTTTTTGTTTGCATTGTTCTCCTAGTTCTGTCATCCCAATCCTAATACATTGTTTATTGCAGGGGTAGTCAACCTGCGGCCCTCCAGATGTCCATGGACTACAATTCCCATGAGCCCCTGCCAGCATTTGCTGGCAGGGGCTCATGGGAATTGTAGTCCATGGACATCTGGAGGGCCGCAGGTTGACTACCCCTGGTTTATTGGACATATTAAGAGGTCAGACTGAATTGTTTTCTGCATTTTGTAACTTGTCTTGGGTCTCTGTGAAAAAGGCCATGTATAAATGAAGTGTTGTTTTTTTTTTAATATCGACATGCAAACCCTCGTCTCAACAGAGTTTACCTTGCATAAAGATGCTGGAGTCTCTCTCTTCTGGAGATCATTCGATCCTAAATTCTTTGGAGTACGGGTATAAATCCATTGCCCTTCTAGACACTGGATCCCCCATTGCAAAAGTCCCAATCGGCTGTCTATCTATGAACTCTGCCTAGATACTGAAAGCAGCTTAGCTCACTCTTATTGAAAGTTGTCCATATTTCATGATTCGTTTGAGTTATGCTCTTTTGAAATCTCTCCCTGCGTATCCACTGGGAAAATTAATGATAAAAATAGCCCATAACTTAGATCTGTGTGGATATAATTCTGGGCACAATCAGTGGATACAAGTCATCATCTTGGAGATGCATATCCAGGAGGAATTAAAGCCTCCGCAAGCATTAATGGTTCATAACTGAAGTTTTACGCATTCTGTGATTGATTCAAATAAGATTTCCCAGACAAGAATTTATGGTATCATTATAGTTTCCAGTGCTGGGCATACATGCCTGCAATGTTAATGCAAATTGGGTATTTATTAAAATGGAAGTTTGGACAGTAATATTGCTCTGCATCGAAGCAACATTATTTCCACAGACTGAATTTTGGTTTCTGCAAAGCAGCATGACCACCATCATTTTATAAGGGACAATGCTTATGTCTGTTCTGGCAAGCCCATCTCAAAACTGAAGTGCAGCAAGTTGGGTCTTTCCTGGAATCCCATGGAGAACACATATTATGCCTGTGCTCTCCCATGTACCGAAGCAGAAAATGCATGTGGTGCCCTTTTCAGATGACATGGTGGCCATCCACATTAGGAGGTTCGTGGGCAGACTGTGTTCCTAGTTATTTAATAAATTGTTATTATTTTAACACAGATAAAACATAAGGGGAAGATAGCATGGGTACATGGTAACAGCTACAAGACTCGTATATGCTCAGGCCTAGAAAATAATTTGCCATCAGTAGAAGAAGAGCTGGATTTTATACTACCAGAGGGAGTCCCAAAGTGGTTTACAATCACCTTTCCTTCCTCTCCCCGCAACAGACACCCTGTGAGGTGGGTGGGGCTGAGACAGGACTGCTCGGTCAGAACAGCACTATCGGGGCTGTGACTATCGCAAAGTCACCAGCTGGCTGCATGGGGAGGAGGAGAGGGGAATCAAAGCCAGCTCACCAGATTAGAAGCCGCCATTCTTGACCACTACGCTACGCTGGCTCTCAATAAATTTCAGAGTTTTCTTTAGTACCTAGAACAGGGGTCCCAAGCCAATTTGGAATTTGGGCACAGGTTGATAGGCACAACCCCAAAAGGGCCACCACCAGCAGTGGAGGCAACCACAAAATGGCTGCCACCGGCAGTGGAGGCAACCACAAAATGGCTGCCACAGGAGGTGGTGGCAACCACAAAATGGCTGCCACAGGAGGTGGTGGCAACCACAAAATGGCTGCCATGGGAGGTGGTTGCAAACTTATGGAAGAAGCCCAAGTGCAGAGAGGAGAGAGAGGAAATTTTTAAAGTGCACTGAGAAAGAGGGGAGGAGACAGAATAAAACAAATACTGTGGGGGCCAATGCCACCAACCCAACATCATTTTAATAAACGTAGCCAGTTGGATCTTCAGTGGCAAGTCAAAAGCCCTGCTGGAAAATCATCCAACTGGCCGCACTTAAAAACACACACACACACACACACACACACACTTGGAGGGGCCAGCAAAGATGTCAGTAGGTGTCATGTTACCCAAGGACCACTGACCTAAGATCAATGCAAAGGAGCGATGCTAGACTATAATCTCTAAATAGCACCCAGGATAATGACTCCTTGAATATGATTTGAGCTAATCATCCATTGGGGCTCTGGCCATTCAGTCTTGGATACTAATTTCCCTTTCCTAGAAGACAAGCTAATTGACAAAATTCACAACATGTGCCTATCTTCGATTTGGCCAGGTGTCCTAGCAAATGATCCAGGCTGTATTTGGGAACTCAAGCTCCGCGAGCCAAGAAGCAAACCTCTACCAAAGGGGACACAGGAGCCAAACGCCTGTGGCCTTTTACATTCACATCAAAGGAGATCTGTCACAAATCGAGGTCTGCATTTCCATCGAGGAACTGAGCCAGAGCGAACAAGGGCTAATTATGTCCCTCACCCCACCAAACGGCAGATGAGGCACAGGGCCATGCAGTTGATGGGCTCAGCTAAAGAATCACAGAATCATAGAGATGCAAGGGGCCATGCAGGCCATCTAGTCCAACCCCCTGCTCAACTAAGGATCAGCTGAAAGCATCCAGGAGAAGGATCTGTCCAGCTGGTTGTTGAAGACCACCAGTGAGGCGAAGCTCACCACCTCCTTAGGCAGCCCATTCCACGGCTGAACTACACTAACAGTGAAAATTCTTTTCCTGATACCTAGTTATTACCATTCTACACATAGTTTAAAACCGTTCCTGCTGCAACAGAAACTTCTCCCTGCCCTCTTCCAAGTGACAACCTTTGAGATACTTCAAGAGAATAATCCTGTCCCTTCTCAACCTCTTCTTCTCCAGGCTGAACATTTCCAAGTCCCTCAGCCTTTCCTCAGAGGGCTTGGTCATCAGGCTTTGGATCATCCCTGTCACTCTCCTCTGCACCCTCTCTATGTTATCCAGGTCCTTCTTGAAGTGAGGCCTCCAGAACTGCACACAGGACTCCAGGTGTGGTCTGACCAAAGGGGTATTTTGTATTGATTTATACATGTACACTATTGCTACTATTTCTGCTTTTAGGATGCATTTGATGAATCCATTGAGAATAAGTTTTGCAGCATTTTTACATTATACTTCAAGAATATTGGAATTATATATGACATTGTTCAGGGCTGGATCCAGTTTTCTTTGGGGGGGGCGGCTGGCAAACAGTTCCCAGCCCTCTTCCTCTGCCTACCACCAAGTAGTCATGCTCACCTTCCCTCCCACCTACCTTTGGTCTTTCCCTTGTGAGCTCACAAACCTTCCCACCATCCATATTCACGGCTGCCTGCAGACCTTTCCCTAGTGATCCCAGAGCGTGCACACAACAAGGAACGCAGGCAGTGAAGCTGTTAGGAAGTGAGTAATGAGTTCCTGCATTGTGCAGGGGGTTGGAATGGATGGCCCTGGAGGACCCTTCCAACTCTATGGTTCTATGATAATATGAGTGGGCCGGGGGAATAGGCTGCCTAAGGAGGTGGTGAGCTCCCCCTCACTGGCAGTCTTCAAGCAAAGGTTGGATACACACTTTTCTTGGATGCTTTAGGATGCTTAGGGCTGATCCTGCGTTGAGCAGGGGGTGGGACTAGATGGCCTGTATGGCCCCTTCCAACTCTATGATTCTATGATTCTATGGGGTAATGGCATGAGGGTTGCCAGCCCTCCCCCCGTGGAGGCAAGGGATTCCCTGCCACGAGGCCACACCTGCTGCCACGAGTCAGCTGGCCAGTAGAGGGACTTACCAGGACAAGGAAAGGAGGCCCAGGTTACACCGCTGCATGTGACTCCCAGCATGCACCAGAAGTGATGTCATCATGTTGGCAACATCCAGGTGATCCTCTGTTATTTAGGCAAAAACTCTTTAGTAGAAGCCTTTTTTTCCCATAGAGTTTTTAAGATTGGCTTCATTAATTTATTATGTATTATTGTATTTTTAACCCACCCACCATCCCCGACGGCCCAAATCCCAGAGTGCCCAAATCCTAGAGTGTCGTCACAATGTTGCGACATGATGATATCACTTCTGGTGCATGTCGGGAGTAAAGTCAGCGCATCCCCAATGGCCTAGTCTGGGCCTCCCTCCTGCCCCCAAGTCCCCTCATTCTCCACCAGTGGTCTGGAAGGGACCTGGAGCCCCCATCTGGCAGCATTGGGCTCTGCCAGTAACCTTAGGGCAGGGGTAGTCAAACTGCAGCCCTCCAGATGTCCATGGACTACAATTCCCAGGAGCCCCCTGCCAGCGAATGCTGGCAGGGGGCTCCTGGGAATTGTAGTCCATGGACATCTGGAGGGCCGCAGTTTGACTACCCCTGCCTTTGGGCCTGACAGCTGCCCCACCTAGTATTGTTTCTCCTTCGGGATGCTCTCTGCCAAGCAGGCCCTCTCTGTTTCCACATCCGAGCGCCCAACTTTTCCCTTCCTCTAGCTAGAATTCTTGAGAAGCTGGCGTTTGCTCGCCTTTGCAGAAACCCCGTCCGTATCAGTTCGGGCCGTTTCACGGAGTTGTTCTGTTAACTCGGAATCTGGAACTGAGAACCGTTCAAGCTGTCAGCGTTGCGCGGCCGTTCAAAGCCTGCAGCTGCTTCCAAAGAGGATTTGGTTGTTTCTCCCCCTCGCAAAGCGCTGCAGCTGGAGACAAGATGTTTCCATCTGTACGACTGCAGGTGGCGGCGCAATTAAGCCAACCCCCGTATCCCGCGCCATAACGAGCCGTTGCAAAGCATCGCCAGCCTTCCTGGGCATCTGTTTGCTGCGATGACGAACCAGAAACAAAATCTGCTGTTTGCCGGGAGGGCTGAGGGGAGGGAGGAGGCAGAGGCTGAGCGTTTGGACTCAGACGTTGTTGTTCCGTCCTACGGCAGAAAGAGCCATCATCAACACGTTCTCGGTTCTGAAGGTTGCGACAAAAGGAAAGGGGCAAAACCGGGGTGCAAAAGTGGAGATCCTGTAAAGAAAAGTTTTGAACAGTTGCAAGAATCAACTTCTCGCTTGAGGATTATGGGAAAACGTGAAACGTGCACTCCCCATAGACACCGTGAGAGAGAAAGAGACCGCGAGAAGGGGGAAGGAGCAAGGCAGGGCCCCTCCCTGGAAGCTGCTGCCGGGAAAGAAAAAAAAAGGTTTCTACGATGGATAACTTTTCCCACACTGAGGAAAATTTTCCCTCCAAAACAAGACGAGTTGGTTTTTATTTCCCACTTTTCACTGCCTGAAGAAGTCTCAAAGGGGCTTACAATCACCTTCCCTTCCTCTCCCCATAACATTCACCCTGTGAGGTAGGTGGGACTGAAAGAGCTCTGACGAGACTGCTGTGTGAGAACAGAGCTATCAGGACTGTGACCAGCTACAAGGTCACCCAGCTGGAGGAGGAGTGTGGAATCACTGGCCCCCAAGAAGAGAAGCTGCCGCTCTTAACCACTATGCCACACAAAGCTTCCTGTTTCACCCTGCCACTCTCTGCTGCTTTGTTCAGCCCAAGGAGTTTCTGGGAAGGAGCAGAGCCATCTTTTCACTGAAAACCCTCTGGTCAGAATGGCACTGAGGCATTTGTATAAGACAACAAATAAAATATTTTATTTACAAAGAGGGAAGGGTGGTTGGAATCAAGCTTTTAAAATACACAATTCAGTTCTCGTTCTTATTTTAACTTTGGTTTTACTGTGATCTATGGCAGGGGTAGTCAACCTGCGGTCCTCCAGATGTCCATGGACTACAATTCCCAGGAGCCCCTGCCAGCAAATGCTGGCAGGGGCTCATGGGAATTGTAGTCCATGGACATCTGGAGGACCGCAGGTTGACTACCCCTGATCTATGGTCTTTGGAGTTTACCCGAACTCCCCTGGTTCTTAGAAAGCAAACACTCTCAGTTAGTACTACAACTTTCTACCTTTCTTTTTGAGGTGACGGAAGCTCTACCTCTACAAACGTCGCCCAGGAAATTCTCCCCTAATTTCACCTTATAACTAGACAGAGGTCCTCCTTCTCTTCCTTAGAAGGATTTTATACAGAAAGAAAACGGACTCTTGTGAACTCACAACAAAGTTCTCTTTGAATATCAGCGTTATTTCTTTCCGTATCTCTGAAAAGCAACACCGTATGTGCAAAGGAGCTGTTCTGATGAACCCTTGCCAAGCTGGGTCAACACGTAATTAAGCCCGGTACATCCCTCTCTCCAGATCTTTCTGCTGGAGTTCATTTGTGCTCCAAAAAAACTCACAAGATTACGGGTGACCACTTGGACTTGGCCTGTGTTAATGAGGTCAGCCTTCTAAAGTCCATGGCACCCGTCGGCCAGCCTACCCTCCACTTTGAGAAGACTCTCCTCATTTGGAACACAAAGCAGTTGCTCAAACCGTGCAGCAGATCATTAACCGGCTAGTTCAGATCAAGACGAAAAACAAGCAAGTTGTCTTCCTGCTGATTCCGAATCAAGACGAAAAACAAGCGAGTTGTCTTCCTGCTGATTCCGGCGTTTTTAATCACGCTCTGCAAGGCCGGGTGAGAATGCCTCCATCGTGATTCTTTACTTTTATGCGTTTGAAATAATCAAAATGCTGCAGCTATGTGCTTCTGAAGGCCTTGCTCTGTTTCTTCAAAAACAACAAGAACAACACAGCCGCTGTAACAGATCTGGTGTACTATTGATCTTATTGTTTAATACTTTTCAGGACTATTTGCATGAGCAACATCATGCTGACCTGTATCTACTCGCTCCACTGAGCGAAGCTGGAAGCCCTCCTCCAGCCTCAGGAGCCTTCCTCCTAATTCAGTGGTCCTCCCACTCATGGAAGCACCACAACTCCTGAGATTCGCTACACATCTGAATTGCAGAATTAGCAGGCAATTTCAGGAGAAGGCCTCAGCCTCATACCCAGTTTGGCCCTCCAGAAGAATTGATTGGCCACAGTGTGAGACAGGATGCTGGACTAGATGGACCACTGGTCTGATCCACTAGGACCTTTCTTACATTCTTCTGAAAGCCTCGTCCCCCATCCCTTGTTGTTGGCCTTCCAGAGGAACTAGTTGGCCACTATGTAAGATGGGATGCTGGGCTAGATGGATCATGGGTCTGATCCAACAGGGCTCTTCTTATGTCCTTACCAGGGTAAGGCCTCACCTTCTATGTCCTGTTATTGTACATCCAGAGGAACTGATTGGCCATTGTGTGAGACAAAATGCTGGACTAGATGGACCACTGGCCTGATCCAGCAGGGCTCTTCTTATGTCCTTATCAGGGGAAGGCCTTGACCTTTTGTTGGCCCTCCAGAGGTTGGCCGTTGTGTGAGACAAGATGCTGGACTAGATGGACCACTGGCCTGATCCAGCATGACTCTTCTTATGTCCTTATCAGGGGAAGGCGTTGATCTCTCTCCCTGTTGTTGGCCCTGAAGAGGAACTGGTTGGCCACTGTGTGAGACAGGATGTTGGACTAGATGGACCACTGGTCTGATCCAGCAGGGCTCTTCTTATGTTCTTAGGAGGCTGTAGGATCTTCCCTCAGCCTCAGGTTGGATATGTGCCACAGTTTATTAGGCATGGCAAGATACAGAATTTCATCCATGTAAACTTGCTAGGCCCTATGCTTCTTGGTAGGGTAGTGAAACACCTGCAAAGGCAGTAAGAGTACTTGAATGCCCTGTCTGTTAGTTAAAACAAAAGACATCACTAAAAACACATCTCTGAGAGGGACTGAGCATGGTTGCTGTCTTCTGAATTGCACAGTTTGTCGAGGGTAGGAAAACACTGGTTGTAGATAAAGGACACAAGAGTGGGGAATGGATACGAACATAGGAAGAGCCCTGCTGGATTAGACCAATAGCCCATCTAGTCCAGCATCCTGTCTCACACAGTGGCCAGCCACTCCCTCTGGAGGCCAACAACAAGGCCGAGGCCTTCCCCTGATATTTCATTGGAAACATGCCCAGTGTTTTCCCTTGGATGTATTTTTCAACCTCATTAGGCCATCAATAAATCAACATGATATTGACATGATACATATAAATGGCATGCATCCTCTATATAAAGACCCTCTAAATTATATATAACGCTCCTACACACTTGAAATCCATCTAGAAAACAGTCTGCGAAAATCAGAAAATCAAAACCAAAGAAGGACTCTTCACTCACCGCAGCTAGCAAGGCCATTAGATTCCAGACCGGGAGCACGAATCTTTATAGCTAATCAGATTATATAACAATTACATTCTGTTACAGATGAGGAGCCATCAGTCACCGGCTACTAGAGTTGCAATCTTCATTTTCATGACACTTGATAATTAAAATATTCACCCTTTGTCTTTTATAGCCAATATATTTGAGAGGGTGTTGTTTTTTCAAATAGTGCTTAGAACTATGAAATTGGAGAAGCCAAAGTAGAGAAATAAGGATTGTGGCGGAGATATAGACACCAATATTTAAGCCTCGGGTGTGTTTTCTGATTAGGGACCAAGTCCTTTATGTTTGACTGAGAGGCATTATCCAGCCAATGTTAATGGGAGGAATTGCCTCAGGGAAGACACGTAGGGCATTTCTTTTCCCGGGAACCTTTATTTTCTGGATTAGACTATGAGTATAGCCAGAGTGTCAGAAATCAAAGGGCCACTGGCATCTGGCAGGAGAAGGAAAGGGACTGACAGGGAAGGAAGGGAGGCCCAGCCAACGTTACAACAATGTGACTACATCACTTCTGATGTGATCCAGAAGTGATGTCATCACGCAGTGACGTCAGGTGGCAATCTAGTATTTGGAACAAAACTTTCTGGTAAATTTCGCTTCTACCACAGAGGTTTTGCCCAAATACCAGATTGTCACCTGTGTGTCATAGAGACATTGCTGCAGTGCTGACAGCGCCCCCTTCTGGGGGGTTGTGAGTCACCCCCTCACAAACTCACTCACACCAGCCTGCTAATCAGCGGCAGGGTGGTGGGACCTGGCAGCAGGGGACCCCCACCTCTGGCAACTCTATCAGATCTCGTTATTAATTTCCCTTCTGACTTGAATAACATTTGGAGGAAGTGGAGATGACGATATGTAGAATCATAAGCTAACGTTTGATGCAGACATACAAAAAGATCCATGTTACAGGAGAGACATTCTGCAGGCTGGTTGGTGGGCAACTTACCCCCCCCCCAAAAAAAAAGAAGTGGTGTAGACACATTGCTGCAATGTCAGCTGGACCTCCCTCCCCATTTTAATCCCTCTCTGCATTGAATTGTATTCCTTTTTGAGAGAGCCAGATTGGTGTAGCCGTTAAGAGTGGCAGCCTCCAATCTGGAAAACTGGACTTGATTCCTCACTCCTCCTCCACTGGCAGCCCAATGGACGAGCTGGAGCCAATCACAGTTCTCAGAGCTCTCAGCCCCACCTACCTCACAAGTTTCTGTCCTGAGAAGAGGGAGGGTAGGCATTTGTAAGCTGCTTTGAGACGCCTCTGAGTAGTGAAAAGCAGGGTGCAAAAAAAAAAACACAGCTCTCCTCCTTTCATCAGTATTCAGGATGATTTCCACAAGCTAGCAAGCAAATGTCTTTCCTGCAACCAGCAAATTCAATATAATCTGTCACTTGTATTCAAAGCAGGTATTATTATAGTGTGCGTGTGTGTGTGTGTGCAAGAGGTATTCCATTGCATGCAAAGATGTCTGTATGATCCAGCCAAAGAAGGAGAATGAACAGATGCTTCACTTTCTCTATAGATTTAAAACCACTTTGCTTTGGCTGGAAAGGTTTAGGCATTTGCAAAAACGAAAACGGGGCAGTTTTTGTTCTGTTCGTTGAACAACTGCAAAGCGAACCACATATACAGCAGCTCCTCCTTGGCAGGTCCAAAGCTGTGAATTGGCTGCTCCAGCTTCTGGTTTCCTGTAAATGCAATCCCAGTAAGTGGTAGCTCCTTCCAGGAAGACAAATAAAATCAGACAGAAGACCATAAAAACAGCCTTGCTGGATGAGACCCAAAGTCCATTTCATCCAGTCCTTTGTTTCCAACACTCGTATCTCTGCAAGCGTGACAGAGGTATGGTCCGTCCCTTGAGCGCGCGGCATCTGCTAATCAGAGCTGTATTAACTCAGGACATGAGAATACCCCCTTCCTGCTGATCTGCAAATTCCTCTTTAAAAGCCACCCTGGGGGATAAATTGGGGTTATGAAGGGAAGCCCAGGTTCCCAAAATGATCTTGCATTCTGCATTTCTGTCTTCATCCGGATGCAGGAAAGAGGAGACTTGTAGGATAGAACGGACCGGCAGGAGGTGTGCTTTATCTTTTCCCTACCTGCCAGTAATCCACTAAACATCCCTGCGTATTAACAGTGGAGTGCTCTGCCCAGCGAGAACAGAGGCCTGTGGGGCCTCATTCTCGCCCCAATTGTTGCCGTAGGAGGATTTGGAGAGGGAGAAGGATTGAGCTGATTTCACATATTAGCCTTACAGCTCCTAGGAGAAAAGAAAATCGGAAACACCAGTCAGATTGTCTTTATGTGTGATTGTGACAGGCACGGCAGAACTGCCCACCCCACATGACAGATCCTAGGGTGTCTCTCTTCCTTCTGCCGCTGCTGTAGCATCTCTTTGTTGTCTGGGCTTGTCACACAAAGCTGTTCTGCTGGGCCTACAACTGAGGCTTTGAAACAACATTAGAAATCTGCTGGCCTCCCTGTCTAAATCCACCTAATGAAATTCCACGTGAGGGTTATTTTACATGGCCCCTCTCCTTTTTTCTCCCATGAGAAGGAGGCAGCGTGGGACAAATGAGTTTCCATTCCTTAGAATGTTTACGGTTTTTAAAACATAAGGTTTTTTTTAATTTCTTTATTTGTATATTTAAATGGCATGTTTTCATTGATGTCATCTGCCCTGAGCCATCAGGGAAGGGCAGGCTCTAAATATTATAATAAATAATATGAATATGAATAAATAAAAATGTTTTTTTCTGCCTCATGGAATCATGGAGTTGGAAGGGGACCTCCAGGGTCAGGTAGTCTAACCCCCTGCAGAATGCCGGAAATTTGCAACTCCCTGCCCACCCACAGTGACTCTATTTCCATGCCCACATGATCCCCCCCCCTTTTCAGGTAGACTCTGAATCCAGAAGTCAACCGGAAGAACACCAGCCCCCAAAATGCAGGGCATTTGAAACAGAGGAAAATTCTGTCCTGGTTTTTTTTTGTTTTTACATGTAGCTGAAGATTAGGGATGCCATGAAGTTCCACATGCTAAGCAGTTGAACTTGGAAACCTAGAGCTGGAAGGGATCCCAAGGGTCATTTAGTCATGACAGAGGAAATTCACAGCTACCTCCCTCCACAGTCCTCTGTGTCCCCTACTCTATGTCCAGAGGAAGGCAAAAAACCATCCATGATTGGTAAGCTAGTCTGGCCTCAAGAAAAATCCATTCATGACCCCACAGTGGTGATCAGTATAAACCTCAGTCAGGCTTTCTCAGCCAGGTATCATTTTTAAATTTGTTAAATGTTTATTGGGTGACATGACCTTATATGGTCATATTGACCTGCCCCTCCTTCCCAAAGTGGCCCTGGAGGGGTCAGCAGGGGGGGGGCCTCAGGTGGGTGTGTACACAGCTATTCTTCCCAACTATGTTCTGCACAATTGCCCCACTTGGGGGTTTCTCAAAGCTTGAGGAATGTTCCAGAGTTTCTCAATGGAAGAAAAGTTGTAAAAGGCTGACCTCGGCGTATAAGAAAGGAGCATGAGAGCTAGGCACTGACTCGTCCTTTCCTGCAACCACTAAATTCACAGAATCAGAAAGCTGTCCAATGAGCATCTAGCCTCTGATTAAAAACCTCCAAAGGAGACCCCACCACATCCCAGGGGAGTCCATTCCACTGAGGGGCCGTCCTAACAGCGAGGGAGTTCTTCCTAACACTTAGCTGAACACTTGCTGCATTTTGACTCTAATGATCCAATGTGAACCGGTCACCTGGGTGTATTATGCATCATGGAAAGCTCTCAAGAAGACCGCCAAAAACGAAATTTCCAGCAGCGCTCTATCAGTGAGGCTTCTGAAACTAGTTTTACGGCAACTTTTCTTGTGCTGCAGCACTAAGGAGAGTCTTTTTTTGATGCGTAAATGTCAGTGCGTTTTTGTCTCCTCCGCCTTTTCTGCTCGCAGTTCCTCGTCTACCATTGGGAGCTTGAGCACATGCTGCTGATACTCTACCTTTGTCAGCAATCACGTGAACATGCCCTTTGCCATGGCAACCCAGCCAACCTTATTGCTATGCACATTAGTAGAAATTACCCTGTGGTATGCATTCCCTCCAAAGCCTTCCATAAATTCGTCTGTTGTGGGGAGAGGAATGGGAAGGCAATTGTAAGCCGCTTTGAGCCTCCTTCGGGTAGGGAAAAGCGGTATATAAGAACCAACTCTTCTTCTTCTTCTTCTTCTTCTTCTTCTTCTTCTTCTTCTTCTTCTTCTTCTTCTTCTTCTTCTTCTTCTTCTTCTTCTTCTTCTTCTTCTTCTTCTTCTTCTTCTTCTTCTTCTTCTTCTTCTTCTTCTAAGACTACCAAGCTCTACCTCTGATCAGTGACCATGCGGGGGGGGGGGGGGGGAAGGCTCGATGTTCCTCCTGATGATTTCTGCTTCTTCAGTGTCAGTGATCTGGTAAACATGCAATTTGATTCAGTTTCCCATTGCCCATAATAGCCCGAGGATAGCCTGGGTGTTCCGTGTGGTTTTTACTTAGGAATGAAGGAACTTTGCCTTAACTCCGGGTGGTTCTCTGATAGCCAGTTTAGAGCGATTTCCTCCAGAAATCAGTCCTTCATAGCTTGATTTCCTCAGATCAAGCCTCTCTGTCTTAAAGATACTGGCTACAATTGAAATGGTGATTGCGGACAATGTTAGTTGGAATGTGAATGATGCTTAGCAATGGAATTCCCTCCTGAAATTCTCACCCCCTTACTTTTTGAGGCGCATAATCACTGGGGGTGGGGAACCAACGCAGTATCACAGCTTGTGCATAAATGGGATTGTTTTTTTTTTAATGCAACGACAATTTAAAAGGGTTGTCGAACTGACTGCGTTGAAAACTAATACGTACATAATAGGCCCTAGTCTGTTTCGTTCAGCACCAAACAACTCAAGCACCCGTCAAAAGCTTCGCATCAAGTCTTTTTCAAAACTGAGAATATGTCAAAACTCTGCCAATCCATACAGATCAGCTGCTGCTGCCCCCACCAAAGACTACTTCTTAGACAAACATAGAATGATAAGATTCTTATCAATTGTAGCGCTTATTTGCGACTGGCTGAACTGTGTATTTAAACAATTCTCTGCAAAACAGAGCAGCAAGGATGGGGGGGCGGTAAAAGCTCAGTTGGATTGTGTGAAAATGTGCATAGGAAACAATTTCCCTGTCCCATGTTGTTAGGAAGGATACAGTGGAACAGCCTGCCAAATATTCACAAGCTAGTTGAAAAGCAAATCATAGAAGCACAGAGTTAGACCGGGCCGTACAAACCATCTAGTCCAAGCCCCTGCTCAAGGCAGGATCAGCCTCAAGCATCCAGGGTAAGGATCTGTCCAGCTGCTGCTTGAAGGGGAGCTCACCACCTCCTTAGGCAGACCATTCCACTGTTGAAAACTCATCCACTGAAAAATCAGCTCCCGTTCTCACCTGACAATCAAGGCATGAGCCAAATCAGGCAGAGGTTTGAGCATTTGACACTGAAGCAAGAGCAGAGATAGGTTTCTAATTGGACCACCCAAAAGACAAATCAGTGGGTTCTAGATCAAATCAAATCAATAAATATTTTATTTATATACTATCTCCTGTTTGACTCAGGGTGGTTAACAGCAAACAGGTAAACAGTTAAAAACATTAACGATAAAACATTTTACATCTAGAAGCTGCCTCCTCTTATCATTAATGTAAAAGGGTTGAGCAGAGCTTGGAGGGGGTTTTGTATGCAGATGGGTTTTCAGGCCTCAAGTTCAGGCCTGGTAGAACTGCTCCATTTTGCAGGCCCTCCAGAATTGTTTAAGATCTCAGAAGGCCATGAGCTCTCCAAGCAGAGAGCAACCCACCAAGCCTGGGGCCCTTCTGCACATTCTAGATAATGTACTTTCAATGTGATTTGCAGCTGGATTTTCTTGCACAGAACAGGAAAATCTTCTTCTAAAGTGCACTGAAAGTGTGTAATCTGCATTGAAAGTGCAGAAGGGGCCTGAACGCTCCCTGGAAGTTAAAATTACTGAACTGAAACTATCGAGCCCCAACATAAATGTTTTATACTGATAGTTTACGTACTGGGAACTTCACTGCCCCAGCTCCCACGCAGGAGCACAAATTGGGGGCAGATGAGGTGCACCAGGCCAAATACTCCCCCGTGTGGGTGCAGGAAAAGGTGTGGCAACCTGCCACAACTTAAACTCCAGCCTGCAGCCCAGCATGAAACCTTCAGTGCGTAAACGGTCATTGAGAGGCTTTTAGTTGAGGGCACTCTCTGACTCAAAAAGACTCCATAGTCTTCTTGCTGACATGATGCCTGAGACAACTGAGAAGGTTGCTAGATTTCTACAGAGTATCCAGCTTGCTAACCAGAGTTGTAGTTATGGTATTAACTGAATTCTTATGGCTGCACATACCACTGCTATATGTCTTGTCAACTGGACTCTTTTTCTTTATAATGCTTACAAAGGTCTTATGTATGTATGTATGTAAACTGAAACAATCACACTTTGGTCAAATTATGAGAAGACAAGGATCAATGGAAAGGACCAGAAGTTGAGGAAAAGTTAGAGGCAGCAGGGGAAAGGGAAAAAACCAAGTATGAGATGGATGCACTCAATTGAGAAAGCCACAGTCCACAGTCTGCAAGATCTGATCAAGGCTGTTAATTATAGATATTTGGAAGGGGATTAATTCAGAGGATCACCGTAAGTCAGAAGCGATTTGATGTCACTAAACACTCACCCGCACATCATTACAATATGTTGCACAATTCACCGACCAACCACACCCATTACATCTAAATGTGCCTAATACTCTTGTGGCCAACCACATCTTTAAAGAAATCCTCCACAAGAGCCACTTAAGATCACAAGATATTGGCCGCATGGTGTGGTGGAATTCACCAGGTCCGCTGTCTAGCAGTTTAAAGAGGCAGACAACCGGGTAACAAGTGTAAAGATTTATTGGCCAGATAAACAGGGATGGCAGAAATGAGTCTGCACACAGAAATCACACCCTTGAGGAGGTGCTCCCTTCGATTATCCTCTTTGGTTCCCTTGCATTCAGCATGCGCAAAAGCTGTAGCCAGAATCAAAACTTAAGGCTTCGGAGTAAATTTCCACTGCCAAACTCCACACATTCAAAGGAGCTGTTTGCTCAAAGCAGCATCCATGGTTTGAGCAACCACCTGGAGTTGTTTAGCCAGAGGTTTTTAAGCTGACTACGCAAGATAAGCTTATCTTAGCACTTAGCACAAACCTGGTCTCTTTGAACTTCTACTTTTAGAAGCAGAGGACCACTTGCAAGTAGCAAAACAATTAAACACGGCAGCTATGCTAAGCTACATTTCTCTAATTCCATCTACCCCTCCCACTGCAAGGACAAACAGTGGGATTATCATTCAGGGCATTTCCACACATCAGTAAAAATATTGTTACGCCAGGATAATGCTGTAATATTATTGCGCCTCCCAGCTACTCCTCACCTTTTTGCTGCCTCGCTCTAGTCTGCTGCTTCTCACCCTCCACAACTGCTGCTGGAAATGGTGGAAGAGAGCAACGCACCTTATACTTGACTCTCTTCTGCCTGTCAATCAAGCCAGGCAGCCAATCCCCAATCTCCATGTTTTAAAGGTCCTACGATGCCCACTAATTTCTTTTAATTGATGCTTCGCCTTTTGAATGCCATCCCTTATGGAATCACGAGTCTTGATACTTCTAAAAAATAGTCTCATTTCGGATTTTGGGGGGAAAACATTTAGAGAGGCATGCTTTGTGTCACAACTTTGGGAAAAATTATTTCTGGCATCACCTACATGCTTGTCCACCTATTTGTTGCTCCACGCAGTTCACCTTAAAAAAAAAAGAAATTCCTGTTCCCGGAAAAAGGGAGAGGGAGGCAGGTGCAAGGGTGGAACATTGGACACAGAGGTAGTGCTTCTTCACCTCCATACATTTTGTCATGAGCCCCACACATCCTCTTCATGGGCTGCTAATTTCCCAATCCTCCCAAAAGCTCTTGCCCTACTCTGGCTTCACCCTCAAGCCCAGGAGCACTTCCCCCCTCCCCTCACCTCAGCTATGCATTTCAAAGAGAGACATCAGCACCTCTCCAATCTCTCACTTTCAAGGTTGCTTCCCTCTCAGCTTCCCTAAATAACAGCTGCAGGAAAGCACTTTCATATCTTCCCTCTATCAAAGGATATCAAAACAAGTGCAGACCCTGTTTTCCTGTGTGAATGCCCGGTTCTTTCCCAGATATTTTATTGCCCTTTTCCCACGGCCCAGGTATAAAGATTGGTCACTCCATTCCCCAGTCTCCCTGTCAATAACTGTGTCTGTGAGCATATGCAAAGTATGGACTCTGAATGTTGATTTCTTCAATAAAAGACCTCTGCTTAAAGCTTTAACCTGAAACCCAATAATGATGTCTTGGATGTGAGTTTTCTGGGTCTCGACGTCTTGGTTCCTGACACATTTCTATTGTGCTGCCCTGCTGATTTTCTGCTGGGGGATAGTGCTTTTTAGGTTGGTGAATCCACCTTTTGGGATTCACCAACTCATACTTAAAAATGGCGGACACAGCAAGCAGTTAGCCGGCTGGATGTGGGAGGTTGACGACATCATGTGGAGCACCTGGAATATAGTGTCTTCAAAGGGTAAGTATGAAGTTAAAATTAAGACGTGCAGAAAAGCAGTCATTCTCTCTTTGGGAAAATACCACATCTTAACCACGCAAGATACCAATGACCTTTGGACTCCCTTTTTCTTCAGAGGCACTTTTAACTCGCAACTTTTTCAGTTTATGGGCAGAATTTGTTCTAAACAGACTTAGTCAGCAGACGGAGTTTGAATGGTGACGAAAAGGTTGGGGAGAGGGAGAAGAGCAGGAGATCCTATCAAAATGTTTCTGAAAAACGATTAAATCAGAATCCTTTTTAAAAATTCTTAATGATACTTAAACTATCGGCGCTAGTTCTCATGGCAACAGGGGCAAAGGCTTGTAACCAGAGGAAAGCAGAAAGGAGACAAGTGCAGAGTGAAGAATTAGCTCAAGTTTTGCTTGTGGTCCCTCACCAGAGGACTTCTTACAACCATGTTAGAATACATCTGGTCTTATTACAGCTCAGGAAGTTTCTTGCTCTAGGACCTTACCGAGTCTCTAAAAGGATTAAATGAATCCGTAGAGCAAAATATCTACATACACAACGTACCGTATTTCACCTGAAGGGGAGGAAATGAAATACCATGACTGGGAAGCAAAAACGCAAAGCCTTTGAGCAAGCCCACCACACCTGTTCTCTGACTTAAACCAACAGTGACGAGATCTTTAACACATCCTAAGTCCAAGCTTTTTGTCCCTTGCTACACATCTGAGGGACCGCCTAACACCTTTTGCTCCTCTCAGGGTGCTCTGCTCTGCAGGTGCAAATTTCTTGGAGATCCCTGGCCTGAGAGTAGTTCACCTGGCCTCAATCTGGGCCAGGGCCTTTTCAGTCCTGGACCCAGTCCTGGACCCCTGGACCCATGATGGAATGAGCTCCCGGGAGAGCTGAGGGCCTTGATGGAGCTGTCAACATTCCGCAGGACCTGCAAGACAGAGCTCTTTTGCCAGGTCTTTGGTTGAGGCTGGGCCAGGAAGATCTAGGGCCGCTCTCCAAGTTAGCCAGTACAGCAGGCTTCTCCTCATGAAGGTGTAGTGGTTGGTGTAGTGGTTAGGAGTGTGGACTTCTAATCTGGAGAGCCGGGTTTGTTTCCGCGCTCCCCCACATGCAACCAGTTGGCTGACTTTGGGCTTGCCACAGCACTGATAAAGCTGTTCTGACCGAGCCATAATATCACGGCTCTCTCAGCCTCACCCACTTCACAGGGTGTCTGTTGTGGGGAGAGGAAAGGGAAGGCTACTGTAAGTTGCTTTGTGACTCCTTCGGGCATATAAGAAACAAGTCTTCTTCTTCTAACCTGGGTTTTACTGTTTTGTTGTTTTTATGGTGAATGATATTTTATTGTGGGGTTTATGTCTGTTACCCATCAGGAGTTGTCTTGCACAGGGAATGGCGGGCTACGCATCAAATTATAAACAAACAAACAAACTCCAAAGTAGGCAAAGCCAGTCAGCTGACAAAATGGCCAATGGCTTACAACACCTTATGTCAGAATACAACTTTCAGTTTTAAATTAGTCATCAAGGAATCGCATGATTTGTTCTTTCATCTTTCAGTTGCAGCCCGCCTACAAGGCTATCCCACTGGAATCCAGAAGGAACATTCACCGTGTGGCGCTGACAGAGGACTGTCGCGTTGTATTGATTTTATGACATCTAAAAGGGCGGCAAGGCAGACTGTACTTAACGTCAAACCAGTTTGGTCTGCAGGATACCTGCATTTCTGCAGGAACGTTTGTTCGTGTTGCAGTGGCTTCCCAACCTGGAATTCTGAGCAGCACTGAGATTTTACTGATCTTAGAAGTCTCAAAACCTTCTAAGAATCTCCCCAGTAATTAGTCAAATACCTGCTGTGATGAGATCACAGCAAGATTGCTGACTTCGGTTAGCAATTAGGGGTTAGGAGAGCAGTAGGAGCCCCGGCTTCACATGGACGGATGGAGAACGCGGGGAGAATATCCATCTATCCGCCGTTCTTGAACACCCCAGGCTGCCATGTAGCTCAGAGTTATAAATAGGGAGACAATGAATGGGCTGACAGATCCCTTTTGTAGTTCAGGCACAAGGTGACATTGAAGAAGACTAGAAGGGATGACAACCAGTCCCGGATGTCTAATGGGAACACGCCACATGGATTTTCTGTTTTCGAAGCAAATGCAAACAGATTTGTCCTGAAGAATGAAATATGCCCAACCCCCCCTCCAAAAAAAATCCAGTCCCCTCTCCTCTTCAGAATGGTAGTAAAAACTAAAGGCAATGCTCTCCTTTTGCAGATTTTCAAAAGAAAGAGTCTGAACCAGCAAAAACAATACATTTGACAGTATGAAGCTAGGCTAAGGTTGACAGTTCTAGGACAGGAAACACCTGGAGATTTGGGGGGCGTGCCACGGAGGGCATGAGAGGTGGTATAGTGGTTAAGAGCTGGGTTTGATTCCTCACCCTCCCTCCACATGCAGCCAGCTGGGTTGCCTTGGGCCAGTCACAGTTCTCTGAGCTCTCTCAGCCTTATCTACCTCACAGGGTGTCTGATGCAGGGAGAGGAAGGGAAGGTGATTGTATGCTGCTTTCAGATTCCTTCGGGCAGTGTAAAGCAGGGTATAAAAATCAACTCCTCCTTCTCCCCCTCTTCTTCTTCTTCTATAATGTCCTTGACACCAGCCTCCAAAGCAGCAATTTTGTCCATGGGAAATGCTCTTGATCAGCTGGAGTTCACTTGTAAGGGCAGGCAATCTCCAAGTGCTTAAGCTAAGTCCTATGGCGGGATGGCCAAACTGGCTCATGGGAATTGTAGTCCATGGACATCTAGACAGCCACACTGTGGCCACCATTGCCCTATGGCAATTTATTTGTGCACCACCCTCCCCAAAGGCACAGGGCAATTTACATGAAACGGAAACAAGACAATGAACTCAGTTTATAGTAATGTGGTAGCAACAGTAACAATAACAACAATCTTAGCTGTTGAACAGAGATGTATTTTAGGAGACTGACCTGTAGAGCAGGATGCAAAAGGTTCCCAGCTCTGGGCTACGAAATACCTGGAGTTATGAAGTGTGGAATCCAAAGAGTGCAAGGTTTGCAGAGGGACTTCGACAGGGACTTCGACAGACTTAGAATTCACCTTCCAAAGCAGCTGTTTTCTCTAGGAAAACTAACACATGGAGATCACTGTAATCTCAAGAGATCGCCAGCTACCACCTGGAGGTTGCAAACCCCCACTGAAGTGCCTGCCTCTAGTTTCACCTGGGCCACACAAGGTGTACCAGGTGTTAGGCAACCTTTCCTCTTTCAGCTTCAACTCCTTTCCCCGCTTACAATATGGTGGTAATAATATTCATTTATGTTACAGGCCCCTTGAAAGTAATGCATGTAAAGTGCTTCGAATACTCTAAAGTCCTCTATAAATGCTTGGCACAATTATCTTTTTAAAGCTTTGCTTTTAATATTCTGCATTAAATGTCCCTGCAAACACTTGCAACGACTCCAATTTAATTACAACAAAGTGTGTTGTATCCAGATGAAAGGGATTGCAGGAATAGACCCTAAAAACGAACATTTCACCTGTTCTTTGATAAGGTGGGAATCAAAGGTTTATTGACATGATGATCTCAATTAAGAGGAGTGCAGGGGCAGACATTAAAAGCTGAATTATAAATAGGGTGGCCATGAATGAGCCCTGGATGGTGCAGGCTTGCCTGATCTCATCAGCTCTCAGAAGCTAAGCAGGGTTACCCCTGGTTAGTATTTGAAGGGGAGACCTCTGAGGAATACCAGGGTTGTGTCACAGAGGTGGGCAATGGCAAACCACCTTGGAACATTTAGTGCCTTGAAAACCACCAGAGATATCCATAAATTGGCACCAACTTGATGTCAAAAAAAATTCCTTTTGCATCTTAGTGAGAAATGTTGGACTTTACATGGAGAAATTAAACTTAAAGGAAAAGAAATCTTGAGAATTGGTATCTTGCTAGGATAACTGCAAAGGAAAATGGTTCCTTCCTCGGCCTGACTGCATGCATCAGACGTTCCACCTAGAGTTGTCCAAATGGTCCCAGGAGATGTGCTTGAGTCCGGCAGTAAGAATTCTTCAGAAAACCGTGTTTCTTGAAAACGTCACTAGAGTCAAAAAGTAACCCCCAGACGATTCTATCAAAGTTAAAACTGCAGTGTCTTAAGACAAATCGGCTTTTGCGGTATCTGCTCTCTGCACAGAGCTCTTCCTCAACGTGTTTCACAAAGTCCGGGAAAATCCAACAAAAAAGATTCATCCTTTTCAGAAATGAAAAACCAGGAGGGGGTCGTCTCCAGTTTTAATCCTCTGTGTTTCAAGTGAATGGTGCTGTCCTTACCCTGTCTATAATTTAAACTATATCTCTTGGGACTTTTTGAGACCGGTTCTAAATGGATCTACTTGGAATCCTACTCTGGTCTAGTCTGTGGATCTTATTCTCAGGAAAGTGTTACTGTAACTGCACTGTTCTTCCTGCTGCTCAGCCCTGTGCAAATTACTTAGCGGCATACCCCACAAGCCCTGACCTGGGCTGCATCTGCATGGTGTGTTTATTCCAATCCCATGTCAATTCAGTCCCTGCTGTCTACATTTTGCGATTTCCATTTTGATTTTGAGTGATTTAAATTTTTCTTCTGCAATAAGCATGATTGGTCTGGAGTGACCCTACCTTTCCCCTCACAACATCCTGGAGTGGATATAACCCTCGATATTTGAAAAATCGGCATGAGTAACGGTGCAGCTCTCTGCTTTTCCTGAACTAACTTGTTGCCTCAAGCCTCCAAAAGCCCTGATTGGCCAGGGTATCAGTTCAGAGGCTTCCTTGTTCCCAGGCTGCAAGGCTTCCCTTAAAGGGCAAGTCCTATCTTCTCTCAGCAGAGGCTCCAGAAACCCTAACTTCTCTTGGCAGAGATTTTCCTTGTGGATTTATCCCCCGTCTCTGCTATCTAAAATCCTCTCCCCCTGCCCCATTCAAGAAAAGAAAGAAAGAGGCTCCTGCTGCACTTGACTCCTCCCCCCTTCTGAGCTTCCCTAATCACCTGCAGAACACTTTTCTGTTTCAATGGGGGTAGGGGATAGAGGAAGACCCGAGTTCAAATTGATCTGAATTCAGCAGGATCCACAATAGAATAAACAAAGTAAGTGCAGAATCAGCCCTGGATAGCACAGGCCAGTCAGATCTCATCAGCTCTTGGAAGCTAAGAAGGGTCAGCCCTGGTTGGTATTTGGATGGGAGACCACCAAGGAAGTCAGGGGTTGCTATATAGAGGCAGGCAATGACTAACCACCTCTGAAACTCTCTTGCCTTGGAAACCCCACATGTTGTTATAAATCAGCCGTGAATTGATAACAAACTACTCAAACACGTAATGCAGCTTCATGCAAATGCATTTCCCAAGAACTGAAACCCAATCCCGCCCATCCCCTTTGAATGTCCAGTGGTTTATCGAGAGCCATAAGGACCATGAAGCACTCCATCGCTATCGCTAAATGCTCTGGGACCGCAGCAGCAGATGGACGCGATAAATATTTTCTGCAGATGTTCCCCAAATGGAGAAATCTCAAAGGCACCAGCCCATAAGGCCCTTGTCCCTTCCGATAGAATTCTACTAGCTAGATGGAATTCGAAGCTCTGCCAAAGCTTCAGGGAGGGAGTCGAGGCCAGGCTGATCTCCTCCCTTCTTCCAGTCATTGGCAGTTAAGATCTCATTTTGCAGGTTGATGCAGGATGTAGTCCAGACAGCTGTTGACGCCCTCTGGCCACCAGGCAGAGCCAGGAAGGTTCTCTGTCCTCCGGCCATCCTGAATACTGCAAAGTACTACTAAGCGCTCTAGGAACATGAAAAAATGGAGATATGAAGGCCCGTGGAAATCACCCAATATGTTTAATATAATGCAAGTGATCTGGAGCACTGCAGAAATTAGGAAAGGTCTGGAGAGGGGCTGCATATGCAATAATCTGTACACCGCCCGTGGCGCCACGGGCGCCACGGACTAAATAAAAGAATAAGGCATTCTGGGGCGGGATGTGTCCGGGATGAGGAAGGGTCCGAATTGGACCCTTCCTCATGACAGACAATCAGAGGGACCAATCGGCAGGCGCAAAGCGCCTGCCGATTGATCCCTCTGATTCCCAGCCCCAGTTGCTCCCAGTCTGACGCAGCGCCTCTCGCCACGTCAGGCCGCCACCTCTGACAGCCGCCGCAAGCCTCGAGGAAGACAAGAGAAAGCAGGAAGACTTCAGATTCGTCCTGGACTCCAACTCCCACAATGCCTTGCAATCCCACAATGCCGTGCTACTCGCATCCTCTCGCCGCGTCAGGCCCAACACCAATGGAACACCCGCCAGCCGCGCGTAGACGCCTGCCGCTAACGGCAGCACATCGCCCCCCCCAAGCCACCCACAAGCCGCCGACATTTGAAGCTTCAGGACCGCCGCCCCGACGCTGCCAGCCAGAAGCCGCCGCCAACGGGACTGCCGCCGCTAGCGGGACTGCCGCTGCCACATTCGGGACTGCCGCCGCCAGCTGTGCCCTGCCCTACGGACATCCAGCTCCTGTTACGAGGTAGCCACCAGGCCCACAGGACGCCCCGGCCCTTGCTGAACATGCCCGCACAGCTGACTGCATGTGGCAGAGTAGGAAATCAAACCCAGTTCTAGATTACAGACCTCTACACCAGGAGTAGTCAACCTGTGGTCCTCCAAATCTCCATGGACTACAATTCCCATGAGCCCCTGCCCAGCATTTGCTGGCAGGGTCTCATGGGAAATGTAGTCCATGGACATCTGGAGGACCACAGGTTGACTACTCCTGCTCTACACCATACTGGCTGTCAAACAGTTTGTTTGTCTAAAGCTGAAGCAGCTTCCCCAGCTGTTCCATTCTCATGCCACTCATTCTGCTTCTTAGAATCATAGAATCAAAGAGTTGGAAGGACCCTCTAGTCCAACCCCCTGCGTAATGCAGGAAAGTCACAACTTCCTGCTCACCTACCATGACCCCAATTTCATGCCCAGATAATGCCCCAACACACTAAAAAAAAAAAAAAAACAGGATCCCTGGCCAGTCTGGCTTGGAAGAAATTCTCCTTCCAATCCCAAAGTGACCATCGGCATTTCCCTGGTCATGCAAGAAAGGGTCACAAGAGCCAAGCATGGACACAACCCTGCCTTCCTACCCACTCACAATCTGCCTCAGTTCACAGCATCAGCATTTCTATTAGATGGCTATTCAGCCTCTGCTTAAAAATTTCCAAAGCAGAAGAACCCTCACTGGCAGTCTTCAAGCAAAGGCTGGATACACACTTTTCTTGGATGCTTTAGGATGCTCTGGGCTGATCCTGCGTTGAGCAGGGGGTTGGACTAGATGGCCTGCATGGCCCCTTCCAACTCTATGATTCTATGATTCTAACCCACCACCTTCCGAGGAAGCCTGTTCCACTGAGAAACCGCTCTCTCAGGAACTTCTTCGGGACATTTAGCCGAAAATCCTTTTAAATTAATTTCAAAATTCTTAAAAGCAACCGGGAGGCTGTGCTGACACAAAACCCAATTTAGCTCATGAAAGTTCCATTTTAGGAAAGAAAGAACACGACATTTCCTACAAGACGATTGCAGAGCAAGATTATTTCAAGGAGCAATCGGAGGAAGCAAACGCCTGGGATGGGAACTCTGTTCTCCATCTGTGAACTGCCATTGCTGTGCGCAATTAGGGTGTATTTTACATATGCTTTTGTGCCTTGCCCTTTGCAGGTACACCAAGAAGGCTGTTCTGTTGGGGAAAAAGCAGATGGAGTGACTTGCTTGGGACACATGTACCGTTCTGTAAAATTAAACCCAGAAAGGGAAATTTGTCTCGCTCTGTCTCTGTTATTGTGCTTGTTTATTGAAATCATGCTAGCCTGCCTTCCTCCCCGCGCAGGGCACTCAAAGCAGCTTGCAAAGAAAAAATAATGAATTATTGAAGGCTTTCACAGCCGGAGCTGTTGTGGGTTTTCCAGGCCGTGTGGTCTGGTAGCTTAAGTCCCTGATGTTATGAAAGTAACTGGCAGGTTCAGAGGTGGTGATGATGATGATGATGTCATCCGTTCAGTCGTGTCCGCCCCTCGGCGATTCACAAGATGTCATAGTCCCATTGTATACGGCACTGCTCAGACCACACCTGGAGTACTGTGTGCAGTTCTGGAGGCCTCACTTCAAGAAGGATGTAGATAAAATTGAAAGGGTACAGAGGAGAGCGACGAGGATGATCTGGGGCCAAGGGACCAAGCCCTATGAAGATAGGTTGAGGGACTTGGGAATGTTCAGCCTGGAGAAAAGGAGGTTGAGAGGGGACATGATAGCCCTCTTTAAGTATTTGAAAGGTTGTCACTTGGAGGAGGGCAGGATGCTGTTTCCGTTGGCTGCAGAGGAGAGGACACGCAGTTATGGGTTTAAACTTCAAGTACAACGATATAGGCTAGATATCAGGAAAAAGTTTTTCACAGTCAGAGTAGTTCAGCAGTGGAATAGGCTGCCTAAGGAGGTGGTGAGCTCCCCCTCACTGGCAGTCTTCAAGCAAAGGTTGGAAACACACTTTTCTTGGATGCTTTAGGATGCTTTGGGCTGATCCTGCGTTGAGCAGGGGGTTGGACTAGATGGCCTGTATGGCCCCTTCCAACTCTATGGTTCTATGATTCTATGATTCTATGGTGAAAGTCTTCGCCATGCGCCCCAAGTCACACCTGGAGGCTGGCATCCCAAGCTAATAGGACAAAAGCCCCCATGGGAAAGTCTGTGCATCACCACTGATAGCCAGCTTGGTGTAATGCAGCCTTTCTCAACCAAGGAAACTGGGGTTTCCTGATAGTCCTGGAGAGGTTTCCCAAATGGGTGGGAGTTAATTAACTTGTAATATATTTTTTTAATTTGTTAAATATTTATCAGTTGATATGACACTATGTGGTCATGTCAACTCACCCACCCCCTTCCCAAAATGGCCAATGATGGGCCTGGAGGGGGTGGGGTGGGGAGGGGCCCCAGGTGGGTGTGTCCACAGATGTGCTTCCCAACCATATTCCGTTATGATCGCTCCACATCTGGAGCCTGAAGAATGACTCAGGGCTTTCTCAATGGTAAAAAAGTCGAAAAAGGCTGATGTAGAGGTTAAGAGCGGCAGCCTCTAATCTGGGGGACCGGATCTGATTCCTGGTGCCTCCACATGCAGCCAGCTGGGTGACCTTGGGCTCGTCACAGCCCTGATAGCGCTGTTCTCACTGAGTTCTCACTGCTAGAAGCGCTCTCAACCTCACCTACCTCACAGGGTGTCCATGGTGGGGAGAGGAAGGGAAGGCAATTATAAACCACTTTGAGACTCCTTCGGGTAGAGAAAAGTGGGACATAAAAACCAACTCTTCTTCTCCTTCTTCAGCATTCCCCATCCCTTCTGCTTCTTTTTGAGTTTTGTGCAACGACCTTCTCCCATCTGCTCTAAACAGCAAACTCTCTTTTCTCTGGTTACAGCTGCTCATCCCCTACCAAACTAGATGTGGCATTCATTCCAGGGGCTTGAAATAGGCCCAGGGTTTTCCAAATGCCGTCGTCTGCATCCAGCACTGGGCAGCAGAACAACCATTACCCAGTTTGCATAATCACAGAGCGGGATGTGTAGCTGAATGGGAGCAGAGACTGTGTCTGGCCAAGTATGGAAACAAAGTTTGAGTCCGATAGCACTTTAAGGCCAACAAATGAGCTTGCACACAAAAGCTTAGGCCTTGAATGAAACTTTGTTGGTCTTAAAGAAGCCACTGGACTCAGACTTTGTTCTGCTGCTTCAGGCCAAATACAGCTACCTACACGAATCTAAGGTTGGAAGCAAGTGGGTCGCCATGTTGGTTGGAAGCAGCACAACAAAACTGGAGTCCAAAGCACTGCTAAGACCAAAAACCATTGATTCAAGGCTTGAGGAGGAGGAGGAGGAGTTGGTTCTTATATGCTGCTTTTCTCTACCCAAAAGAGTCTAAAGGGGCTTATAGTTGCCTTCCCTTTCCTCTCCCCACCACAGACACCCTGTGAGGTGGGTGAGGCTGAGAGAGCCCTGAGATTACTGAAGAAGAGTTGGTTCTTATATGCTGCTTTTCTCTACCCAAAGGAGTCTCAAAGTGGCTTATTTATTTGTTTGTTTGCTTGTTTACATTTATATACCGCCTTTCCCGGAGGCTCAGGTGAGGCTAAGAGAACCCTGATATTACTGCTCAGTCAGAACAGCTTTATCAGTGCTGTGACTGGCTCAAGTTCACCCAGCTGTGGGAGAGTGGAAAATCAAACCTGGCTCACCAGGTTAGAAGTCCACATTCCTAACCACTAGACCAAGCTGGCTCTCACCAAGCACATGAGCTGTGCCTGCAAGCAGCAAGCCTGAACCACAATTGTTTTGTTTTTTGCCGTATCAAGAACCATATCGCTTTTTTGTCGGGCCATCGGTATCCTCCCCCAGCAAAGCAAACAAGAGTTCCTGGGGAGTACAACAAACAGTAGAGGGAGAGGCCCAAAATGCCACTGGCTAGATCCCGATCAGGCCTCCCTTTGTGGCTGCTCTTTAGCAAAGAAAATACACTAGAGACCGATTCTTACAGCCTTTTGATCCTCAGTTACACATATTACATTTCTTTCAAGTAGCATTTTACTGTCGTTTACATGAAAGAAGCACAGCATGTACAGTCCTACAGAATCACAAAATGTTGTGTTCCTGGCTCTTGAAACAAAACTTTTAACACATCTGCTCAAAGGAAATCCCTCCTTTGTGCGTGAGTCTGACGAAGGGTGCTTGCACTCGAAAGCTCACGCCTTGATTAAATCTTTGTTGGTCCTAAAGGTGCTACCAGACTCTGATTTTATTGTGCCCTCTTTCTCGGTTTCAGAAGTCATTTGGGGTAAGAGCGCCGGAACCCAAATGGCCATGAATCCACTTTGCCTCCGATCCATTATGATCTTCTTAAAGCCTCTAAGCAGGAAAATATTGTGCTGCATAAACATCGGGAAAGCAAGTATTTGTGTATGTTTTAGCCCCTCTGATCTCAGAAAGGCTTTTAAAAGAGAAGTCTCTGCCCCACACGAAAAATCCCCAAATCAAACTCCCTTCCCTAATACATGTGTGTGTTGCTATCTGTAGACCCTTCCTCAGTGGCCTGTCTTCCAAGCACTGACCTTGCTTTGCTTCCAATGTACAGTGAGCCCATCAAGAAAACCCCCCTTGCCCTAGAGGGACGGACCAGAACCAATGGGATGAAATTAATTCAAAAGAAATTTTTGTCTCAACCTCCGGAAGAAGTCCCTGACAGTTAGAGAGCGGTTCTCAGTGCAACAGGCTTCCTCGGGAGGTGGTGGGTTCTCCATCTTTGGAAAGCTTTAAACAGAGGCTGGATAGCCATCTGACAGAGAGGCTGATTCTGTGAAGGTTCAAGGGCAGGAGACTGTGGATGAACAGGGTTGTGAGTGTCCTGCATAGGGCAGGGGGTTGGACTAGATGACTCAGGAAGTCCCTTCCAACTCTATGATTCTATTCTTCTAAGGAGCTTTCAAGGCAAGTGAGAAGCAGAGGGGGGTTGCCTTTGCCTTCCTCTGCAAAGTCTTCCTTGGTGGTCTCTCTTCCAAGTTCTGACCTTGCTTTATCGTACAAGATCTGATGAGGTCAGGCTAGACCGTGCTCCCTTACTTCCCGCAGCCCCTGTTCGTAGCGCAGGATCTGTTGCATATTTGCAGAGTACACCAGAACTCTCAGTTTTGCACTCAGTTATTCAAGAGCCATTCCACCAAACCTAATTAAATTAAACAGCTCTGCAATTATAACTGGGCCTAGTGTCACAGCCATGAACTTGCCAATTGTCGATGCCTGTAGACCAGAAGCCACATTCTGCCTGCAGCGCTGACCTTAGACTTACATTCCGTGCCTTTGAAATGAAGATTATGGTCAGAGGCTTTATACCGTGCCATTAAACTGCCAGCTGCATCTCGTAATAATGAACATCCCCCGAAAAGGCTAAAATATCTGTTATGAGGAACATTTACGTAGGACTTCTTTGCCCTGAAGTGGAAGGAAAGGGGATTTTTATCGCTGGAAATAAAGGCAGGCGGGTGCAGAAATCCCGTTCCCTGCGTTCTCAAAGTGTGATGGTGAGCGTACAAATGGACCACGGACCACTAAAATAAACGGCAGATACTGATTCAAATAGAACCAGAGCTGTGCATTTGCATGCTTACACATAGCGCAATCGACTCGAATTAGCCGATCCTTCACTTAAATCAGACGGTTCTGCTGACAGCCAATTTTAGAAGCTCTAAATGAATTACACTGAGACCTTGAGCATCCCAAGGGAGTGCTGAGAACATAAATTCCCTTGGATTAGAGCTAAGGTCCATCTGGTAACTGTGCCAGAAGGCTGGTGCCCAGGGCTGCTCTGGTGCCCAGGGCTGCTCTAGGGTCCTTTGGCAGTAGGCCACAGGAATGCTGGTAGAGTTTAAGTTGTCAAAGAAAGAGAAGCACCAGGCTGCTCAACAGAATAAAATGGTGTTCTTTGTGAAGAGAAGCCAAATGTATATAGAAAGAGGAGAGGAGAGGAGAGGAGAGGAGAGGAGAGGAGAGGAGAGGAGAGGAGAGGAGAGGAGAGGAGAGGAGAGGAGAGGAGAGGAGAGGAGAGGAGAGGAGAGGAGAGGAGAGGAGAGGAGAGGAGAGGGTCCTAACCTGACCTATTATTTCATTCCATCTTTTTTGGAGGCAAGAGGGCGGGAAGTGTCCTCAAAAGAACGTGACATATCCAATGAGCCAATCAGGGCACTGGAGGAGAGTATTTGAAAAATACCAGGAAGTTCCTGATCTAAATATACTAGCTACACATCTCTGATGCCCCCTGTAGGACACTCTGTATTCTGTTCAGTCATACATAGAATCGTAGAGTTGGAAGGGACCCCCCAGGGTTATCTAGTCCAACCTCCTGCACAATGCAGGAACTCACAATTACCTGCCTACCCACAGTGACCCCAATTTCATGCCCAAATGTTCCCCCCTCCCCCCAAAAGAAGACTACCTGAAGGAGACTCAAAGTGACTTAAAATCACCTACCTTTCCTCTCCCCACAACAGACCCCCTATGAGGTTAGGTGAGGCTGAGAGAGCTCTGAAAGATCTTGCAAGTTACTTGACAGTTCACAATACACCTACCCATTTACGATATTTAGATTTTTTTTTTAAATTCATTTGGTTTCAGTTTTCAAGCAAAGGTTGGATACACACTTTTCTTGGATGCTTTAGGATGCTTAGGGCTGATCCTGCGTTGAGCAGAGGGTTGGACTAGATGGCCTGTATGGCCCCTTCCAACTCTAGGATTCTAAGATTCTGATTCTGAGCAGGGGGTTGGACTAGATGGCCTGTATGGCCCCTTCCAACTCTAGGATTCTATGATTCTATGAAATATTTTAATTACTTGTAAGATGCCTTGAGCCAAAAGGATCAGGAGGGTACAAATATTATAACATTTTGTGCAGTGTTTAAAATAAAAGAAAGAAAAAGAAACAAGCATCATTCCAAAAGCCATGAGGTTAATCACAGCAAATTCCCTGAGCCCATCTCAGCCTGTCTCTTCTCAGAAATAATACTTCCATTCCAGGGCTTCCGTAAACATCCCAATGACTCCATGGGGCAACATTTCAGTTTCCAGATGTCAGCCTCCAGGTATTTATCGCTACTAAATTTGTGCTTTGCAGGCCTGTGGCCCATGACAATAATGTAATCCCTCTCTAGGGCCAGATGTACATCGGACGCACAGACACCTCAGGCTCAAACAACTTCATGAACAATGACCACGTCAGGCCGCGGAGCTTGGTAAGAAGTCCAAACCCCTGTGAGGTATCATTGGTCTTCTGCAAACTTTTCTAGAGTTAGAATTCTAGTCACTGGCAGCTTTTACACACAGCCCATATTACAAAATGATGGATGGAGCTGAAGAAAGAAAAAATACAGACGAGTTGGAGAACAGCTGCACAATGGTTCTTCTTGCCAGCCACAAATCGGCCAGGTAAAGGTGAGTTCAGGAGTGGAGTCTTGAAGAAGAAGAAGAAAAAGAAGAAGAAGAAGAGTTGGTTCTTATATGCCGCTTTTCTCTACCTGAAGGAGGCTCAAAGCGGCTTACAGTTGCCTTCCCTTTCCTCTCCCCACAACAGACCCCCTGTGAGGTGGGTCTAGTTCCCCCAGTTTCCAAGTGTATCCAAGAGAAAGACTGCTAGGAAAGAATAACAAAAGATCTCCAAAGATGGTCCGAAGGTGCATTGTGAACACCTGAAGCTGTCTTCTGCTGAATCAGACTGTTGAGCCAGAATTGTCTACTCAGACTGGCAGCACAAAAAAGGAGAGTGGTCAGATTGTAGGCAGAAAACTGGTTGTGTTTTCTGCCTTGCTGCCCACTGGGGCGAAATTTGGTACTTTTTGGATTTGAGTATTACTGATTCGCTACAACTCAAATCAACCAAATCACTGATCTGGTATGTCAGTTCGGGGAAACTCTAATCAATTCGGCCAAATCAGTTGCCATTTGATCCTGCTGCCGAGATAAGCCCCTCTGAGGATCAGCTGTTTGGCAGGCTGTGGGGGGGGGGGAATCCTCAACATCAGCTATTTGGCAGGGTCTTTATCAATCAGCTGAATTTTAAAAAATGATTCAGCTTTGAGCATCTCTGATTCAGTTTTTTCATCAATAGAATGTTTGATTCAGCTCAGATAAGCCCCCAAAGTACGCAAATACTGATTTTTGGGGCTGATCCAAACCAAATTGCTCAACCCCGCATCACCTGTGAGTCTTTGTTCCTGCCTCTCTTCTCTTCAAACTTCTCTTTGATCAAAACAGAATTGATTCAAAACACCCTCCAAATTCCTAAAAAGGATAGAAATGGATTGCTGGATTTCAGGGAGAGCTTAAGCCAAAGAAGAATTCAGAGTCTTTCAGAGTACTATGCTAAAACTGAGCAGAGTTTTACCATTCTAAGTTCATCAACGTCAATAGGCTTTGAAGGTTGAACCTCCGTTTAGGACTCTAAACCTGCTTAATGGATTTCCGTGATGCAAAGTTTGGACTGAATCAGGAATGCAGAACCAAGCCTAGAGAGAGGTCCCCTGTGCCCAATATCAGCTGTGAGACAGAGGTTTTAACACAGTCTGGTTAAGTTCTGTTACACCCATTTCAGTTTCATTTCTACCTTGTGAAAAGCCAGTCCATAGCATCCTGGAACTGTTGTGCTGGAATTCATCTCTTCCCCCTATGCCAAGGTTCAAAGAAGATTATTACAATTAGAAGAAGAGTTGGTTCTTATATGCTGCTTTTCTCTACCCGAAGGAGTCTCAAAGTGGCTTACATTTGCCTTCCCTTCCCTCTCCCCGCAACAGGCACCCTCTGAGGTGGGTGAGGCTGAGAGAGCCCTGATATTCCTGCTTGGTCAGAACAGCTTTATCAGTGCCGTGGCGAGCCCAAGGTCACCCAACTGGCTTCATGTGGGGAAGCGTGGAATCAAACCCAGTTCGCCAGATTAGAAGTCCACACTCCTAACTACTACACCAAGCTGGCTCTTACTACTACTACTACTAGTAGTAGTAGTAGTAGTAGTAGTAGTAGTAGTAGTAGTAGTAGTGGTGGTGGTGGTGGTGGTGGTGGTGGTGGTGGTGGTGGTAGTAGTAGTAGTAGTAGTAATTGTTGCCTGTGGGGTACATCATAATAAAACATATAGCAGCGTAAACTATGTATAAATATAAATACAGCATGCAATGCAAATTGAAATCTGTTCTTCATTGCCTGTTCTGGAATTACACTGGTCAGGAAGGCGAGAGGATGCAGAGAGGTTTTACCAGCCCTAGATGATATATAAGTGGGGCTTTGATGGGGAGGCCAGTTCTAATCAGTGGTGCTTTTAGGCTGCAACCACAGGCCTGCGGGAACAGCTTCATTTCACAAGCCCTGAGGAACCATTCAAGGTCCTGCAGGGCTCCGATCTCATTTGGAAGAGTGTTGAGGCCAGCCTGCTCTCCTTGGAGCTGGGACCCCAAGCAAATTTTGCAGACTCAATCTTAATGCCCATGGATTTATAAACCACCCCTCCCGCTAAGGCTCAGGGCGGTGCACAACATATTAAAACCAACAGGACAGATGCAGGTCACTCAGAACCCCATCGCTCATCCACTGTAACCAGCCACCCCTTTAAGCCCTCACAGAATCAGCAGCATATAAGAAAAAATATAAGAAAAGCAGCATATAAGAACCAACTCTTCTTCTTCAGTAATATCAGGGCTCTCTCAGCCTCACCTCCCTCACAGGGTGTCTGTTGTGGGGAGAGGAAAGGGAAGGAGATTGTAAGCCGCTTTGAGACTCCTTCGGGTAGAGAAAAGCGGCATATAAGAACCAACTCTTCTTCTTCACCAGTAATATCAGGGCCCTCTCAGCCTCATCTCCCTCACAGGGTGTGTGTTGTGGGGAGAGGAAAGGGAAGGCGACTGTAAGCCGCTTTGAGACTCCTTTGGGTAGAGAAAAACGGCATATAAGAACCAACTCTTCTTCTTCTCTAATTGTCAGGCTTTCAGAGACTTCCAGAAAGCCATCATGTCCCCACCTTAACCTCGTCTTCTCCAGACTGAACATGCCGAATCCTGCAGCCAGTCCTCAAAAGGCTCAGTCCCCTGATGATCTTCCTTGCTGTTTTAGGCCACTGCTCCATTTTGGCCACATCCTTTTTGGAGGCCTCCAGAAGAGCACACAGTCCTCCAGGTGCAGCCTGACCAATGGAGTCTCTTCTTGCACTGGCCCTGAGCATAATGCATCCATAATATATTGTAGATGTTTCCTTTGCAAAATGTAAAGTCGCTGGCTGCGCCGCCGGTTGAAAAATTTGCTTCCCAAACCTCCTTGTTCCTTGTTACTTGGTAGAAGAACTCAGGATTCAACATGCTCTGTATTAATTACAGTATCAGCTTTTATACACACACTAATTGCCTCGCTATGATATAAACAAGATTCTTTTTTTAAAAAAGGAAAGGGGGGGCAGGTTCTGGTCTTCTCGCAGGTTAAAACGAGGAGGGAAACTTTAATTCAGAAAGTCTCCTACTGATTTCAGGCAGAGCTTGGGCGCCCCCTACTGCCTATAAATAAAATAGTTCAGGTTCCATGGAGGGAATAAAAATACCAGTTTAGGACTTCTTCGTTAAAACATTCAATAATTGTTAATCAGTGTAAACCAATTACTTGCATATGCCTTGTTGTTACCCAGAGTGGGCTATAAAAACAAAGTTATTATTATATTATTCTATTTTTGCCTTCCCTTTCCTTGAAGCAGGCCATGCATGAATTTCCCTCTCCTGATTTTCTGCTCATAACATATTCGGTGGGCTTGGCAGGCAATGTGCTTGGCCCAGGTTTTCCCAGCAAGGTGTTACATCACTGTGCATGCAGGAGCTTTGTCTCAGGTCAAAGTCTTGTACTCTAATGACCGCTTCCATTTTTCTCTCTTCCGGCTCATTTCCCACCAACGAGACCACTATAGGTTAACAAAATGTGAAAGTTGCTTGAATTGCCTTACCATCCTGAACAGGTGGCCAACTTTGCCAGGACAGAGATTCAAAAATGGATCTCCTAGACTGTAGTCTGATCCATACCTCATACGGCTGTAATTAGGGTTGCCAGATCTCATGGTGATCGTGGGGTCCCCTGCTCCCTGGCCTCACCTTCCCACTGCCCTTTAGCTGGGATCAACTCACCCAGAAAAAGAGAGACATCACACCTGTCATCACTTCCAAGGCATCAGAAATGACACTCTGGTACCTGGACAACAACTCTTTGGTAAAAGCCACATTTACCATACTGTTTTTGCCCAAATACTAGTGTCACCCCCGAGATTCTGATAGTGATGGTGTAATTTCTGAGTCTTGTGGGCAGTCCATGTTGCTCCAAGTAAGTTCTCACCCCCATCTACCTCCAGTGGCTAGAGAGCCCTGGCAACCCTAGCTACAATCCAACCCAGAATGTAGTGATGGACTCAGCTCAGATTAGATTTTCTTAACTCATAGTTAACTTTTAGTCAAGGCTTCCCAGTGGCAATGTATGGCTGCGAAAGTTGGACCATAAGAAAGGCCAAGCGTCAAAGAATTGAGGTTTTTGAACTCTGGTGCTGGAGAAGACTCTTGAGAGTCCCTTGGACTGCAAGGCGAACAAACCGGTCAGTCCTAGAGGAGATCAGCCCTGACTGCTCTTTAGAAGGCCAGATCCTGAAGATGAAACTCAAATACTTTGGCCACCTCATCAGAAGGAAGGACTCCCTGGAGAAGAGCCTAATGCTGGGAGCGATCGAGGGCAAAAGAAGAAGGGGACGACAGAGAATGAGGTGGCTGGATGGAGTCACTGAAGCAGTCGGTGTGAGCTTAAACGGACTCCGGGGAATGGTAGAGGACAGGAAGGCCTGGAGGATCATTGTCCATGTGACACATAACTGGCTGAACTCGCACATAACAACAACAACAACAACAACAAACTCATAGTAGGATTGTGGCTATGCTGGGCAGGCAGTAATCATGTGTTTGAACAATGATGATGGTTTCCAAAACAGGCCTGACAATTTTCCAAGCATACTTTTGCTCTTTTCATCAGCCTCAGGCTCTGGAAAGACGGCTCTCTGTCTCTCTATAGTATCTTCTTCCTGCAAATATCTGCTATGGATAATGGTTTGCATTTAGCTCAGGTCTGGCTGCAAGCCAGGTGCCAAATCTCAACGGCGTCGCTGGAGCTATTCCAGAGCTGTGATCGGTGCATAATTTGTGCTTTTCTCAAGTCTTCCCTGGGAGTGGCAGGACAGCTGGGAGAGTATTTTAAAAGGAAAGTGTTGACTTCCCAAATACTTTATTATTACAGCTCCACCAGGAGCACGCAGATTCTCACACAAGCAGAAATGGAGTACTCTGATATAAGGAAACAGAAGCTTTTCCTGTTTTGATTGTTTTCTGGCAAGAGTTGCCAGATCCCCTCTGGTTGTGGGGGGCAGGGCTGCAGAATCAGATTGGGAAAGTCCTGGAGATTTGGGATGAAACCCGCAGGGGCCTCAGTGGTGTACAATGTCATAGACACCACCCTTCAAAGCATACAATTATTTTCAGAAGAAGAAGAGTTGGTTTATACCCTACTTCTCATGACCCGAAGGAGTCTCAGTGCGGCTTACAATCGCCTTCCCTTCCTCTCCCCACAACAGATGCCCTATGAGGTAGGTGAGGCTGAGAGAGCTCTGACAGGCCTGCTGTGTGAGATCAGCTCTAACAGGACTGTGACTAGCCCAAGGTCACCCAGATGGCTGCATAGGAAGGAGAGGGGAATCAAATCTAGGTTTCCAGGTTAGAGGCTGCTACTCTTAATCACTACACAGAGGTACTGATCTCTGTGGCCAATTTTAGACTGATGCCGAACTCTCCCTTCAAAGGAAAAGTTAAGAAACTTCTTAATGACAAAAACTGTCAAACAACTCAATGCATTGCTAATTTTAGTGCAGCCGCCATTGCATGGTCTGTACATAAGACATAAAGTTTCCTCTTCGATTTAACTGAATAACGTATTGACACGATATTTAGCCAATGCTCTTTCAGTGATGAGTTTTAATTATGACGTGTTTTATATTTCTGATTTTCAACACTCCTTTGGTATTCAAATATTTCTTCTTCTTTTTTTCTTTTGTATTCTTCGATGTTTTGTGTGTTTAAACTTGGGTCCTAATAACCATAAATAAAATTTGACTTGACTCGAGATATGATGTCTAACAAATAAATGCAGACCTTCCCGGCATGTGTGTTTTTTCGATCACAATGTACTCTGCACATCTAAGCCTTTGCAACAAGGTGCTTCTGTTGAGAAAAACTGGCCTTTATCCTCCTTTGTGTCTCTATGTGTGGGAGATATTTGGAGGTAGCCTTGCAACCAACAGAGCTAAATATTATCATTGCCTGACTCAGCCTGTCCCAGCGGTCACAACTGGTTCACGTTCCGTGTGGAGGGAGAAGGGGAGGTCGCCAAAAAAGCTGAGTCTCATTGCGACGCCACCCCTCTTTTTCCCTTCGTGGTGAGTCACCCTGCTGGTCACAGCTATAAAAATGACAAACATTGGTAAATAAGATAATATGAATTGCACTGATGACTCAACTGCAATAAACACAGCCAAGTGGAAATAAAAACACCTTATCAAATACCCAGGGAGAGACACGCAATGTTTGTGTGAAAAGCATCGATAATGGGTTCAAACCGGCCATTAATAAATATTTTCCACTGACAGAAGAATAAGAAGAGTTGGGCTCTTTATACCTCGCTTTCTTCTACCCTCAGGAGCGTCGAAGCAGCTTACAATGATACTGCCTTCCTCTCTGCCAAGTCAGCACCTTGTGAGGCAGGTGCGGCTGAGAGAGTTCTGAGAGAACTGTGATTGGCCCAAGGGCAAACAGCTGCCTTTATGTGGAGGAGGAGTGGGGAATTAAACCCTCTTCTCCAGAGTCTGCCACTTTCAACCGCTACCCCACACAGGCTCTCAATAGTCAAGCCAACAGAAATTTTCCACAATGAGCCAAAATTCACACACACAAAAAAGTTCATTGTGAAGGTGCTTTCTGGGTTTGAATTTTGCTCGGCTACAGCAGACTAGCATGGCTATTCTCCAACAGAGTGCGTCTTTCTAAAGGCAGGTACTGCCCAGGAAGTTTTGCCACCTGTTTCCTTGCTCAGCTTCTCTGCCTGTAAGGGTAATGTACAGAAATGCAGGCATTTTTCTTAATAGGGAGAAAAGCTGTAAGGAAAATGTTGACCTGTTTTATTGCTGTGAAGCTGACCAAGTTGCCTTCCCTTCTTAAAAGGGACAGGCAGTGTCTCCGGGTCACATCACTACCGGGTTTACCAGGAAGTGACATCATGCCATCAGTCAATGGCCATTTTTTAAATTTTATTTTTCTCCCACTGCTGTTCAGAGTGGTGGCAGAAAATGTGACCTTGGGGCAGGGGAACTCCCACCCCTTCTAGGGGGCTAGCAACTGTACCTTTGGAGTATCCTTCACTGTTTCCATCTCAGACCATCCATTTATATTTTTTATTCCTTTCTAGCCTCCTAAGCTCCAAACAGAACACCCACAGAAAACTTGCTGGAACAGGAACGCCTGTCCCCTGGTGGGTCTCCCCTTTCTCCCTGCCACTAGATTGCTGCCAACATCCTGCTGTTACACCAGTGAAGCCTCTTTGTCTCTCTACTGCCTCCTGTTGCAGCATTCCTTTCTCACGCTCCTGCCACCCCCTTTCTCCCCTCCCCCATCAAGGCCATCTTCCTCTTGCCCAAAACCTGTTGACAATTTACGAGGGTTGCAAAAGAACCCAAACTGGTGGATGAAATCTTGCACCTATACATTGTGAGATCTCTTCCCTCCCCCCCCCCACCGCCTTGAATCTGTGCAAACATTGCTTCATTTGTCTTTTTTTAACAACAGCATTTAAACAACCCAGTTTTTTTCCTGCAAACCTGGGGATTCCCTTAGTTTTGAAGAAGAGCTGTTTTTTCGTACCCCACTTTTTACTACCCGAAGGAGTCTCAAAGCAGCTTGAAATCACCTTCCGTTTCTCTCCCTGGAACAGACTCCCATAACAGCTGAGACTGAGAGAGCTCTGAGAGGAACTGTGACTGGCCCGAGGGTCACCCAGCTGGCTGTGTGTGGAGGACTGAATCAAACCCAGTTCTCCAGATTAGAGTCCACGACTCTTAACTACCACACCAAGCTCTCTTGTAGTAAATAATTCCCTCTTTCCTTGAAACATGGCCCCATCTTGTGGATTTTTTGCTCTGTGGGACAGAACCCATGTTCAGTATTAAATAAATGTTATTTATTGCCTGGCAAGTGAGGACTCATTAAATTCATCTACCGAATTGGAACCTGGGGCTGAAAACCTAATGCTAGAATGAACCTGTGTTCATCGTGAAAGTGTCAATAGATTCCAGTTTATTTTTGCCATGGAAATCGAGTGCGGCAACCCTTTAGACTATAAATAATTGACAAACATTTATGTAAAAGAAGGTATTAATTACCCAGTAGCAGGAATACCATTAAGCTTCAAGGACAGGTGCAAAAAATCCGGGATTCCTGACACATGAAAGTGACAGGCCATACCACTAGAGAAATGCCGGGTTTCTCGTTCTTATTATCATTACCAAAAACACAATCATTATGCTATCCTGCAGTCTTGAGGCAAGTATACATTCAGACGCTTGAAGTGTTTCCCCAAAATAGCTCATTATTCCACCATTATTAAGTTACAAAAGAGGGCTGTGATAGAATGGTTTGCTAAGATCCCATGGCTGTCGGCATTCATCAATATGGCAAATGTTAAAAGTTACACTTCAAATTTTAATTAAAAGGAGAGCATCTGTATGAGAGAACTGAGTTACTGGTTGAGTCATGAATTCCTGGAAAGGGGAAGGGAGTCTCTGCTAGGGAGGTTTGGGTGTTAATTCACCCTGATGACAAATGCGGTCCTTGACCAATTTCTCCGAAGGTTAAAGAATGCCTGTTCTCCATTCATGCAGTAGGGATGCCATCCTCCAGGTGGCACCTGGAGATCCCCTGGAATGACAACTTGGGTTGGGCGCTTTGGCGCACCTTGGCCGTTTTGGCGTTTGCGGAAGTCCGAGGTGGCCAGCACCACAGAGGGGAGGGGTGGCGCCGGTGTGCCATCTGTGCTGTGGCTCTGGTTGCCTCAGGCTTCCACAATCGCCAAAGTGGCCGAGGCGTGCTGAAGCGCCCAACCCTAAAACTGATTTCAAGCTGAGAGCAGTTCCACTGGAGAATATGGCTGCTTGGATGGATGGGTAGATGGACTCCATGCTGTGGTCCCACCCCTCTTTGAATTCTGACCTCCCAAGCTCCACTTCCAAATCTCCTGGAGTCAGCAATCTTAGAAGAATTTCACATTACCATTTTAAATGAGATGTTATTTGTTTTGGGCCAATACTTCAAGTATAGCAATACAGGGATGGGGGTTTCATGCAGCAAATTTCCTTTGGTCAATGAACCATCTCTGAAATGGTATGGTCATTTCAAATGGTGCTGGTTTTTTCCCCGCCCTTTTTGCCACGCAATCTTCCTCTGAGAAGTTTTTTTCTTTGGACATTCTAAGCGGAGCGCTATAGCGCTAAACCAGTCTAGCACTTCAGCACTATAGCGGTTTGGCCAAGAGTGCTCAAATTTAAAAGTTCAAAAAAAAAAAAGTCTGCAGAAGATCGTGTGGCAAAAAAGGGCAGGGAGGAGTGGCTTTATAGGAAGCACTATGGATATTTTTAAGCAGCACATCACAGCAATTTAGAAGCCCAACTCAAGGGTAGAAAATTGGAGAAAGTGGTTTTCCCCCAAAGCAGCTCAATCACGTTTTGCTGACACGACCCATGTGGGTTTGTATGAACAGGGAAATAAATTCCGCTAGCAGACAGTTATTAAAATGGGTCTGTCTGAACTGACAGGAAAAAATCCATTAGCAACTAGTCTTCAAGATGGGAATTCTCCATCAACTTCCACTCCTCTCAGCTCCTGGCCAAATGTCATTTCTTTACTTGATGCTTACACCGGTATCCAGTAGGTGGCGATACTCTATCACCAACTCTGGTTATCATTGGAGAAAAGGATTCTCCCAAGAGATGATCAAAAATATCTCACTTGTTTTTCTTTTTGAAAGCCCAGAATCCTGTAAGCAAGGACACACAATCTAGCAGTCCTGTGGGATAATTTTCAGTATGTCTCTGTGTTGTGTTCTATGTGGAAAAGGAACTGTATAGTAAAAGGGGAAAAAAAATCAAGCCTCAAATGTAGGTCAAGTTAAAATTGCTTGAAGAAAGGGGTTCTCTGTTGTGGAAATATATAGTCCAGAAGAGATTCCTCCTTTAACAGCGTTGATGAAGTCTCTGGATAAGAACCGTCATCAGACAAAATGGGGGGATCAGGCTATACAGTTAAGGCAGCGGTAGTCAGATTGTGGTTCTCCAGATGCCCATGGACTCCCTGCCAGCCTAAGGGAACTGCGGTATTAAAGTTTAATCAATCAATCCATTAATTAATTAATATGTAAATTTACCTTTAAAACATACATCGAAGACAGAGCATTTGTAGAAATCATTTTTCCTTGAGGAGCCTCAGTGAGAACAAGGCCATAGCAACTATCAGAGTGTAGCCCAGGAGTCTCCAACGTGAAGAAGAAGAAGAAGAAGAAGAAGAAGAAGAAGAAGAAGAAGAAGAAGAAGAAGAAGAAGAAGAAGAAGAAGAAGAAGGTGTTTTTATACCTCACTTTTCACTGCCTGAAGAAATCTCAAAGCGGCTTACAATCACCTTCCATTCCTTTTCCCACAACAGACACCCTGTGAGGTAGGTGGGGCTGAAAGAGCTCTAGGAGAACTGCTCAGTCAGACCAGCACTATCAGGACTGTGACTAGCCCAAGGTCACCCAGCTGGCTGCATGTGGAGGAGTGGGGAATTGAACTTGGCTCACCAGATTTGAATATGCCGCTCTGAACCACTACACCAAACTGGTGTACCACAGTTCCCATAAGAGTTTTCCTGGTGTACACCAAGTATTTTTAGAAAGTGGGCGAGGACAGGTAGGGTTGTTGCACACAAGGCCACTGGAGATCCCATTGGCTAGACGAATTGATATAACATTGTTTCAGAGGCAGCTCCCACCACAGCACTGGTGCTATTCTCTTTCACTCTGCCAATGCACTTTAAAAAAATTATCCCTCCTCTCCCCTGCCTTTTGGCTTCCTATTTTGTGGCTGCACCAACCACCGTGTTCCAAAATTCCAAAGGTGCCCACTGCTCAAAAATGTTGGGCACCCCTGCTGTACCCATCATCCAGCTAACCCAGCTCCCCGACTCAAACAGCCATGCTGAACTCTAAACCCTGGAAAATAGAAATAGTGAATCCAGCCAATTACGTATGCATCATGCTCTGTAGCTAGAGGGAATAAATGTTTGTGAAAGGCAACTACCAACAGGTTTTGCATAACTATTCCTGTATTACACTATGCAATGAGTGTACGCATAGGTGGGGTCATCCTGCCCTTTCCCTCATCCCTAAAAAGAGCTTTCCCTGTTCCCCTTTTCTTTCCCCCCTAATTAAGCTAGGATGACCTTGCAATTATTTTGGTATCAATAGCTGTCCCTTCAGCAGCAGCTTTACATGTAGTCCTTGGTCACCAGTAAGCTTTATCTCCATTCCAAGAAAGCCAGTGAAATTGATCTGTCCATTGATTGTCCCTTCTCCAATCATAATGAATGTCTTCATGCCCTTCTTCTCTTCCTTTTCAATCCTGTGTGGTATTTATTTATCGTATGGCATGTGTGTGATATAGCAACAAATACAATAACCTGTGTTGCCTCAGTACTTCAAACATGATGTAAAGTTCATCCTAGAAGACTTGTGGGAAAGTCTCCCCCTCACTGGCAGTCTTCAAGCAAAGGTTGGATACACACTTTTCTCGGATGCTTTAGGATGCTTAGGGCTAATCCTGCGTTGAGCAGGGGGTTGGACTAGATGGCCTGTATGGCCCCTTCCAACTCTATGATTCTATGATTCTGTGATTCTTTTATTCTAGTTATATTTCTTGGAAAAGGGAGGAGGGACAGAGTTTCTGGGTGTACCAGTCACGGCAACTTAAACTCCCTAGGCCATGTTTTATTGGAAGTGATTCCCTTTGTTCAACAACTAATCATACAAGACCTGAGAGCCAGGTAGGTGTAGTGGTTAGAAGCACCGACTTCTAATTTGGCAAACGGAGTTTGATTCACCGCTCCCCTACATGCAGCCAGCTGGGTGACCTTGGGCTCATCACAGCACTGATAAAGCTGTTCCGACCAAGCAGGAAAATCAAGGCTCTCTCAGCCTCACCTCCCTCACAAGGTGTCTGTTGTGGGGAGAGGAAAGGGAAGGCGACTTTAAGCCGCTTTGAGACTCCTTCGGGTAGAGAAAAGCAGCATATAAGAACCAACTCGTCTTTTTCTTATCTGAAGAAAACATGAAACAGCCTCAGTCCAGAAACTCTGTCTCCCCTGCCTTTTTACAATGTCTAACAAGAATAAAAGAAGAGACTTTTTCACAAGTTTTCTAGCATGAACTTCATTTCATCTTTGAAGTAATGAAACAACACAGGTTCTTATTTTTGTTGCTTCCTACACTGCGTTATTGAGAAATGCTAGGAACCTCTCCCTGCCCTCCCCCAAGTGACAACCTTTCCCATACTTCAAGAGGGCTATCATGTTCCCTCTCAACCTCCTCTTCTCCAGGCTGAACATTCCCAAGTCCCTCAACCTATCTTCATAGGGCTTGGTCCCTTGGCCCCAGATCATCCTCGTCGGTCTCCTCTGTACCCTTTCAATTTTATCTACGTCCTTCTTGAAGTGAGGTCCCCAGAACTGCACACAGTACTCCAGGTGTGGTCTGACCAGTGCCGTAGACAATGGGACTATGACATCTTTGGTGTAGTGGTTAGGAGTGCGGACTTCTAATCTGGCATGCCGGGTTCGATTCTGCGCTCCCCCACATGCAACCAGCTGGGTGACCTTGGGCTGGCCACGGCACTGATAAAACTGTTCTGACCAGGCAGTAATATCAGGGCTCTCTCAGCCTTACCTCCCTCACAGGGTGTCTGTTGTGGGGAGAGGAAAGGGAAGGTGACTGTAAGCCGCTTTGAGACTCCTTCGGGTAGAGAAAAGCAGCATATAAGAACCAACTCGTCTTTTTCTTATCTGAAGAAAACATGAAACAGCCTCAGTCCAGAAACTCTGTCTCCCCTGCCTTTTTACAATGTCTAACAAGAATAAAAGAAGATACTTTTTCACAAGTTTTCTAGCATGAACTTCATTTCATCTTTGAAGTAATGAAACAACACAGGTTCTTATTTTTGTTGCTTCCTACACTGCGTTATCGAGAAATGCTAGGAACTTCTCCCTGCCCTCCTCCAAGTGAAAATCTTTCCCATACTTCAAGAGAGTAATCATGTTCCCTCTCAACCTCCTCTTCTCCAGGCTGAACATTCCCAGGTCCCTCAGCCTTTCCCTGCAGGGCTTGGTGCCCAGGCCCTGGATCACCCTCACCATTGTCCTCTGCTCCTTCTCAACTTTGAAGTGAGGCCTCCAGAACTGCACACAGGACTCCAGGTGGGGTCTGACCAATGTGGCATACAGCAGGACTATGACATCTTGCAATTTTGATGTGATGCCTCGGTTGATATTGATATTCTGCATTAGACCACCTCATAGCTGAATTCTGATTATCTAGGGAACAGGCAAAGCATGTTCCAAAGCTGAAAATTTGCATATTGCACCTCTAAGACAAAGTAATGCTCTTGTATACCAAAAGGACTATGCGCCACCTGCCCTTCCCACATTCATGGTCAAACGTATTGCCTGAAAGGGGCCACATGCAAGAACAATTTCAGGAACGGAATATGTAAAATTGTGATGGGATTTGGCACCTTCTCTTTTTTTTAATGAATGCATATCAGAAGTGAAACCCTAAGCCCGATCATGACTTCTTGCCTGCGGGGAAGCATACATGGCCCACACATGTGGAAGCGAGAAGCAAAGGAGTCGAAAGGAGGAAACTGGGAAAGGTCTCCAAGCACACACAAAAAGCCCCATCTTCCTCCCCTTTTCTACTTCACTCTCCCACGGATCGCCCCCAGGCACATGTCCACACCACTCCCCTTTGCTACGGAGGGTGCTCAATCTCCGTGAGACTCAAGGGGAGAAAGGAAGCTTGATCTGCTGAGACCAATCACTGTCTTGTTTCCTTCCTGAGTTCTCAGACTTCCCTTCCTCCATGGGTGCTTGTCCTCCCCTTCTGTATGTACAGCCTTTCTCAACTTTTTTTTACAGTCAAGAAACCCCTGAAACATATTTTCAGACCTTGAGAAATCTCAGAAGTGGCGTGATTTTGCAGAATAAGGTTGAGAAGCAGAGCCCTGTATACCAGGGGTAGTCAACCTGTGGTCCTCCAGACATCAGGGGCTCATGGTAATTGTAGTCCGTGAGCATCTGGATAGCCACCAGTTTGGCCACCCCTGGTCTAAGGAGATGAAAGCTGACTGGACAGTGGGCAAACTGGACAGAAAAACAAAGTCGCAAAATTCCTTGGAAGGATTTCACAATCGAGCAAAACAAATATCCTGTTGATTGGGAAACCAGCCATCAAGGACAAGTGAGGAAACCTGGTCTATATTTTTTAAGGTTTAAAAAAAAAAACCCTGCTGGTGTAATTCAAACCTTCACACAGTTTGATTCCTCCAGACAGCAAGAGGGTCTCTGGCAGTCTAAAGGCCTAATTGTACACTGTATTGTTCTTACCCACCATGTCTGTCTCAGCCCCGTTGAACAGCTACGTATTAATCATTCTGTGCCCAGAATTTAACACCCAGGTGCCCAAATTCAGACAGGGACAGTGTCATGCAAGAAGAGAAGTTTTGAGACCCTTTCCCTGCATCATCTTTGCAATTCTTCAAGTATTTAAAAGGCTGCCATGTAAAGGATGGAGCAGAGTTGTTCTCTCTTGCTCTGGAGGGACCAGAACCAATGGGATGAAATTAATGCAAAACAAATTCCGTCTGAACATCCAGAAGAAGTTCCTGACAGAGCAGTTTCTAAGTAGAACAGGCTTCCTTGGGAGGTGGTGGGTTCTCCATCTTTGGAGATTTTTAAACAGAGGCTGGAGAGCCATCTGACGGAGAGGCTGATTCTGTGAAGGCTCAAGGGGGTGGCAGGTGACAGTGGATGAGCGAGAGGGTTGGGAGTGTCCTGCATGGTGCAGTGTGTTGGACTAGATGACCCAGGAGATCCCTTCCAACTCTGTATTTCTATGATTCGATGGCATGGCCCTGCAATTTACTCTCTGGACCACATTACCCTTACTACAGGACCACCATGAGTGTAAAAAATCTAGACTCCATCCTTACCTGTTGGGTACAGTTGTCTCTCTCTTGATGATGGAGGCCATTCCAGGGCAAAATTTATTTTCTGCTGTATTTAAATAACATGGAAACAACATTCTGGTGCTGAAAGGAATAAAACACACCCCAAACGCCAGGTCACATTTCTGATCTTTTTACCACTTTGTGGCAGCCATTTCAAGCGAGTTCCAGTAAATTTCAGCCAAGAACTTTCTCCCCAAAAGTGTGACTGACTTTTCATGAGTCACAGGCATCCCTTCCTCCTTTCTCCTTCTTCTGCCCTTCTTCTTTCCTCTTTGGGGCATAACTCGATGGGGCGTGAGAAACGACATCCCATGACACATCCTTGTTCATGTTAAGAACCCTGATATGGAGGGGAGGCAGGGTTCACCATCACCCACTGTAGAAACAGATGACCTCAACCTGCTATTAGTAAGAAACAAAGAGCCTGTATTTATACTCCGAAAATGTCACAGGGAAAATGTATTCAGGCACTTAGCTCTCTCCCCAATAGGGATCAAAGCAGCATGCAACATTGTTCTTCCATCCTCCAATTCATCCTCACAACAACAGCCCTTTGAGGTAGGCTAGGCTGAGAGGGTGTGGCCAGCCCCGGGTCTCCCATGGCAGAGTGGGGATTCGAGCCTGGGTCCCCCAGATCCAAGGCTTACCACTATACAATGTGATCTCACTGATCAGTCCCTTTCTTCCTTCCATGGCAGTTCAGGCCAGCCCAGTCTCATCAGATATTGGAAGCTAAGCAGGGTCAGCCCTGGCTCATATTTGGATGGGAGACCATTGAGGAAGCCCCACCTACCTCACAAGGTGTCTGTGGTGGGGAGAGGAAGGGAAGGCGATTGTAGGCCGCTTTGAGACTCCAGTTAGAGCTGTCCTGGCCGAGCAGGTCTGTCAGAGCTCTCTCAGCTCCACCTACCTCACAAGGTGTCAGTTGTGGGGTAAGGGAGGGAAGGTGATTGGAAGCCACTTTGAGATGCCTTCAGGCAGTGAAAAGTGGCGTATCAAAACCAACGCTGCTGCTTCTTCTATTGTCTTTCACAAAATTAAAAAAGGATTATTGTGACACCCTCGAAAGCTGCCCGTTATTCTGTTAGTGTGGTTTTTAACATGCCTCTCCTCCCAGGACTTCATGGGACTCCACAAACATCACCCCCATCTCATTTTCTCCTCCACAATAGCCCCGTGGTGAGGTCAGGTGGCTCAGGTTGGCTTGCCACGCCCCTCCTGGCCACATGTAGGGTTGGAGGCGTAGGCTTGCCGGAACCCTGCTGGGAAACTCCTGGAAATTTGGGGGTGCAGTCCCCCAAATGCAAGGACCTCAGTGGGCTACAATCTCCTAGAATCTACCCTCCAAATCATCCTTTTTCTCCGGGGAAACTGACCTCTGTCAGTTTATTTTTATTTTTATTTTATTTTTATTTTTATTAGATTTTATGCCGAGGGGAAAAAAGCCTCTTGTGGCGCAGAGTGGTAAGGCAGCAGTCATGCAGTCTGAAAGCTCTGCCCATGAGGCTGGGAGTTCGATCCCAGCAGCCGGCTCAAGGTTGACTCAGCCTTCCATCCTTCCGAGGTCGGTAAAATGAGTACCCAGCTTGCTGGGGGGTAAACGGTGATGACTGGGGAAGGCCCTGGAAAACCACCCCGTATTGAGTCTGCCATGAAAACGCTGGAGGGCGTCACCCCAAGGGTCAGACATGACTCGGTGCTTGCACAGGGGATACCTTTACCTTTATGCCGAGGGATCTCCAGGTCCCATCTGGCAGGTGTCATCACTAAGCCAAGGTTTTGTGCTGGGCCAGAACTTTTAAAGTCTTCCCGGCTCTCATCCAGGACCTGACTAGGATGTCAAAACAGCTCTAGAGCGAGTGGGGCTGTGGCCCTTAAACCCATTCCTGTTTCTCTGGAGGCCATCTCTAAGCCAAGAAGGCCCACAAGAAGGCCCCTTATCTCTCCCTGTCCCTAGCTAGCCGAGGTCTCTCAGGGCAGCTGCCCACCAAAACCCTTACCAGCAACTTACCAAAACACAGCGTGGCAGACCATTGGGCTTCACCAGTTGTGGCAGTGTGGTGCAGTGGTTGGAGATGCTGGATGACCCCTGGGCCCCAGTGGGAGGTGGGGAGGAGTGCCAACTCCATGTTGGGAAACTCCTGAAGATTTGGGGTGGAGCCTACGGGGGCCACGGACCTTGGTACTGAACAATACTATAGAGTCCTCCTTCCAAGCAGCTATTTTATCCAGGGGGAACTGATCTCTGTAGTGTGAACATGAGCTGTAAGTCCAGGGGATCCCCAGGTCCCCCCTGAAGGGGGTGGGGGAGTTCCTGGGGGCTACTGCCCTGGAGGAGGCATGAAGCTTTAATTTGTTTTCCCTTGCTTGCTTTCCATTCCCCATATCATTCTTTTCCTTTCTGTTGACAGCTACGCTGCATTGCACAAGTGAGGAAACAGGAAGGGACGCTGGCAGCTTTCTCTGGGCCATTCATTATTCTGCAAAGCTCTTCTTTTCCCCTTCTAAAGCAAATATCCTGATTGCTTTAAAAAAAAAACACAACATTATTAATGGAAGTCTCTGTTGCCACTTATTCTTTCCATAGACTTGTTTTCTTCTCCCCAGTCTCACTTCCTTCCCCCCCAACTGAGTTTTAACGGTGTGTTTAATGGAGCGCACAGAATTCATAATTTAGAGCAGGCGTTGTCAAACTGCGGCCCTCCAGATGTCCATGGACTACAATTCCAATGAGCCCCTCCAGCAAACACTGGCAGGGGCTCATGGGAATTGTAGTCCATGGACATCTGGAGGCCCCCAGTATGACTACCCCTGATTTAGAATGTCCTGGTTAGTTACATAGAGCTAACAACTGATACCAGCAAGGATTTATTGACAGTACATCAGCTGCTTCTTCCAGGATATTTAGCCCAGGAATATGTAGATCCTCCAGGGAGGGTGGTATGTAAATATAATAATAAATAAACAAGTCAATAAATATAACTGCTACTTTCTCTTTCTACCTATGGTTACCAGCTTGGTGTCGTGGTTAAGAGCAGTGGCTTCTAATCTGGCAAACTAGGTTTCATTCCCCACTCCTCCTCCACATGCAGCCAGCTTGGGTGAACTTGGGAAAGTTGCAGTCCTGATAATACTGTTCTCACAGAGCAGTCCTGTCAAAGCTCTCTCAACCTCACCTACTTCACAGAGTGTCTGTTGCCATAGAGACTACCCTCCAAAACAGCCATTTTCTCCAGGGGAACTGATCTTGGTTCTCTGGAGATTAGTAGTTGTGACAGCAGAAGACCTCCAGGTACCACCTGGAGGGTGGCAACCCTAGGATTCCAGCTCTGAGTTGGGAAATGTCTGGAGATTTAATAGGAGTCTGGGGAGGGTAATATTTAAGGAGGGGAGGGACTTCAGCACAATATTATGCCACTGAGTTCACCTTCCCAAGTGGCCATTTTCTCCGGGTGAAATGATCCCTGTCGCCTGGGGATTGGTTGTAATCCTAGGAGATCCAGTCACTACCTGGACATTATACAGAACTAAACAAATCCACTATAAAAAGACAACACAATAAGGATTTGTACAATATAGAGAAAAGCTTGTCTTTGCACAATGGAATTTTTTCTTCTGTCTGTTCTACACTGTGTGTCCCATTTTGTATTTTTTTGACTATCACTACCTGAACATTAAGAGCCTCTTGTGGCACAGGATGGTAAGGCAGCAGAAATGCTGTCTGAAGCTGTCTGCCCATGAGGCTGGGAGTTCAATCCCAGCAGCCGGCTCAAGGTTGACTCAGCCTTCCATCCTTCTGAGGTCGGTAAAATGAGTAGCCAGTTTGCTGGGGGGTAAACGGTAATGACTGGGGAAGGCACTGGAAAACCACCCCGTATTGAGTCTGCCATGAAAACGCTGGAGGGCGTCACCCCAAGGGTCAGACATGACTCAGTGCTTGCACAGGGGATACCTTCACCTTCACCTTCACCTGGACATTGGCAGCCTTAAACGTCACCTTGCCCAACTGCACAGTGTTCTCATTAAATCCGTGGGTCTGGAGGGAGCCAGGACCACTGGGAGTTTAATCAGCTCTTTATTGTAATCTCAGCATGATGTTACAAGAGGCAAAACTGAACTGAGAAAAACCCACCAACAGCCCCAAATTTACATACAAATACAGAACAAAAGGATCTCCCCACCCAGTAACCTCATCGGTCCTAAGCGGAGACCTCTCATTGGCCGTTAACTCTGGCATTTCATTGGCATAGTACAAACTTATAATCTGGTGAGCCAGATTTGATTCCCCGCTCCTCCTCCACATACAGCCTGCTGGGCTCATCACAGCCCTGACAAAGCTGTTCTGACCGAGCAGGAATATCAGGGCTTTCTCAGCCTCACCCACCTCACATTTTCAGACAAAGTGTGCATGGACACAAAACTTTGTTGGTCTTAAAGGTGCTATTGGACTCCGACTCTGCGGCTTCAGACCAATGTGGCCACCCCCCTGAATCTTCCTTAGAACCTCTTGTTGACCCCGCAGGCATTGCTAGTGATTGGGGAATTACATTCATCTCATACAAGACACTGAACAGGTGTGTTGGGAAGTCCAACTGAGTACAATGCAGAGCCTGCTGAATAATTCTGCCGTTCTGCATTCTGTGGGATGACCAGTCATAACAGGCAAGCAAGATAACTTTCTTGCAGATGTGTCTACCATGACTGACCTCTTCAACTGGAAACCATTCTCATGAGTCTCTAAAGAGTTCTGCAGATACACTGTGCGGAAACAGACAAGGTGTCAAACTCCTTTGGTATGAAGGATCCACCTGACAGAAACGTTAATTTGTTGGACCAGGCCACGTGAGCCATAGAACGCCACGGCAGGTATTATAGACTTTATAAATAACACGAGCAAATCTAATTAACCACATTATTTTCCACTCGGAATACAAACAAAAGCAATTGATTCCTAGGAGTGAAAGAAATTGTCCTACTGGGGAATGTACAAACGCCCTAATACATTTATTTAATCATATACAAGACTATATTTATCAGGATACCATAAAAGCGAAGGTATCTTACATCTTTAACAGTGCTTCGCTGTTAAAATAACAGCCTAGGGGGTGGGTAGGCGGAGACTGCGCGCGGCGTGTCTGAGGCAGGGCTTTATTTCTAGTTTCCATATAAATTGATGATGATGATGTTATCCATTCAGTCGTGTCTGACCCTTGGCGATTCTATAGGAAAGTTTTCGCCAATTATTGCTTCTTTAGCTGGTCCACATAAATTAGTTATTTTTAATAGATATCGCATGTATACAAAGCATGTTAAAGTTGGTTGAAGAGATGCTACCTCAGATAACAAATGCCCCCCCTTCCTTTCCTGTGTGACAAAATCGCTTGAGCCACCTACCTTGCAAACAAACACAGCCATGGTTTCACATGAAGACCTTGACATGCCTTTTGGGGGCAGGTTACAACAGAAATGGTTGTGATGTGGTAAGTCGAGTGTGACAGTTTCCACAGGGTCCAGGGCCGGTGCTCGTGAAATGCCGGCTTTCAAAACTTTGCCGGTTTCTTTATTTCCCATGGAGCAAGAAACATCCCAGCGAGAAACAGACAACATGCAATCGGTCCAGCTGGAGGAACGCAGTATGAGAAATGTTGTGGATGCAATTCCTCAGAGGATCCGAGTTTGAGATACCAGCGGGGATTATAAAGCGCCCAATCAGGAGCTTGAGATCCCAGCTCTGTATCATAAGAACAGCCAACGGGGAAAAGGGATTATCACTGTGCTGTAACCAGAAGGAGGAGGAGGAGAAGAAGAAGAATTGGTTCTTATATGCCGCTTTTTTCTACCCAAAGGAGTCTCAAAGTGGCTTACAATCGCCTTCCCTTTCCTCTCCCCACAACAGACACACTGTGAAGTGGGTGAGGCTGAGAGAGCCCAGATATTACTGCTCAGTCAAAACAGCTTTATCAGTGCTGTGACTGGCCCAAGGTCACCCACTGATTGCATGTGGAGGAGGAGCAGAGAATCAAACCTGGCTTGCCAGATTCGAAGTCCACCCTCCTAACTACTACACCAAGCTAGGGTCACTGCGGGTAAGCAGGTGGTTATGAGTTCCTGCATTGTGCAGGGGGTTGGACTAGATGACCCTGGAGGTCCCTTCCAACCCTATGATTCTAATAGCTCTAACAGGACTGTGACTAGTCCAAGGTCACCAAGCTGGCTGCTAGTGGAGGAGGAGTGGGGAGGAGTGGGGAATCAAACCCGACTCACCAGATTAGGAGTCACCGCTCTTAACCACTACACCAAAAGAGCATTGTACTCTTGAAGACTGCAACCAGATTAGGCTCCGACTTCCAAAAAAGGTTAGCATGATCTAGGGCAGTGTGCAGAAACAATCTCAGCATCTTTTTTCATGTTCATTACCTCACGCAGGTGGCAGTAACTCTGGCAAGTAGATTGCACTTATTTGTTTGCAAAACCCGTTGGCTGCTTTTCAGAAATGGGCAAGTAGCATGCAATGTTATGTAGAAACCATTACATATCCACATCCAAATCTTTACAGATGACAGAGTCAAAGCTTGATTTAAGACTTTAGACCAGGGGTAGTCAAACTGCGGCCCTCCAGATGTCCATGGACTACAATTCCCAGGAGCCCCCTGCCAGCGAATGCTGGCAGGGGGCTCCTGGGAATTGTAGTCCATGGACATCTGGAGGGCCGCAGTTTGACTACCCCTGCTTTAGACATTAGGAACACCTGTAACGATGAGACTCTTGGGAAGTGGGGTATCCCAAAGTTATTGTACAGTTACTATACCCCAGTTGGGGCCTGGGGACCCCCTGGTTTTGCATCCCCCCCTCCCCCCCGGTTCAGGACTTTAAGAAACTAAGGGAGCACACACACACACACACAGCAGGCTCACTTTTGCCAAATGCCCTCAGTTTGGTTTAGTGGTTAAGGGTGACATCTTCTAATCTGGCGAGCCGGCCTCCTCCCCATACCGCCAGCTGGGTGACCTTGGGTTCGCCACAGCACTGATAAAGCTGTTCTGTCTGAGCAGTAATCTCAGGGCTCTCTCAGCCTCACCCACCTCACAGGGTGTCTGTTGTGGGGAGAGGAAAGGGAAGGTGATTTTAAGCCGCTTTGAGACTCCTTTCGGGTAGAGAAAAGCGGCATATAAAAAAACAACTTTTCTTCTTCTTCAATTGCTCTCCCTTGCTTCCTTCTCCAGGGCTTGCTTTCTTGCAGGAGGAATATAAAGCCAAGGCTTCCTTCCGTCCATTGGCAGAGATGCCCTCCCCCTCCTCCTCTTTTGGGGAGGGGGAAGGGAAGAGAGAGAGAGAGACACACACACACACACACAGACCGTGGGTGAGAGAGGACAAAGTCGAAGTCCTGTCCGTGGCACCTTTAAGACCAGCAAAGTAAAGCTCTTGTGTGTGTGCCCAATTCTTCAAAGAGACGACAGGATTCTTCTGAGAAGCACAATTTACACTGAGATCGCCAGTGCTCCCCATCCCCCTGCTGGCAGCACCCATAGACCTGGTAACCTAATGGGGCACCTACAGAAAAGGCCCTGCTAAGCATGGAGGCCCCAATGACCTCTCTGGGGGACGGGACTTTAAGCAGGTGATTCTTTGATTGCTGGATATTGCACTATGATTGAACTGGCATTTATCTACTCAGGATATTAACGTTGCAAACGATTGCTATAGCACCATAGCTCAGTCAATATCTAAGGATCTGTGGATGCAGGCATTGGTTCAAAGGAGGGGAGGGCGTGCCTATCTGGGGATAGACATGTTCTGAGATAGGCAGTTTATGAGTTCAAGATCCTAAGCCAGAACCTCAGATTTAGCCTGGGAACTTGGCGGGAGGGAAGAGAGGTGCTCATTGTACTAGGCAGTGTTTTATTGTTTAAAGTGATAACATTCAGGGCAATCACTTATGACTTATGGCGACTGTATTAAATAACTAATAAAAGTACAAATAGTCCTCACACATTACATTGGGCTTGCTCAACCAGGATTTTATGAAACCCTGGGTTTTCTTGACAACCCTGGAAGGCTTTCCTGAATGAGGGGGGGGGGCGGGGGGAGGATTGCATTTAATATCCTAGGACTGCATTTAATACATCTCAAGAAGATACCACTTTTTGCATGTTCGTTTCGTTTGCTTTTGGCCGTATTTCCACCTGGAAGCTGGCAGCCCTAGATGCAAAGGGGGGGGTGTCCTACATGACAGCTTTACAAAAGAATAACACACTGAGGGGATCATCTGCAAACTTCCCAGAATCATGCCTCTTGTCCCCCGTCCCCCGGCCATTCTGGAAATAGTCTAGCTGAGTTGTGCCCAGAAAGTCACGCCAAGAAAACTGAGTGTGTCAGGGAGAAAAAAGGGGATGTGTGAAGATCGCCTGAATCTATCCCAGCATAAGTGGTTTTCAGATTCTTGTTCATTCTCTGCAATGGCCTTAAAAATAGCTCTTATGCAACCCAGGATCTGCTTCTGAAATTCTGGCATCGTTAGGTCTTCCCCACTCTTAGTCACCCGTGCTTCAACTCATTTCCATGTTGCCCAGAAAAAGCATAAAGCTGAAAGAGGAAGTTGGGGATTGGGAAACCCTGTCCGAGGAAGGGGGAATCGTCGCTTCTTGGCCACGACGAAATGGGGAAAGCTTGCAGCTGTCCTTCTGCCTGTAAGAAGTGAAACGTGCCAACTCGGCAAAAAAGGGGCAGAATGTCATGGCAGGTCGGTGGGAGGTGGTCGTTGAAGTGGGGATGCTGCTTCTGTTGCCTTGTGACTAGAGGGCAAGCAGGTACCAGAATGCTAATAGCCAGGGGTCCTCGACCTTTGCAAATCAGTGGGCATCTGTGGAATTCTGACAATGACAAAATGGCTGCCACAAGAGGCAGAGTCAATTCCAAAATGGCTGCCACAAGAGGCAGAGTCAATTACAAAATGGCTGCCACAAGAGGCAGAGTCAATTACAAAATGGCTACAATGGGAGGCAGATCCAAACACAAAATGGGGGTCCCCGAAGACCGTCAGCCACAAAATGGCCACCATAGTAGATCAACCATAGAGTGTCAACCACAAGATGGACACCACAGAGACCTTCCAGTTTGCCTTGTACTCCCAAGAACTTTTTCTTTTCTTTCTCTTTTACTAGAAATAAGCTACTGTGGGTGAAGTTGGGCGGAAGGGAGTACAGTCGATGAGAGAAACCCCCTGCTCAATGCAGGATCAGCCTAATGCATCCATTATTCATATCTGTCCAGTCACAGTTTTAAAACCGCCTATGAGGGAGAGCTCACCACCTCCTTAGGTAGCCCATTGCACTGAGAATCACTCGGATTGTGAAAAATATTTTCCCGATATCTAGCCAATACTGTTCTACACGTATCACAAGATGCCATACTCCCATTGTATACGGCACTGGTCAGACCACACCTGGAGTACTGTGTGCAGTTCTGGAGGCCTCACTTCAAGAAGGACGTGGATAAAATTGAAAGGGTACAGAGGAGAGTGACGAAGATGATCTGGGGCCAAGGGACCAAGCCCTATGAAGATAGGTTGAGGGACTTGGGAATGTTCAGCTTGGAGAAAAGGAGGTTGAGAGGGGACATGATAGCCCTCTTTAAGTATTTGAAAGGTTGTCACTTGGAGGAGGGCAGGATGCTGTTTCCGTTGGCAGCAGAGGAAAGGACACGCAGTAATGAGTTTAAATTTCAAGTACAATGATATTGGCTAGATATCAGGAAAAAAAATTCACAGTCAGAGTAGTTCAGCAGTGGAATAGGCTGCCTAAGGAGGTCGTGAGCTCCCCCACTGGCAGTCTTCAAGCAAAGGTTGGATACACACTTTTCTTGGATGCTTTAGGATGCTTAGGGCTGATCCTGCGTTGAGCAGGGGGTTGGACTAGATGGCCTGTATGGCCCCTTCCAACTCTATGGTTCTATGATTCTATGTAGTTTAAACGCGTTACTGCGGATTCAATCCTCTGCTGCCAACAAGAACCATTCTCTGCCCTTTTCTAAGTAACAACCTTTCAGATACTTAAAGAGAGCCATCATGTCCTTTCTCTATCCCAAATCCCTCACCCTTTCCTCATAGGACTTGGTCCCCAGGCCCTGGATCATCCTCATCGCTCTCCTCTGCACCCTCTCAATTTTGTCCACAGCCTTTTGGAAATGAGCATTCCAGAACTGCACACAATACTCCATGTGGGGTCTGACCAACGCAGTGTGCAGCAGGATTATGACGTCATGTGCTTTTGATGTGATGCCCCTGTTGATGCGCCTTCTTTACCCCACCGCATCGTACCCCTTGAAATGACAAGCGTTGTTGCTTACTCATGAACAGACCTGGTCATGAGCTAGCACACACACAAACACACCCCAGCCCAATGTGAATCTGCAACTGGCACCCCTACTAAGATGATCTGCTCAAGTCATTGTGGGACGTTGGCTTCCTTTAGTGAGGAAGAGGCAGGGCTTAAGCCCGGTCCAAGTGCAGGGCAAGAGGGGGGCAAAAAAGGCAAGTGATGGCCGTGTGTGTGTGAATCACCCCCTTGAGCAACCTCTAGGCCCACGCATTAAATTCTCTTTCATGCAGGGGGGCAGCAAAAGGCGTGTTTTCCCCAGCAATCATCCACTGCCACAAATCTACCCAGAGTCGCTTTGGTGGCAAACCGGCCTCAAAACTCTCTCTTTTTTTAATAGCAACTGCATAGGGCAGGTTTTCTCAAGCAGGTTTTCGTGAAACCCTAGGGTTTCTTGATGGCCCTGGAAGGGTTTCCTGAATGAGTGGGCGTTAGTTAATTGTTAATATATATTTTTAAAATGTGTTCAACGTTTCATCGTGTGATATGACCACATATGGTCATGTCACCCCTTCCCCTCCCACACCAAAAATGGCCAATGATGGGCCTGTAAGTGATAGGAAGGGGAGGTGGGCGTGTCCACAGCTCTGCTTCCCAACCCTATTCTGCACGATTGCACCACTTCTGGGCTTTCTCAAAGCCTGAAGAATGTTCCGGGGGGTTCTCGATGGTACAAAGGTTGAGAAAGGCTGCCTTAGGTTTTCAAAACAAGAGATGTCCCCAGGTGGCTTGCCATTGCCTCCCTCTGCATAAGGACCCAGATATTCCTGAGTGGGTTCCCATCCAGTTACTAACTGGGGCCGACCCTGCTTAGCTTCTGAGAGCTGATGAGATCCAGCCAGCCTGGGCCATCCAGGTCAGGCCTCTAAATGCTTTTGGGAACTCCCTAAAAGCCCCAAAGAATTTGGTGCCATCAGCACAAAAATTTGGCATTTGTACAGCAGAAGTGGTGGAAGCTGCCGTCTCAACAGTTCTCTCCCCGGTGGGGACAGCACCAGCCAGTTTGATGCCCTTGCATAATTAGGGCCTGGTTTCTGGCAAAAAACAAAACTCAACAGGCTTTGGGACTGTTGGAAAATGTCCCCTGGGCCTTCCCTTTAATCCACGATGTGTGCATGGTGGGGGAATGCTTTGTAGATACAAAAGGGATGTGTTTTGCTGCTGCCTGGGGGCATGCCCACTTAACATAGAATGATACTTGCCATTTGTAAGGCTTGCCAGTGGCCTGATTTTTGTGAGCAAACTCCAGCCCGATCTCCTTGTCCCTCATCCTCACATAGGGAAGCATGAAGATGAAATGGGAGTGCCAACACCATGTGACACAATGACTTCTGGGTAAGAAACGGGAAGTGATGTCACTCACTCAAGTGACGCTCTTGAAATTTTCTCGATTTCTATGGTATTTACCACAGAAGAAGGTGGGTATGTATACATATATGTATAAATATATAGGGACTAATCCCTATGAAGATAGGCTGAGGGACTTGGGAATGTTCAGCCTGGAGAAAAGGTGGCTGAGAGGGGACATGATAGCCCTCTTTAAGTATTTGAAAGGTTGTCATTTGGAGGAGGGCAGGATGCTGTTTCCGTTGGCTGCAGAGGAGAGGACACACAGTAATGGGTTTAAACTTCAAGTACAACGATGTAGGCTAGATATAAGGGAGAAGTTTTTTCACATAGTAGTTCAGCAGTGGAATAGGCTGCCTAAGGAGGTGGTGAGCTCCCCCTCACTGGCAGTCTTCAAGCAAAGGTTGGATACACACTTTTCTTGGATGCTTTAGGATCCTTAGGGCTGATCCTGCGTTGAGCAGGGGGTTGGACTAGATGGCCTGAATGGCCCCTTCCAACTCTATGGTTCTATGATTCTATGATTCACTTTTCTTGGATGCTTTAGGATGCTTTGGGCTGATCCTGCGTTGAGCAGGGGGTTGGACTAGATGGCCTGAATGGCCCCTTCCAACTCTATGGTTCTATGATTCTATGATTCTATGATTCTCCACCTTAAGGAGTCTCAAAGCAGCTGACAATCACATCCTTTCCGCTGCAACAGTCCTCTTGTGAGGCAGGTGAGTCTGAGAGAGAAGAAAAAGAGCTGGGTTTTATACCCACTTGTCCCTACCCGAAGGAGTCTCAAAGCAGCTTACAATCAGCTTCCTTTCTTCTCCCCACAACACATACGCTATGAGGTAGGTGGGCCTGAGAGAGCTCTGAGTGAACTGCTCTGTGAGAACAGCTCCAGGAAAAGGGTGAATGGCCCAAGGCCTTCCAGCTGGTTGCATATGAAGCAATGAAAAATCAATCCCAGTTCTCCAGATTAGAGGCCATCGCTCTTAACCACTATACCATGCTGATCCTTACATAAGTTCCAATCAAAACTAAACCTGCATATTTGTCAAACGGGGCAAAAGAGCTGCTCTCTGGGACTCCTCTTAACAACTACCTAATTGAGGAGACTGAGCTCACACACATCCCAAATCTCCTAGGAGTGCCGAATCATATCCCTTACTCAAACATTGTACAGAAAGTCAGATTATTCTCATACTGGAGGCCGGGGGGTGGGGGCAAACTGTGGGTCTCCAGATGTCCCGTGGGAATTGTAGTCCATAGACCTCTGTAGACCCACAGTTTGGCTACCCCTGGTGGAGTCTGAGGGTAGCCCTTTCGGACATGGTGTCCACATGCGCCAGGAGCCCACGGTCGCCACATTGTCTACAGAGGAGCAATGTGAATCTTTTTTCATGCATGTGCAGCTTGCTTCACTATACACAAACCCGTCCCTGGATTTTCCAGAATTGCGGCTCATGTGATCTAAAGCTGTATACATATGCAACAAACACAGGCTGTCCTGGTTCAAACAACACGCTGATGGCATTTATCAAGAGAATCAAGAGATAGCGCATGCTCCCAGTGTGCAGACACAGGACTCTTGGTGTGCATTGACATAATGTCTGGGAAGAGCATGCAAGGCCTCGTGGTTTAGGGTTGCCGCAAGACTTCAGCCAGGGAGTTTCTGGCTTACGGCGGCTATATGGTTTCAGCTTCCTGGTGCAAAATCTCCAGAGGGCAATACAGGTCATAAGAACAGAAGAAGAGCCCTGCTGGATTAAAGAGAGATCTGGTCTACCATCCTGCCTCACACATTGGCCAGCCAGTTCCTCTGGACTTCCAGCAACAGGGTACGGAGGCCGAGGCTTTCCCCTAATTCTGCTTCCTGGCTTTGGGATTCAGAGGCTTAGTGCCCCTGAAAGTAGAGGTTTCCATCAGTCGCCACGGCTAGTAGCCATCGATAGACTTATCCTAAATGAAGCTGGCTAACCCTCATTTAAAGCTTGTTGATTTCCGTGGCCATCATTACATCCTCTGGCAGGGAATGTCACAGTTTAATCACTCTCTGCCTAAATAAGTATTTCCTTTTGTGTGTCCTGAACCTACTGCCCATCCGCTTCAGTGGATGCCTTCGATTATTTCTAATGTTTTGGGAGAGGGAGAAAAATGTCTCTTTGTCAACTCTCGTCATGCATACAAGTCTCTGTCATGTCCCCGCCCCTCGCTGTTAAAAGACACAGTCAGAGTAGTTCAGCAGTGGAATAGGCTGCCTAAGGAGGTGGTGAGCTCCCCCTCACTGGCAGTCTTCAAGCAAAGGTTGGATACACACTTTTCTTGGATGCTTTAGGATGCTTTGGGCTGATCCTGCGTTGAGCAGGGGGTTGGACTAGATGGCCTGTATGGCCCCTTCCAACTCTATGATTCTAGGATTCTATGATTCTGTGACTCTTATCTAAACTGAAAAATCCCTAACTTCCTCATAGAGAAGGTGTTCCAACTTCCTGGTTATCTCGATCGCCCTGTTCTGCACTGAGAGGTCTGAGAGTAACCAGCTGTCTCAGGCCACCAATACCTATACCTCTTGGTATAGGTGAGATTTTCAACTGGGAACTTCCCCAGCTGTTACCTTTGCTGGAATATGGAAGGTCTGCAGTGTGCATGATTGAGCAGGCTATAATGTCCTGCAGGGGGTGTCAAGGTCAATGGGAATTTAGCATAGTTAGAATAGGAACTTCCTGATGATTTTCAAATTATCTCCTCCGGTGTCCTGATTGGCTCAACAGGGGACTTCCTGCTTGTTTGAGCACTCTTCCTCCCTGCTTGCCTCCAGAACAGCAGTTGAACAGAAGAATGGCTTCAGCTAGCTAGATCTCTCTCTCTCGTTCTCTCTTTCTCTATATAGTTGTTTCTCTTTGAAAAGGCCATATGCAGTCTGGGCCCAGTGTACCTGAGGGACCTCTAACAGGCTAGTGATCCCTGGCCCCAGGGAAGTCCGCTTGACCCCAACTAGGACCAGAACCTTCTCTGTCCTGGCCCCTCCCTTGGTGGAACAAACTCCCAGAGAACAGGGCCCTAACAGAACTAAAACAGTTGCACAGGGCGTGCAAAAGGGAGCTCCTCCACCAGGCATTTGGTTGAGGTCAACCGAAACTAAACAACATCTACCGAGCCCTGCGCTTCCCTCTTGTGAACCCATGCAATAGATCTGACCTGTTAGATTGTTTACCTTGTTAAAATGTTATCTCCTCAGTTATTGTTATTATGATCACTGTTAACTTCATTCGTTATAATCACCAAGTTTGATGTATTGTTCCTGTTATGTTCTATATGACCCCCCCCCCCGAGCCTGTGGAGTTATTCGCCAGACCCGTCCTTCCTTGGAGGGGTAGTTTATAGACAGCACAAAGATGAACACCCTCCTATAACACCTCAAATATCATTTTGCTGCATGCTGCCAAGCAGCAAATGGAAATTGGATTAGATTGCAAATGCATCTAAATGCAAAGATGCACCTTCCATTCCCAAGCGGAAAACATCAACACCAGTCGGATGTCAGGTCTCCAGGCCTTCCCTAGACTTTTCAGATTGGATAATGGACTGCAGGGTCTGATGTGCCAATGGACTCTCCCCTCCGAAAGTAGGGATGCATATCTTTGGGACAAAAGGCTCCCTGGGAGACATTTTTGGTTCTCTTGTAGGAGAGCAATGGTTTATGATTTGGTTCCTGGGTTTGGTTTGGTTCCTGGGAGATTTCCAAGGGTCCAACCTGGGTTTCGTCCTCATTCCAGACAAACCCATCCCACTACTTTATCATACACGAGAAATCATATCAGCCATATTCTTTAATAGGATATCACATCAGCCATAGCCTGAGGTTACAATTTCCCCATAAAAGCAGAACATCTATCATGAGAAAGAGAGAGACAGAGAGAGAGACAGAGAGAGAGACAGAGACACAGAGAGCGTCTTTGTGTTCCTTGGTGTTCTACATATACCACCTGATTGTATGTAGGCTACTTCTTTTCCTTCTCTGCGATGCTGGTCATTATGTTGGATCTGCAGACCTTCCGTCTCCATGTCATGACAGTCTCCCCAGCTGCCTCAAAACTATTCCTGTTCAACCCTACCTTTCCTTAGTTACCTTTCCTGGCACAACCCTTCCTGCCCACCCGCTCACCATCTGTCTACGTTTACAGAATCAGCATTTCTGCCAGATGGCTCACAAACTTTCAAAGGAGAACCCACCAGAACTGGCAGGGGCTTCTGGAAATTGTATTCCATGGACATCTGGAGAGCCACAGTTTTGCCATCCCTGCTCTAAGTGATGTCAGAGCAATATTAATTTACCCACTGGTTTTCTCCCGCTGCAACACCAGACAAGAGAGCCCCTTATGCATGCAGCAGTAAACACCATTTTAATTTACCCCGCCCTTTAAGTCACTCCTTTTTAAAAACGCTGTTTTGCACATTTGACGGCAATCCCAGAAAAAATGACATATATGCTTCCATATTTTGAGCTGCTGAATCTTTAGTCCTTCCCTCTTGTCATTCAGTCTCAATGGAGTCCATGCAAGTCAATTGGCATTCTTGCATTCCCTGAGGAATAAGGCAACTGATGACCACAATTAGCACTTCAATTCAAGCCAGTATCTTTAAGACAGTGAGCCGAGCTGCTTTCTGGGAAATCAAGGTTACGGGCAAAAATCAGCAGCGAGTGCCAAGAGCTTTGCAGTCTGAGAAACGTTACACTGCCATAAATACCACAGGGTAATTTCTACTAATTTATATAGCAATATAGCTCAGTTGCCAGGGCAAATGGCATTTTCATGTGATTGCTGACAAAAAGAGAGCTCTCAAGCTCCCATTGGTAGACAAAGGACTGTAAACAGAAAAGGGGAGGAGACCAATAACTCACTGACATTTTTACATCACAAAAGGAACGTCTTCAGTGCTGTGACACGGGAAAAGTCAGTGAAAAGCAAGTTTCAGAAGCTTTGGTGATAACATGCTGAAGGCACAGCAGGCAGTGTCTGCAATGCGTAACAAGAAATGATATGATGGGTTTTGCACTGTGAAAGCACTCACAGACGCATAGTTGAGGAATAAGATGTCATTTTTAGCAGTCTTTTTGTGACTTTTCTGTAATGCAAAATACTTCCTGACTTCCCGTAGGTAAAAAATCGTATCCATGATACACACAATAAGATTTTTCTCCAGAAAGAAGAGCTTTTTTTTTTGTTTGGTATCCTGATTTTTACTACCTGAAGGAGCAGCTTACAATCACCTACCCTTTCTTTCCGCACAACAGACACCCTATGAGGTAGGTGGGGATGAGAGACTCTGAGAGAACTGGCTGACCCAAGGTCACCAGGTTGGTTGCTTGTGGAGAACGAGTCCTTTCCCTTCCCCCAACTCTGCCCTTCCCAAATTCTCCCTCCAATCCTTCAGGAATTTCCCGAGGCAGAGTTGGCAAGTACATTCTAACTGTACCACCCTGTCTTCTGGAGAGGTGACCTCTACGTTTTCTAACGAAATAAATTTTCCACATAATTAAGATGCCTTTCACGGGAAACCCACGCCACTGTTTGAGCATCACTGAGTCACAAAGAGTTCACAGAAGCCTCAGGAAATCATTTCCCCTCACAGCTGGGGAAAGTCCTCATGAAACTATTTATTTATTTATTTATTTGGGATATTTCTCTGCCACCTCTTCAGAGTGCCTCTCCGTCAGGCTTATAATTGTTTTGAAAACCCACTACGGTACTAAAAGTACAAGCCATAAACCCAGGCCCCTTGGAGGGAGACAGGACCAGCCGCCATGCTTAGGTATTAGAATCATAGAATCATAGAGTTGGAAGGGGCCATACAGGCCATCTAGTCCAACCCCCTGCTCAACACAGGACTAGCCCTAAGCATCCTAAAGCACCCAAGAAAAGTGTGTATCCAACCTTTGCTTGAAGACTGCCAGTGAGGGGGAGCTCACCACCTCCTTAGGCAGCCTATTCCACTGCTGAACTACTCTGACTGTGAAAAACTTTTTCCTGATATCTAGCCTATATCGTTGTACTTGCAGTTTAAACCCATTACTGCGTGTCCTCTCCTCTGCAGCCAACGGGAACAGCATCCTGCCCTCCTCCAAGTGACAACCTTTCAAATACTTAAAGAGGGCTATCATGTCCCCTCTCAACCTCCTTTTCTCCAGGCTGAACATTCCCAAGTCCCTCAACCTATCTTCATAGGGCTTGGTCCCTTGGCCCCAGATCATCCTCGTCCCTCTCCTCTGTACCCTTTCAATTTTATCGACGTCCTTCTTGAAGTATTCCTCGCTGTGACAAAGCTGCATAAAAGGAGAAAGGAAACAGTGGGGGCTGCCCCTCTCAGCTCCCGGAAGGCTCAGCATTCTCCATGTTTCAGATAGGCCCGTGTGCCCCCCTCCCTCCCGGCTCCCACACCTTCCTGAGTGACAAAAAGGCCTCAGCTGTTCTCTGAGCGGCTCTCCCCGTGGCAGAATGTTTGAGGCAGTCAGGCGTTTTCGACAGAAGTACATTGGCGGCGTGAAAATAATTGGCACGAGAAGCCGTTTCGGCGTCGAAAGAGCCGGCGTAGAGAAGCGAGGAGGAAATGAGCAAGTGGGAGAGCAATGAGTGGCGACAAACTCAACGGTGGCCCATTATTTCATAGCATGCGGGCCCCAAACCTCCTCCATTACCTCCCTTCCCAAGGTGTTCAGCGACTAATTTTTAACAAGGGAGCATGTTTTGATATGGAGAAAAGCATGACCAGGTCATGGGTACTGGGTTTGCCCCCTCACTCATTGCCGATGCTTACACATGGCAACGCTTTATCTACACCGAGAACACAGGTCTGTCAAGGCCAGGATTGCCTACCCTAGGGAGGGTAGCCAGCCTCCAGGTGGGACCTGGAGATCTGCTGGGATTACTGTTCATCTCCAGATTACAGAGACCAGGGTAGAGTCTGCACTTACTTTGTTTATTCCCAAAAGTCTCCAGGAGTTTCCCAACCTGGATTTAGCAGCCTTGCCACACATCCACTGCTGGTGGCCAGCGGAGACCTGGGCTGATTCTGCACTTACTTTCTTTATTCCATTGTCAATCCTGTTGAATTCAGATCACTTTGAACACGGGTCTTCCTCTCCTCCCCCCTCCCCATTGAAACAGGAAAGTCTTCTGCATGTGGTTAGGGTAGTTCAGAAGGGGGGGGGAGCCAAGCCTCTTTCTTTCTTTTCTTGAAGGGGGGGGAGAGGAGCCAAGCAGGGAGCCTTTTTCTTTTCTTGGAGGGGCAGGGGAGAAGATCGAAAAAGGCAGAGGAGGGAGGAAAAATCCAGGATCGACAGAAGTTGAGAGAAATTAGGGGTTTCTCCTTTAAGGAAAGCTTGTCACATGACCAGGTGTGGCCTATCAGAGGTTCTCTACCACGGAGCTTGGTTTCCCAATCCGGATTTTAAAATATATTGAGCATTAAAAGCACTCCAAGATATCGCACAATAAAGGTAGGGTCACTCCGGATCAATCCTTCTTGCTGCAGAAGGAAAATTTAAATCGCCCAAAATCCAAACGGAAATCGCATTCCGTGTAGAGGGCAGGGACTGAATCGACCTGGAGTTGGAATAAAAGCTCCGTGCAGTTTACACCCTGGTCCCCCAGAGGAAAATGATGCTTTGGAGGGTGGAGTCTAGGACAGTGGACCCCTGTCCTCCCCAGGTTTCATCCTCTAATCTCCAGAAGATTTCCATCTGGATCTTTCAACCCTAGCCCTCCATCCCCACCTGGTGGTTGGGGGAGGGGGGGAGTTGGTAAACCAAACTCCTTGGTTTCCAGATCCAGGTTGGAAGATCTCGGGAAATTTGGGAGGGGGGGGAGCCTAAGGAGGGCAGGAGTTTAATTATCTGCCCAATTGCCTAGGCCCAAGGAGCTTTCAGATCCAAGTCAGAAAAGGATATTGCAGGATGACCTATCTATGCTCCGCTTATTCGGAGAATTCGAAGGGATGGGAGGGAACTCTTCTAGGGGTTCCTACTCTGGGTTTGGAGATGCATGGAGATTTGAGGGTAGAACCTGAGAAAGGGGAGGTTAGGGAAGGGAAGGAACCTGGTGGCAAAATGCCATACATTCCCCCCTTCCAAAGCAGCTGGGTTTTTTTTCTCCAGAGGTGGAATGAGAGTTTTAAATTGATTAATAAAGAAGAGATTGATATAATCTGGAGGTCTGTTGCAATTCAAGGTGTAATATCTCCACCCAGAAGTTGGAAACCCTAAATTCTACTCAGCCTCCAGGTGCAGTTTAGGGAGCTCCCCAAATTATAATCCAGTGGACAGAAGTCAGTTCCCCAGATGGAAATGGCTACTTTGAAGAATGGTCCCTGCGGCTTTGTACTAGGGAACCGGTCCCCATGCAGGACCTGGCCATTCCCTGGAATTATAGCTCATCTCCAGACTAAAGAGTTCAGTTCCCTGGAGAAAATGGCTACTATGGAGAAGGTCTCTGGCTTTATTTTAGGAATGCCACTCCCCAGGAGGGAACCTGACAGCCCTTGGAATTATAGTATATCTCCAGACTAAAGAGGTCAGTTCCCCTGGAGAAAATAGTTACTTTGGAGGGTGGACTCCATTATACTCCACTGGAGTCCTTCCCGCCCCAAATCCTGCCCACTCCCAGTTCCACCTCCAAAGTCTCCAGGTATTTCCCAATGGCAACCCTCCATTTGACTGATATGAAGTCCCTCCCATCTGCAAGAAGCCTCCACCCCCAAAATCCCCAGGAATTTCCCAATCCAAAGCTAATACTCCTAGCTGGGAGCTGATTGTGTGGACGTACCCGCACTTTACCAACAGATTAGGCCTCGATTGAAAGCAGCATCAAAATTCCACCAGCAACTCTGAGATTCATGTGCCTTCAAATGATCCAGGCTCCTTGGGATAGGGTGGTGGCAGACACCTTGCACATGTCACAGCCCTAGAGGGAGAGTGCAAAATCCTGCAGCGAGTTCTTTTGCCTCTGTTAGCATCTCATTTTTCCCTCCGGCCTCCCCCTCTCTCTGTCCCCCTCTCGCTTTGCTTCTGTCTCCTTCAAAGCAACACCTGTCGCAAGGTGGGATCTTTGTGACATTTTCTTCTTACAAGCGGCATTAAGTAACCAGAAAGCGTTTAGTGGGAAAACCTTGAGTCAGCAGCAGCATTTGTACATGGAGCCCTTGCTCAAGAGGACGCACATTGCATTACCCTTTTGCACACAGGCCTGTTTTGAAAATTTAGAAGAAGGAAAAACCCAAATACCGACTGACGCCTCTGATAATAGCCAATCTCCCCAGGTTGGCAAGAGGATCTTGAAAATGAGCGAAACACACAAAGGCCCACGTGATTCGTAAGCCGTTGACAGGCAGGTAGATCAGCTCCGTTCACGGCTGGCCCCAGGGTTCTCAAAATGCACAGAGGCCGCTCTAGGGAAATGCCAGGCAGACTTTTTGCCAGGAGGGGTGGGGCAGATGCTAGTAAATTAGGTAATCCCTCTGCAGATGTTACAATTGAGGATTCCTGCCAGGCTTTTTTATGTATGTCCCTGGAAGACCAACCAAGAGGCCAGTTCCTCTGAGGCCTGGGTTCTGGGGAGAAATCTGAAAGAAGAGATCAAGAGGGTCTGTTCTAATCAATTTTCTGTGGGACTCAAACCAGTATTCCCCACAGGCAGGTTCTGATGTGTAATTAGGTTCACCGGGCTCCCACTATTACAACTGATCTCCCGACGACAGAGTAGTTCACCTGGAGAAAATGGCTACCTTGGAAGTTGGAGTCCATGGTATTAAACCCCATTAAAATCCATCTCCTCCCCAAACCCTGCCCTCCTCAGGATCTAGCCCCCAAAACTCCAGGAATTTTCCCATCTGGAGCTGGCAACTTTAGGTGTAACTCAATGTTCAAGAATACCTGGCAAGTTGGAGGTGGAGTCCGGCAGAGAGCAGAGGGACCTGAGCAGGTTATAACGTCATGTAGCCCACCTTCTGGAGCAGCCATTTTATCTAGGAGAACTGGAATAAATGTTCAAAATAAATGAACGCACAAACTGTGTGCTCAGAGATCATACTGGGAGATCTCCAGTCCCGACCTGGAGGTTGGCACCCCTATATTTATATAAAAATTCTGTCTCAGCCTGCTGTACCTCACAAGTATGCTGCTCTGAGCTCCTTGAAAGACAAGAACATAAGAAGAACTCTGATGGATCTGACCAGTGGTTCATCTAGTCCAGCATTCCATCTCACACAGTGGCCAGACAGTTCCTTTAGAGAAGGGGTAGTCAAACTGCGGCTCTTCAGATGTCCATGGACTACAATTCCCATGAGCGTTCGCTGGCAGGGGCTCATGGGAATTGTAGCCCATGGACATCTGGAGGGGCGCAGTTTGACTACCCCTGAACTAGAGGGCCAATAACACAGCATAGAGGCCAAGGCCTTCATAAGAACATAAGAAGAGTCCTGCTGGATATGACCAATAGTCCATCTAGACCAGCATCTGGTCTCACACAGTGGCCAACCAGTTCCTCCTGGAGGCCCAGCTGTAGGGCACAGAGGTTGGGGCATTCCCTGATGTTGCCTCCTGTCTCTGGTAGAGTCTCGGTTCAGTCCCCATGGCTTGTAACCACTGATAGACCAATCGTCATGGATAATAATCAGCAGATACTTATACCTATGTGCATGTACGCAACTTTAAATGCATGTTTGCTCATTTCCAGGCACACTCAAGAGTTGATTTGCTAAGCCAAATAATCTCTGGATCACAGTTGCTACCTGGCACGGTCCAACAGAATGCTGGACTTCAATGTGGGAATTCAGATTCCTACTCTGCCATGGAGCTGGCTGGGTGACCAGTCGTATCCCCCTCACCTTGCTTTTAACCTTGCCTACCTCGCAGAGTTGTTGTCAGAATAAAATGGAGAAGGGGGAAATGATGCACACCATCTCGAACTCACCAGAAGAAGGACAGAATAAAAACGTACAACTTAGATAGATAATTTATCTCCTTGTCCCTGTTTTTCCATGACTGCCTGGTAATAACCCAATACTTGCCATAACTGCAGGCACTGGATAAATAATAGATATTAGCATTTGTATACAAGCTCACACTTTGTCTTTTTAATCTTCACTGTTACTCCCTGATGTTAGATGCCCAGGCAAGCCACATTGTCATTCTGGCTACATCATCCCATCAAAGGCTTGTCTTACTGCCAGAGAAGTCCCATTTTTGCGTGATCATTAATGCTAACGAATGAATCCAAGATCACAGCCCCACCTAAACGGCAGCTTTCAAATTTCATGCATGCACCAAGAAAGCCCTTTGTAAGGGGTCAAAGTAGCCATTGTGCAGAAGTATTATGTCAAAGAGGAATCATGTGGCTTCAGCCTGAAGCGAGTCTTTACAATCAAGGGAAGGGAGAGTAGAAATCTGTCATATTGAATTTAATACTTTTTGATCTCAAAACTGCTGCCATCCAGATAACACGGACAAAAGAGGGAAAAAAAGACTACATTGCATCGAAAGAAGGAGCAACTTTCCCCTGCAGAAGAGCAACTCCCCTAGCAGAAGAGATCCACGGGATCCAAGCACAGGGTGCCTTTTCATGCTAAAGTGGATATGTGACGGGAGAGACTGGGGGTGCACCCCATGTCAAGATCCCTGACATTCTGCTGAAGGCATAGATAGTTGGTGACTTTTGGCCAGTCATGCACTTTCTTCCTAACGTACCTCACAGGGTTGTTGTGAGGCTAAAATGGAAGGGGGATAAAATTATATAATAATAAACCACTTTATTTTTATAGCCTGCCTTTCCCAGTTGGTTCAGGGCAAGTAAAACGAAGAAGAAGAAGAAGAAGAAGAAGAAGAAGAAGAAGAAGAAGAAGAAGAAGAAGAAGAAGAAGAAGAAGAAGAAGAAGAAGAAGTTGGTTCTTATATGACGCTTTTCTCTGCCTGAAGGAATCTCAAAGTGGCTTCCATTCGCCTTCCCTGTCATCTCCCCACAGTAGACACCCTGTGAAGTAGGTGAGGCTGAGAGAGCCCTGATATTACTGAAGAAGAAGAGTTGGTTCTTATATGCCGCTTTTCTCTACCCAAAGGAGGGTCAAAGCGGCTTACAATCACCTTCCCTTTTATCTCCCCACAACAGACACCCTGTGAGGGAGGTGAGGCTGATAGAGCCCTGATATTCCTGCTCGGTCAGAGCAGCTTTATCAGTCCTGTGGCAAGCCCAAGGTCACCCAGCTGGTTGCATGTGGGGGAGTGCAGAATCGAACCCGGCTCGCCGGATTAGAAGTCCTAACCACTACACCAAACTGGCTTTCTGAAATGATTGACCAAACCAGAACATTTAAAAAATAAAACAAAATGCTACGGGGAACATTTCCTTGTCCATAATTATCATCCACCTGAGGAAACATTTTTAGCTACCAGCGAAACAAAAGACTGGAGATGGGCTCCTTGTGATGACATTCTCCTTGTGCTGTCGTTTTTGTTCATTGTTTGATTCTCTGACGATCTGCGGCTTTTGTTACCGGGCCACTGAGCATGAATGTGCTAAAAACTGAAATAGCTATTCTGAGAAGAAACTGTCTCCTCTCTTCTCTGTTCTGAGGAGAGAAAAGAGCCGGGTAGATTGAAGAGTCACCCCTGCCTAGTCAGCTATGCGAGGAAAGATCTATATATGCAACAATACGAAGCAAATGAAGTGACAGAATGAACCTTCACTCAGCGTTGGAAGTGAGAGGCTGGCTTTCATATTTCCCAAACATTAAAATTCTCAGCAGAGCTGAAAAAGGAAAGCTCAGTGCATGAGGAGGCAAGGTTCTTGCAGGACTGATAGAGTAGTTTACACCAGAAGCATACAAAATAGTTCTGGGCCCGATCGAGCACACAAAACCTATTCGAGTTCCCTGTCCCCAGAGAAATGAAACCAGCTTCCACTAGAGCCTGGGCTTTGTTGGGCCTGGTGCTAGCCTGCTGCTCTACCAATTGAGATCAGGATGCTGAGGGGCTTAAAACAGTTCTGCAGGGCCTGCAAGACAGAAATATTCCACCAGGCCTAAGGTTGAGGCCTATAAAGCTAGCCTGCTACCATAGACATAAATGATAAATATCTGCATTCCCAGTTAACACCAATTCACTCCATCACACCCTCCTGCTTCCCTATCAGGGAGAAGGCAAATGAGTTCTGGATTATTTTAATGTAAATAGTATTCTATGATATATTGCAAGTTGCCCTTTGTTCATGGGGAAGGGCGGCACAGTAATTTGAAGAATGTCCGAGCCCCAAACATCCTGCCAGTTATAATCTGATGCTTGTTAGATTTGGCAACTTTAAGAACCAGTCTGGTGTAGTGGTTAGGAGTGCGGACTTCTAATCTGGCATGCCAGGTTCGATTCTGAGCTCCCCCACATGCATCCAGCTGGGTGACTTTGGGATCACCACAGCACTGATAAAACTGTTCTGACCGGGCAGTGATATCAGCGCTCTCTCAGCCTCACCCACCCCACAGGGTGTCTGTTGTGGGGAGAGGAATGGGAAGGTGACAGTAAGCCACTCTGAGCCTCCTTCGGGTAGGAAAAAGCAGCATATAAGAACCAACTTCTTCTTCTTCTTCTTAATTCTATGATAGTAAAACTTTCTCCCCTCCCCTGGATAGCCCAGGGTAGCCTGGGCAGAGTCTGCGCTTACTTTGTTTATTCCATTGTCAATCCTGTTGAATTCAGATCGATTTGAACTCAGATCTTCCTCTCCCCCCCCTTCCCATTGAAACAGAAAACTGTTCTGCATGTGGTTAGGGTAGTTCAGAAGGGGGGAGCCAAGCCTCTTTCTTTCTTTTCTTGAAGGGGGGGGAGAGGATCGAAGAAGGCAGAGGAGGGAGAAAAAAATCCAGGACTGACAGATGTTGAGAGAAATTAGGGGCTTTTCCTTTAAGGCAATCATGTCACATGAGCAGCTTTGGCCAATCAGGGGTTCTCTACCACGGAGCAAAGCCCAGATTCAAAACAGCCTGCTTTCTTAATTTGATTCTTAAAATATTGAGGTTTAAAAGCACTCTAAGATATTGCACATTAAAGGTAGGGTCACGCCGGATCAATCCTTCTTTGGAAGGAAAATTTAAATCGCCCAAAATCAAAATGGAAATCGCATTCTGTGTAGATGGCAGGAACTGAATTGACCTGGATTGGAATAAAAGCTCTGTGCAGTTTACACCCTGATTTCAGAAATAAAGCAGAGTGAGTGCTGGTTAATAGAATAAAGCAGCATTGAGAAGGACTGATGAAAGTCTTGATGAGGGGGGGGGGGAATAATCCACTCATGGAAGAAGGATGTGTTGGCCCCTACCAGTTTGTTCCAGTGGCACCAACCCATTTGTCCAGAGCAAAGAGCTATCTGCTGATGCAAGAGGCTGTTCCACTAGTGGAAGAGATTGTTGCTTCAGTGGAATGCTCCTTGTGCCAGAGCCAGTGAAATGAATTGGCAGGATAACTATCCTAAAAAGCTGATTAATAAATTACCATGCAGGCATGATTCCATGTTCAGATGCACTCCCCATGTGGCCCAGGCTAGATCTATCAACCTGCGCCTTTGATGAAGGACACAATTGCATCTCAGAATCTTGATAAAGAGCTTTCATCAAAACGAAGAGTCAGGATCAGTTGCCCCTCATCCTTGGTCATGGGGCAGCACATTCTGTCCTTATGTACACACACCCCAATAATTTTGCAAGGTCTCCAGTTTCTGAAATAGCTGTATTCTTGCAATAGCCTGCCTTACTACATGTTAGCCTAGCAATCTTAGCTTTGCAATTTCATGGGAAACAAAATAACGTGAGGCAAGATAACATCGAGTCACTTCCGACTTAATGACGATCATATGGATTATTGACCTCAAAACTGCCCTGTTGTTAACAGCCATTCCCCTGCCTTGTCAACTGAGGGCCGAAGTTTCTTTTAAAGCAGCCTTTCTCGACTTTTTTTACCATTGAGAAACCCCTGAAACATTCTTCAGACTTCAAGAAACCCCAAAAGCAGGATGAATGTGCAGAATATGGTTGGGAAGCATAGCTGTGGACATGCCCATCCAGGGCTCCTCTCCTTCCCACGTCCTCCAGGCCCATCATTGGCCATTTGGGGAGGAGGAGGGGGTCAAAATGACCATATATGGTCACATCACCCAATAAACGTTTAACATATTTTAAAAGTATAACAAATGTTAATTCCGTCCTTTTTGGAAACACTTCTAGGGCTATCAAGAAACCCCGGTTGAGAAATCAATCGAACTCATGCTGAGTCTCCCTTGATTCTTGCTGCCTCCAGCTTTTCTGGAACGCCATTAGCTAGGAATAGCTGCGGTTATAACGACCTTATACTCTATCTAAGAGACATGTATTTACTTACATGGTTTGTCTGAAACACTAATAATTTAATGTCCGTTGACAAAGGCAGTGGGCGAAACACGCTGGGACTGCTTTGTACTATAAAGAATAAAGGAATAACAGAAGATTCAAGACTCTACAGAAGTCTATTGTGGATATTGTGCTTGACACCTTGGTATCCCGGTGCCTCTATACTTGATTTCCAACTTTTCCTGGCATTATTGTCTTGGCTTATGAATTAACAATATCCAGAATGTCCTATTCTTGACAGCCTTGCTCTGGTCGTGCAAACTGAGGGCTGTGAGTTCCCTTACAGAGCCAACCCAATATAAGTCTTCCTCTTTTCTAGTTGCGTCCAAGTTTACCTAGCACTAGAACCAAGTCTGAGTCCAGGGAAACCTTTAATATCCCCTTTGTTCTATTACTCCAGAGCAACATGGCTACCCACCTGAATCTGTCCTAGCATTATTGCCTTTTCCGGTGACTCTTGTCTTCTCATTATGCGACCAAAGTACATTGCCTCAGCTTAGTCATTTTAGCTTCTAGAAAATGAGTTGGTTTTTATACCCCGCTTTTTACTACCTGAAGGAGTTTCAAAGCGGCTTACAATCACCTTCCCTTCCTCTCCCCACAACAGGTGCCCTGCGAGGGAGGTGGGGCTGAGAGAGCTTCTGACAGGACTGCTGTGTCAGAACAGCAAGGTCGCCCATCTGGCTGCATGTGGAGGTGCAGGGAATCAAGCCTGGTTTACCAGATTAGAAGTCACCGCTCTTAACCACTGCACCAAGCTGGCTCTCTAGGGAAAGTTAAGGCTTGATTTGATCTACTAACCCTGGCGGGGGTCCCTATTTTATGGAATCCACCTTGCCGCTCCTAAACTCACCCCAGTCTGGAATAACCGGGGTCATTGGGGGGGGGGAGGATGTTTTGGTTTGGGGACAAAACTCTATGGTTTAAAGCAAATTCTATCATAGAGTTATGCCCAAAAGCCAGAGCATTTTCCCCGACATCTCAGATGTGACATCACTTCTCGATGATGTCAGCATGAAGGGAAGCTCCTAGGAAGTACCGATGGACCAGCAACCCTAGCCTCAACTAAGATTTGCCTCTTTGCATATAAACAATACTGTAAGGGTAGTCAAACTGCGCCCCTCCAGATGTCCATGAACTACAATTCCCAGAAGCCCCTGAATGCTTAAGCTAATGCTGCTGAGACTGCATGAATGTAAGAAGGTGCCATCTAATGCAACCCTTCATAGTGTTAGATAGTTAATCTAGCATTTATTGTTTTCTAAACCTGCTTGCTTAATGCTACATATCGCTTAATGATAAACTGATGTTCTTAAATTTGTTCTAATAAAACTTACAGATATTTTTTTACAAAAGTCTGTCTCTTGCATACACTTGCCCTGGAAACCCCCAGAGTCAAGGCCGGAACACCTTGGCAAATGGTTTCTATATTGTAAAGCAGAATTGCCCAACACCATCAACTGACTGATTGACAGATAGATAAAAGAGGGTCGGCAGCAATTTATTAAAACCGTCTCCTGTCAAAGAGGACACATGTCAGCCTTGCCCCCCCCCCAAAACAGCAAGAGCAAGAAGAAGAGAGTCACTTGACGAAAATTCAGAAACAAACCAAAGAAATGTTGCTAAAGCCAAATATCCATCAAGAGGAACTAAGAAAGAAAGAAAGAAAGAAAGAAAGAAAGAAAGAAAGAAAGAAAGAAAGAAAGAAAGAAAGAAAGAAAGAAAGAAAGAAAGAAAGAAAGAAAGAAAGAAAGAAAGAAAGAAAGAAAGAAAGAAAGAAAAATGTTCAGGAAATGGAGGGAAGGACAGAGCTCTAAAGAAGAGTACCTACAGGTTACTAGGCACTGTAGATCAATCATCAGAAAGGCCAAAGCTGAGAATGAGCTAAGATTGGCCAGGGAAGCCCACTGTAACAAGAAAAGATTTTTCAGTTATGTGAGGAGCAAACGTAAAGGAGGCAATAGACCCACTGTTGGGTGCGGATGGACAAACAGTCCCACAGGTCAAAGGGGTTAAGCACATCTAGAGATGGCAGTAGCCAACGGATAGAGTCTGGGTGGCAGGTTAACATGGATAGAGTAGTTGTCGAGAGGCATTTAGCTGCACTGGATGAGTTCATATCCCCTGGGCCTCTGGGCCCATTTGCACACACTTTGAATTTGCAGAGACAAACAGGTCAAGGGTGGGAAACAGGTCCCTCCTACTCCTTACTTACCTTCACACAAGTCGCATTCCTTCCTTCTTGTAAGAAGTGTTGATCAACGTTTGATGGCTACCTTGCTAATTGCAATTGTGTATAACCTTGCATTACCCATGAACCTCAAACCTGGTCATTACTGCATTCTGCTTGCCAAACACAGCCACTGTATGGGATCGGAGCCATGCAGCTACCGCATAAGCTCTCGCCTCTCCTGACCGGTCTGTACGATGGCTATGATCCCAGCAGATGTATGTTCTTTCCACATTCCCTTCCCTTATTGTTATAAATTGTTTCATGTATTGTTTATACGTTTTATGTAAACCTCCCTGAGCCTCCGGGGAGGGCGGTATATAAATATAACAATGAATGAATGAATGGATGGATGGATGGATGGATGGATGGATGGATGGATGGATGGATGGATGGATGGATGGATGGATGGATGGATGAATGAATGAATGAATGAATGAATGAATGAATGAATGAGGCATTTTCTGTTTGTTTCCTAGCTTACTCCAAACATTAGTAGCTGAGAGTATAAATGCTGTTGAGGCTGAGCTCTACTAAAGAAGGACACACAAGGACAATTTCACCACCGATCGGGAAGGGCTGCATTAGTGGCGTGCCATCCCACACACACCTATGAAACACAACATAGCTTTCGTGAAACTCCTCAGACATCGAAGCACATTGGCAACTCCACTGTTTTTTTCATGATTCATGGTCACTCCTTGCCAAAGGCACCTCAGGAAGTCTTCAGAGGTCCAGGATTGCAAATACATGACCTGCCTTCAGTAACCTGAATGTCTCTTATCTGACGGGCACCTCAAGGGACCAGTGAGGTAATAGCTAAGGAGGTTGCCTGTTGTGGTCATAAATAATAATAATGGATAATAGCCAGTTTCCAACCTTCTCTCTTTGTCATCATCTGAAAGCATTGCACATGTGTGTGTGTGTTTATTAGGCCCAAGCCCAAAAGTCATACTTGGTGACCAAGCGTTTGCACTCTCCAAAACCCTTCATCAGGATGGACGGGGGAAGGGTTGTGGCTCAGTGGTAGATAGCATGCAGAAAGTCCCATGATCAATCCCCGGCACTGCCAGTTAAAAGGTTCAAGTGGTAGGAGATGTGGGAAGACCCCTGCCTGAGAACTTGGAGCAGCCTTCTTCAACCTTTTGACCGTGGAGGATCCCCTGGAATAATTTTTCAGACTTCAAGGAGCCCCAGAAGTGACACGCCCCTGTCAGTTGGCCACGCCCCTGTCATGCCCCCGGAAGTGACATCACTATCTGCACCCTTAGCCCACATTTTGTTCCACCCCCCTTGCCTTTACTACTATTATGGTGGCTATATATCATTTAGCCAAGAAAGAACGGCAGGAGCTGAGAAGACCCCATTTCAAGCTTCCCCCCATACCACGCCACTTCAGAGCTCCCGTGGACACCTGGAGAGTCCCTGAAAGCCTGAGCAGACATAGAGTAATTATCACATGAAATTCATTGTTGTCTTAAGTAGCGGCAGCTACAAGCATCAAAACCCCTCCCCCTCTGGAAGGGGTCTCACCACTTTCGGTTCCAGCGGGCCTGTTTGTCTTCCTGGTTTCATCTGAAAGGGGGAGGGGTGGATCTTTCACCCTGTTGGAACCATAACTAGGTTCACCAGCCCTGTGGAGACCATGACCTACAGGCCAGGCTATCAAAGAGATCGACATTACAGGCCTATGACTGCCAGTCAGCTCTAAGCTACAGAATTGTCGATAGCGTCCCCTTCAGAAATGTCACTACCTCAAGCCGTTGCCAGGGAGTTGTGCAGGCCCCTGTCCAGAGCCCGCCAAGTCACAGTCTGTCTCCTCGCATAGACTTGACTCAGTTTAACCTTGCCATAGCGGGTTGCCCAACTCCACATTTCCCCCATCCCTCCCTGTAATGCTCGACACGTTCAAAACAAATTTTATAAAAAGTAACTCGATTTCAAGAAGTGCTGCGTTGGCCTTCACTGTTTTGTTGCAAAGTTACTTCCACAATCTGGAGATTTGTCCCTCTCAGCATTTTATACACTCGCAGGGGTAGTCAACCTGTGGTCCTCCAGATGTTCATGGTCTACAATTCCCATGAGCCCCTGCCATGGGAATTGTAGTCCATGAACATCTGGAGGACCACAGGTTGACTACCCCTGCTCTAGAGTGATCCAGAGGCTAACCGATCACAGGGCAACATGAATTCTGGTCTTGGGTCCATAGGTGTTCTTTCACCTGTAACTTAGGGCTGCTAATAAGGTTGCCAGTTTCCAGGGAGTGGCTGGAGGTTCCTGCTATGACAACTAGAATTTATTAATTTTTAGAATTGATGGATTTTTAACATTTGACTGTATTTTCAATGATAACTTTTATTGTAAAATGGCCAGAGCCTGCTTGCTGGGAGGGAGCAGTCAAGAAATCAAATAAATAAAACAAAATTTCCTGGTGGTAGCTGGAGATCTCCCATTATTACAGATGATGATGATGATGATGATGATGATGATGATGATGATGATGATGATGATGATGATAATGATAATAATAACGATGATAATGATAATGATGATAATGATGATGATGATGATGATGATGATGATGATGATGATGATAATAATAATAATAATAATAATAATAATAATAATAATAATAATAATAATAATAATAATAATAATAATAATAATAATACAACTCATCTCCTGGTACCACAGAACAAGTCACCCGGACAAAATGGTTTTTGGAGGTGGATTGTAGCATTATATAGAATCATCATAGAATCATAGAGTTGGAAGGCCATCTAGTCCAAGCCCCTGCTCAATGCAGGATCAGCCCAAAGCATCCGGGATAAGGATCTACCCAGACACTGCTTGAAGATCCCCAATGAGAGGAAACTCACCACCTCCTTAGGCAACCAGTTCCACCGCTGAATTACTCTGACTGTGAAAAGTTTTTTCCTTGTTATCTGATATAGTTCTACGCGTAGTTTAATCCCATTACTGCAGGTCCTGCCTTCTGTTGCCATCAAATCCCTCCCCTCCCCAAACCCCTCCCCCCCTCTAGCTCCATCCCCAAAATGTTCAGATATTTCCCAATCTGGAGCTGGTAACCCTAATTGCAGCTGACTTCCAAGGGATAGGAATCAGTTCTCCCAAAATCGCTAAGTATTTCTCAAATTGTATGATAGTTACAGAATTAGCTGTGGATTTTCATGTGTTCTATGATATATTTTATGATGTTACTTAAAGCTGCGATTTTAAGTGTTTAATTGTATTTCTATTTTTTGTAACCCACCCTGAGTCCTTGAGGAAGGGGAGGCTAAAAGTCTGAAAATAAATAAAACAAACAAAATAAACCACACCAGTAAATCATTCATCTTCACCCAATTGACACCTGGACAGCCAAAGGACTTTCTCATAACTTTTGTGAAATTCCTTGATTAACCTTCCGCCCAATGACTTGTCTTTCTCATGCAAATTGCAAGTCCTACGGTGAGTATCATAAAGAGTTTAGAAAGCTGGTGGAATTCAATGAACGGGGAGCCGCGTCAGATGACATAATAGTACTGGTAAAGATAACAATATGGTAAGCATGTGGGTAGTGATTGTTGGTGGTACTGACCACTACACCATGCTGGTAGTAATGCTGAGACTAGGAGTTACTAAGTCCTGGTTGGGAAATTCCTGTAAATTTGGGTGGAGCCTGGTAAGGACAGGGGAGCGAAGGCAACTCAGCAGGGTATGTCTGACCATCAACCCTCCAGAACAGCCATTTTCCAGGGGGACTGATCTCTGTCCTGTGTGTCAGGATCAGTCCCTGCTCTCTGCCATGATTACTGTTCAGTGAACCTGTCTGACTCCATCTTGTATGCTGTGTCTGTGCTGTGCCTTTGCTGGAACGTTCCCATGTAACCAAAACGTTCCCATGTAACCAAAACCCCTGCTTGTAGTTTCCTTTGATTCCCCATTGCTTTGATCCTTGCATTTTCACACTGCATGTTCCCCCTACTGTGAAACAATGTTGCCCGGTTCCTGTAAACAGCTTATCAACTAGCCTGAGGTGCCGGCCTGACCAAGGCCGCGCTAACTTCAACACCTTGCCAGGAAGCATGGGATGGCACCTGGGTGAGGGGCTCCCCCCCTCCCTTGGGAACGCTCAAGTTTTGGGTGGGAGAAAAGTATTGATAAGTGCCTACTGTTCTTGTATCGAACAGATTTGACTTCGGTTATAGTGATCTGATCTACTGCCAATTAAAGCTTTCTTCTTATAGAAGTTTTGGTTGTGAGTTTTGTCAGCGCTTGACACTGTGGATATCTGTGGTAATTCTGGGAGATCCCCAGGCCCCTCCTGGAGGTTGGAAACCAAGGCGGCAGTTGCTATGGTGGGTATTAGAACTGTGAGCAGCAATGGTGATAATGAATGTAGTAATGGTACTGCTTAATTACAGGAGTTGGGGTAAAAGCGATTAGCAGCATTGGGAGAAGGAAATCGGTGCTTACTTCCTCCACCTCATGGTACCCCACTCCATGCTGCCCTAAGAAACCACACCCTGACCCCCAAATTCTGTCATGTTATTCCAGAGATTGGAAACAAGTTGTGGTTGCTCCATTCCGTATTTCTCTTTCATGTGGCATGTGTGTAATGTGTCTGCCAGATTGTCTGTCTGCCAGGCAAGATATCTTCAGATTGCCTGCCACCATATCACAGCTCTGGTATTCCTTGGAGGTCACCCTTTCAAGAGCTAGCCAGGGCTGACCCCTGCTTCGCTTCTGAGATTTAACATGCACTAATGGCTTACTCCATCACGTTTTCCAGCTCTGAAGTAGGGGATGTTCCCAAAGATTGTAGTTCAGTTCAAACATTCCTTTTATGGTTCCCCCATGCCCCAGCCCCGAAAAGGCCCACTGAGCCTTGGAGAGGCTACAGCAGGCCTTTTTGGCCCTGGAGGGAGTGCTGGCGGGAGGGCTGCCCAGTGGGGGAAGGAGGAGAGGGGATGCTAGCGCCCGTTGCATTACGGATGCAATGGGCTTTAAAGCTAGTCATGTATAAAATGTGAGTAAAAGTGCCCTAGAAGAAAGAGATGAACATGGGAAATCAGCCAAAGGAAACAGGCAGAAAGCAATCGGTCTTCTCAGCCGTGCAGAAAAATTTAAAGAAATGGAAGAAAAATGCATCTATGCACATTCTTAGCCGGATGTCTAATAATAAAGAAGAGGTTGTAGGGCTGACTCCCCCCCTCCCCCCATCTTAACTCTTGTAATAGTTAAGGGAATTGAGGTAGGGAAGATAGCTTGCAAAGATCTGGGGTAGGGGAATTAGCATCAATGTGAGCAGGACCAGGAAGACTTTGCCATCCGTAAGTGCCCCTTGCTGTATTCTTTTCCAAAACATCACAACAAACATGTTTGGGAAGGTTCACAGGGAAAACCCAGGAGGTACATGGAAGTATCATGGTACTCTGGGGAAGTAAGTTTGGGGGAGCAAATCTCGGAAGCAACCAAGCTAAGGTGTACAAACTGTGCATAGGACACCAGAATCACACAGAGCTGGCAGAGACCACAAAGGGCCATCCAGTCCAGCCCCCCACTTTCTCAGGATCACCCTCATTGGAGACATTCCTTTTCCCCTGTTTTACTACCTCAAGACCATACACTAGGATTCGCCAGCTTCCAAAATCATGTACTCAAGGAACAAGTCATGCTGGGAATTCAACCGTGAAGGAATACGTGTGTTTACCTGCCTAGGGATTAGCTTTAGGTAAGCAGAATGGCCTTAAATCAAGGGGCCTATGGATCACACCAGCAGCGGTACTACCCAAGAAGGAAACCGGCATATCTCATAAGAGCAATGAGTAACACATAATCCCTCAAACAAGTCCAGTGCCTCCTTGCAAAATCAGCTCCTTTCCTTGCCATAATTATGTGACCTAAAATTGGCCACCAGTTACTCTGAGATCTTTTTTTTTTCCTTTTCCTCTTCATAGCTGGGCTGTGACTATATGTTGCTTTCACCATAGGCCATTGTGTAGGTGACGTGTCGAGACCTGAGGTAAGAACACGAGCACTGTACCAAACAAATCTTTTTACACTTGATTACATTTATGGTTTCTCTGTTGACTCACCTTGACTTTCATGAGTGTGTCGCTACCTGGAAACAGAGATAGCTCCCAAGTTTATGTAGGTGAGGGGATCCCAGCCTTTTGTGCTTTGGGGTTTTGAGTACAGGAAGCAGGCACAAAATGGCAGCCATGTGGTGGAGGGCAAGCACAAAATGGCTGCCAAGGAGTTGGGGCCAATCAAAAATGGTGAAACATCCTCCTGTGATGGAAGCATTATTTGAATAAGAATATAAACTATGTTGGATAAGGCCAATGGCCCATCCAGTTAGGAACCAAAAGGTTAGTTGTCCACAAACGAGAAATATACAAATTAAATTAGCATTCACTGTGCACAACTTATAGAGTTAAACAGTTTAAAACATAGGCAGAGCCCTTTGGCTAATCACTGAAATCACATAATACGCACCATGCAATGCTAGACCTACAATGACAGACCTAACATGTTTGGGTCTTCCTCAGAGGTCTAATCCTGATCATACATATGATACGGTGGAACCAGCAGCTGGGGAGATTTTAACAATTCAACTGATTCCCTATGATTCCCTATGAATAACAAGCTCAAAACAAATGGAATGGATAGAAGATGTCAGTGTATCAAATGCAAGTCTCCTTCTCCAAGGATGCTTAAAAATTCATTGGCCTTCATGCATGCACAGAAGCTACTGACGCACACCAGAATTGTCATTCATAGGGAATAAATCGGGACAGCTGGGATCATGTGCAAAGTGCTGAGCCATACAGAAAGCCCTAGTATAGTACTAGGGATAACAATCTCCAGGTGGAACCAGGTGATTCCCTGGAATTACAGCTCATCTCCAGAGGACAGAGATGAGTTTCCCCTGGAGAAAAAACCCACTCCAGTAGGTGGAGTCTATGGGATTGTACCACACTGAGATCCCTGTCTTCCCCAGGTTTCATCCCAAAAGTCTCCAGGAGTTTCCCAACCTGGATTTAGCAGCCTTGCCATCCATCCACTGCCGGTGGCCAGCGGAGACCTGGGCTGATTCTGCACTTTGTTTATTCCATTGTCAATCCTGTTGAATTCAGATCACTTTGAACTCGGGTCTTCCTCTCCCCCCCCCCCCATTGAAACAGGAAAGTGTTCTACATGTGGTTAGGGTAGTTCAGAAGGGGGGTGAGCCAGGCCTTTTACTTTCTTTTCTTGAAGGGGGGGGGAGGGAGAAGCCAAGCAGGGAGCCTCTTTCTTTTTTTGGAGGGGGGTGGGTGGGAGAGGATCGAAAAAGGCAGAGAAGGGAGAAAAAATCCAGGACCGACAGAAGTTGAGAGAAATTAGGGGCTTCTCCTTTAAGGCAAATTTGTCACATGACCACCTGGGGCCAATCACGGGTCCTCTACCACGGAGGAGAGCCCAGATTCAAAACAGCCTTTAAATATTGAGGGTTAAAAGCACTCTAAGATATCGCACAAGAAAGGTAGGGTCACTCCGGATCAATCCTTCTTGCTGCAGAAGGAAATTTTAAATCGCACCAAATCCAAGCGGAAATCGCATTCTGTGTAGAGGGCGGGGACTGAATCGATCTGGGGTTGGAATAAAAGCTCCGTGCAGTTTATCCTGGTAACCCTTTCCATGCATCTAGTTCCAAGGAGTGTTGATCCTGGTGTACCAAGAAATCCCCCCCCCAGCATACTCTTAGAGCAGGGGTAGTCAAACTGCGGCCCTCCAGATGTCCATGGACTACAATTCCCAGGAGCCCCTGCCAGCATTCGCAGAATCACAGAAACTTGGTGGAATGATTCTCATGACTGGAATGTAATGGTGGATGGATATGAACTGTTCAGAAAAAACAGAATAGATCGAAGAGGTGGAGGAGTGGCACTGTATGTGAAGAAAGGGCTTAACTGTCAGGAAATTCTAGTGAAGGAGAGCATATCTACAGTGGAAAGCATCTGGGTGAAAATAAGCAAGGGGAAAACAAACAGTGTGGTGGTTGGTGTCTGCTACCGACCGCCTGACCAACGAGAGGATGTGGATGCTGCACTTTGTGAGCAGCTTGAGAAAATATCCAAACGGCAGGACCTTGTCATCATGGGTGACTTCAATTTCCCAGATGTGTGCTGGGAAACAAACTCTGCGAAGCGTCCTCAGTCATGCAAGTTTCTGACCTGCCTGGCTGACAATTTCATTTATCAAATGGTAGATGAACCCACAAGAGGTTCAGCCATACTGGACTTAATACTGACCAACAGGCAAGAGTTGGTGGATGAGGTGAAGGAGGTGGGGACCCTAGGGGGAAGTGACCATGTCCTCATAGAATTCTTTTTGAGATGGGGAGCCAAGGAAGCTTGTAGCCAGACGTGGATGTTGGATTTTCGTAGGGCAAACTTTAATAAACTCAGACACATGATGAGTGTCATACCATGGACGAGAATGCTGGAAGGGAAGGGAGCATGTGAAGGGTGGGTGCTACTCAAACAAGAGCTATTGCATGCTCAATCAATGACTATTCCAGAAATACGAAAACACTGCAGGAGCTCTAAGAAGCCTATTTGGATGAACAGAGAACTTCAAGAGGAACTAAGAAAGAAAAGGAAAATGTTCAGGAAATGGAGGGAAGGACAGAGCTCTAAAGAAGAGTACCTACAGGTTACTAGGCACTGTAGATCAATCATCAGAAAGGCCAAATCTGAGAGTGAGCTAAGATTGGCCAGGGAAGCCCACTGTAACAAGAAAAGATTTTTCAGTTACGTGAGGAGCAAACGTAAAGTAAAGGAGGCAATAGGCCCGCTGTTGGGTGCGGATGGACAAACTCTAACGAAAGATGCAGAGAAAGCAGAAAGGCTTAGTGCCTATTTTACATCTGTTTTTTCCCACAGGTCAAAGTGTTTAGGCACATCTAGAGGTGGCTGTAGCCAAAGGATAGTGTCTGGGTGGCAGGTTAACATGGATAGAGAGGTTGTCGAGAGGCATTTAGCTGCACTGGATGAGTTCAAATCCCCTGGTCCAGATGAAATGCACCCGAGAGTACTCAAAGAACTTTCCAGAGAACTTGCACAGCCCTTGTCCATCATCTTCGGAACCTCTTTAAGGACTGGAGATGTCCCGGAGGACTGGAAAAGAGCAAACGTTATTCCGATCTTCAAAAAAGGGAGGAAGGATGACCCGGGAAACTACAGACCAGTGAGTCTGACCTCCGTTGTGGGGAAGATAATGGAACAGATATTAAAGGGAGTGATCTGCAAACATCTGGTGGATAATTTGGTGATCCAAGGAAGTCAGCATGGATTTGTCTCCAACAGGTCCTGCCAGACCAACCTAGTTTCCTTTTTTGACCAAGTAACAGGTTTGCTGGATCGAGGAAATTCGGTTGATGTCATTTACTTGGATTTTAGTAAAGCTTTTGACAAGGTTCCCCATGATGTTCTTATGGATAAGTTGAAGGACTGCAATCTGGATTTTCAGATAGTTAGGTGGATAGGGAATTGGTTAGAGAACCGCACTCAAAGAGTTGTTGTCAATGGTGTTTCATCAGACTGGAGAGAGGTGAGTAGCGGGGTACCTCAGGGCTCGGTGCTCGGCCCGGTACTTTTTAACATATTTATTAATGATCTAGATGAGGGGGTGGAGGGACTACTCATCAAGTTTGCAGATGACACCAAATTGGGAGGACTGGCAAATACTCCGGAAGATAGAGACAGAGTTCAACGAGATCTGAACACAATGGAAAAATGGGCAAATGAGAACAAGATGCAATTTAATAAAGATAAGTGTAAAGTTCTGCATCTGGGTCAGAAAAATGAAAAGCATGCCTACTGGATGGGGGATACGCTTCTAGGTAGCACTGTGTGTGAACGAGACCTTGGGGTACTTGTGGATTGTAAACTAAACATGAGCAGGCAGTGTGATGCAGCGGTAAAAAAGGCAAATGCCATTTTGGGCTGTATCAACAGAGGCATCACATCAAAATCACAAGATGTCATAGTCCCATTGTATACGGCACTGGTCAGACCACACCTGGAGTACTGTGTGCAGTTCTGGAGGCCTCACTTCAAGAAGGACATCGATAAAATTGAAAGGGTACAGAGGAGAGCAACGAAGATGATCTGGGGCCAAGGGACCAAGCCCTATGAAGATAGGTTGAGGGACTTGGGAATGTTCAGCCTGGAGAAAAGGAGGTTGAGAGGGGACATGATAGCCCTCTTTAAGTATTTGAAAGGTTGTCACTTGGAGGAGGGCAGGATGCTGTTTCTGCTGGCTGCAGAGGAAAGGACACGCAGTAATGGGTTTAAACTTCAAGTACAACGATATAGGCTAGATATCAGGAAAAAGTTTTTCACAGTCAGAGTAGTTCAGCAGTGGAATAGGCTGCCTAAGGAGGTGGTGAGCGCCCCCTCACTGGAAGTCTTCAAGCAAAGGTTGGATACACACTTTTCTTGGATGCTTTAGGATGCTTAGGGCTAATCCTGCGTTGAGCAGGGGGTTGGACTAGATGGCCTGTATGGCCCCTTCCAACTCTATGATTCTATGATTCTATGATTCTATGAATTGTAGTCCATGGACATCTGGAGGGCCGCAGTTTGACTACCCCTGCTCTAAGAGTTCCCAAAGAGTCAAGATATCTTGAGAAAGGGCTCTAGGCTCCCAGCCTTTCTTTCACGGTCTCCTTCAGCAAGAATTACCCAAGCTTTTTTGTTGGGTACAGGAGGGTCATTCCTTGCGCTGACCAGGGCTATATTTGACTTGTTAAGCAATGTCAGCTTTTGCACGCTGAATTCTTTGGCTAATAGCTGGGAGCAACGTGTAATACTTTAGCCACACTGATGTTACTTAATCCTTTCGTAATCTGAAATTTGCGCAACAGGGACCAAAAGGGGGGGGGGGGGGGTCTAAGCCAAGCGACTGAGGACACTGCTGCTAATAATTTATCCAAAGCAAAACATGGGCTGTTGTGGTCGTTGGAGGCATTTCTTAATGGAAAGAAAGGTTTTCCAGGGAATGGGGAAATGGAATAAGCCGGCGACGATACAGGGATGGAGTTACTTCATTTACACTCTGCTGTTCTCTCCGAAGTAGACGAAAAAAGATGTCTCAAGCTGGCGATGGCGAAGTGATCTAATGTTCAAAATATCAAAATATTCAAGGCAATTTCAAAACGGATTCCCAGGTATATTCCGTTTTCGCTTCCTTCATCAGTGTATTCTAAATATAAATGTCTGATGTATTATATAACATATAAATATATCCCCATGCGAGCTGTTAATTCAATATAAAAATCAAAATTACAAAAACATAAAAGGTAAAAGTAAAGGTATCCCCTGTGCAAGCACCAAGTCATGTCTGACCCTTGGGGTGACGCCCTCCAGCGTTTTCATGGCAGACTCAATACGGGGTGGTTTGCCAGTGCCTTCCCCAGTCATTACCATTTACTCCCCAGCAGCAAGCTGGGTACTCCTTTTACCGACTTCGGAAGGATGGAAGGCTGAGTCAACCTTGAGCCGGCTGCTGGGATTGAACTCCCAGCCTCATGGGCAGAGCTTTCAGACTGCATGTCGCTGCCTTACCACTCTGCGCCACAAGAGGCTCTACAAAAACATAGAAATTGCAATTTCAATCTTCTCTAAAAATGTTTGTTGGAAATAATATTGTTGGAAATAACCTACAAAGATAAATTAAACATGATATAAATCCTTATAAAAATGTCACTAGAGGTTAATTAGATTTAAATGGTGAATATTACCTACTTAATCCCTAATAGTTTCTTGGGTTATATAATATATTATATCAGACATTTATATTTAGGCTATGTGGCACAGGCAGAAACTGTGGATATACCAAACGCTGAAATTTACCCTTTGGTTTGTCAGGTCTTTGGCTGCAAGTCTTTGCTGGCAATTAATTACATTTTCATATTACCCAAACCGCAGCATGGCTTTCGGTTATAACGACTAGTGGAAGAAAGAGATAATGTCTCCCAGAATAAACAACAGCCAGTGGCTCGTGCCTCACGGATGGGGCGTGTCAATCAATGGTTTAGATTGGAAACCTGGAAGTGTGTTATCATTTCACTCACCTTAACAGCCCGATAAAATCTGCTGTTCTGGTTTCCTTTTTGCATTCCTGTTCACAGCAAGAACCCTGGACCAGCACAGCCGACTGCAAGAATGGACAAATATGTCCTTAACGTCCAGCTTCTTCGATTAAGATTCACTGCAACAAAATAGGGTTGCCATCGATTAGCAAAGCCAGGGCAAACGCAGCTGTTTAGCACTCAGGCCCAGTGACGTCTTCTCCCGGGGCAGACGATGCAAAGCAGGATCTGTGTGCTGGGAGGAACGCCCACCCACCAAGTGTGAAACAGCAGCAGCTGCACTGATGCCACCTTCTCTAAGCCCAAACAGCGATTTTGACTCTTTGGGCTTGATATGATTGCTAGTTGACCCCCTGCAATCCAGGCTTTTAAATTTAATGTCAGTCTCAAGGAGAGCTGGGTTTTTGTACCCCACCTTTCACTACCCAAAAGCGTCTCAAAGCATTTACCCTTCCTCTCCCCACAACAGACACCCTGTAGGTGAGTCTGAGAGAGCTCTGTGAGAATTGTGACTGGACCAAGGTCACACAGCAGGCCTCATGTGTCTCAGGACGGTTGACAATCACTTTTCCTTCCTTTCCCCATAAGACACCCTGTGAGGTAGGTGGGGGCTGACAGAACTGTTCTGTGAGAGCCACTCCAACCGGACTGTGTCTAGGCCAAGCGTGTGGAAGAGGAGTGGCGAATCAAACCCGGCTGTTCAGATGAGGAGCTGCCACTCTTAGCCTCTTGTGAGAAACTTCAATTTCTAAATAAGTAATCTTATGGAATAAAAGTTGGTTTAATCAAGAAAATGCAAGCGTCTAATAAATAAATAAATAATTGTCAGGACTGAGGTACAAAGCATAGGACAAACAATATAGGGCAGTGGTTCTCAACCTTCCTAATGCTGCGACCCTTTAATACAGTTCCTCATGTTGTGGTGACCCCCAACCATGAAATTATGCCAGTGTTCTTTCCCAGAAATTAAAGCAAAACTGACCAATGGTGTGAAGATCCATTGTTCATGATTGCATATGCATTGTTTTTTTCCTGGGGTTTCTCAGTTCAGTTCTGCCTCTTGTCCTACCATGTCGATCTCACTCTTTTCCGCTGCTCCAGAAAATGAATGCTCTATCTTGATCTACCCCGCAAGGCTGTTGTGTGGAACCCCATTGGAGAGAAGGGCTGCTTGCCCTGCCGCAACCCCTGTGAAAGAGTCATTCGACCCCCAAAGGGGTCCCAACTCCCAGGTTGAGAACCACTGATATAGGGGTTCATCCCCCTCCCTTGGGAACTCGAATCAGGCACAGTTCAAAGGAGTCAAAACATAGAGATAACATTTGGCCATCAAAGAAGGTCTGGGAACTATAGAACACTAAAAGGGAGGGGAAGGAATGTGGAAGGAGGGCAAGGAGGCATAAAACATAGTGGCAGGAAATCAACCTTGGCTTGTCAAACCAAAAGCATCTGTGTTACATCAGGGTAAACAGGCCGGGGCATATCAAACTCTAACAAGCAACAAAATACAACAGGGTAAAATCATGGCAGAAAAACATGGCAGAAAACCTGGGGACGCTGACACCCCTCTACCAAGCTGGCCAGTATTTGTTCAGTGTTTTTTCCAGGCTGTCGGCAAAAATCCCAGATTGTCAGGGTCAATAGCGGGCACCTGGCAACCTTACAGCCAAATCCGTCAATTAAACCCGTTAAAATGATGGATGGATCCGCTCCAGCCACAATTAAGCATTCTCGTGCTTCCTGGTTTCAATGGACGAGAGTTCACCGTGTCTCTCCAGCTCCCGCACTGAAATCAATGGGATTTTAAACGCCATCAACTTGGCCGGGATCATTCTTAGCTGTACGTATTTACGCCGTGAGGTGCTCCCAACACCCCGATGAACGTTCAGCCTCACCTCTTCCATAGGACGAGAAATTAATTGTCCATTAGTAATCGTTGGAGTTGTGGCGAGCGCTCCAGTTTGCCAGCTGCAATAAGCCTGTGCCACATCCTCTCCGTTTGTGAGTCGCATTGCAGGAGGAGACGGCACTATTTCAACCTCCTGCGCACGCATCCAGTCCTCAGAGATGCCCCTCTGTCCAGCGAAGGCACAGAGCATCCCAGGAACTCACTTCCCTCTGCGATTCCACCCCCCTGGACTTGAGAGAACAGGGTTACCTCTTGCTCCACGAATTTCATTTATTTCAGTCTTCTGCACATTGCTTGCTGTTGTTAGGAGCATGATTGCTTCACGTAGTTATGCTAATGTTTGCACTTCGCCGAATGTAACCGATATAGCTGCTGCCTCTCCAGCGCCAAATATGGAAACAGAATCCTGCTGGCCAGAGTTGTTTTGCAGCTTTAATACTGTAAATAAATGACCCAAGTTGTTTTTTTTTAAGAGATGTCTTTCCAAAAGTTAGGTCCGGATCCTTGCAGGTTCTTAGCCTCCCCTCTCACACTTGCCTTAAAGAAGAAGAAGGAAAGCTTTTCTTATACCCTGCTTTCCATTACCCAAAGGAGTCTCAAAGTGGCTTACAAAGTCGCATAAAATCGCCTTTCCTTCCTCTCCCCACGACAGACACTTTTGAGGTAGGTGGGGCTGAGAGAGCTCTAAGAGAACTGTGACTGGCACAAAGTTACCAAGCTGGCTGCATGTGGAGGAGTGGGGAATCAAATCCGGATTAGAGGTCCCTGCTCTTAACCACTGCACCAAGCTGGCTCTCCAGTGGACTCAGACCAGCACAGCGACCCACCTGAAATCCTTCTCACTGAAACCAGCACTCTTAGAAAGGTGTCACTGTGTTTAGAATTGCATTGAAAATAATATCTTTCTGCACATCTGAGTGGTCCCTGTAGTACTTAAACCCCCTGCCATTTTCGTGAATGAACCTGGCATATGGATTCCATAGTACCTTTCCTATGAGGCAGCCATGCTGCAGGTCCAAGATCATTTTTAATGCAGTACTTATTCATGGAGTCACTGTGCACATTCAAGCCGAGCTGCAGATCGCTCAGTAGAAAAGATCCAGCACAGTTCAGTGGTTAAAGAGAGACAACCTCTCATCTGGAGAACTGGCTTTGATTCCCCACTCCACCTCCATAGGCAGCCAGCTGGGTGGCGTTGGGCTAGTCACAGTTCCCTTAGAGCTCTCCCAGCTCCACCTCCCTCACAGGGTGTCTGTTGTGGGGAGAGGAAGGGAAAGGTCTTTGTCGGCTTCTTTGGCATTCCTTCAGGTAGAGAAAAGCGGGGTATAAAAAAAACAGCCCTTCTCTTTCTTCTTCTACAACAGCGGAGACCTCTGGGGGTCATTTTCTTCTCCTCCGGAACTTCTACTAACGTGTGCTTGGGTCTCCTGACATCATAGAATCATAGAATCATAGAGTTGGAAGGGGCCATACAGGCCATCTAGTCCAACCCCCTGCTCAACGCAGGATCAGCCCAAAGCATCCTAAAGCATCATCTCAGTGTACATCTCCTGGCTGCGTATCCGAGGCAGGCCAGCGGCGAGGACAGGAGAACGCACATCTCCCTGATGTCAGGACGAAGAATCTGCTGATCTGGATGAAGTGGAAGGAAATGGATGCGGAGCTTCCACAGTTCAGCAGCAGGCCTGCGTTTCTGGGCCTGCCTGGTTTGCAGACAAGAGAAATCGAGGGAAATAACAAGAAAGGCACCGAGAGAAACGCATTGCCTGTTTGAACCAGCCCACGGAGTGGCAGCAGCCACGTGGCAGCTGCCGAAAAACCCTCGCCTGCGTAGGAGCTCCTCTCGTCAAGCGTAACATTTAGAAACCCGTCGCTGCGTCTCCTTAAGGCGAAGGTTGTGGAAAATCAGATCTCCCCCAATCTCCTACTGAAGAGTTGGGATTGAAGGCCGGGGTTGATGCTGTGGGTCAGGAGGATGTTGCCCCCAGCGGAACCGTTGCCAAGCTGGGTTTAAATTTGGTTTAAGCCAACGCCGTTTGAACATTACTGTCAATTGAATTTGCAAAAACATTCCGATGAAGCGGCAGGTTGCTCTGCTTTGCCGTTGAGCCTAGTGGGACGCATGTGTCAATCGTGTAGCACGTTATTTTTACTTAAAAAAAAAAAAACCCAACAGCTAGCAACTCTTTCTTTTCATCTAACAATTGTTCATTCATGCGGAAACGCATTACACCAAAGATCACACTATTTCGTTTTTAATCAGACAGAAATTGGAAATTGTCTTCACACGTCCCACGGTGCCTACACACAGCCTGAGACGGATCGCGGAGACAAGAACAGGTGGCTGACAGAAGGCGTCGTGAACTTGTCACACGTAGTCAACCAACCTTTCCTGGTTTGATCAAGCCATGGGCTGCGGTTGCGGGGGGGGGGGGGGGGGCTGCGCTTCCAAAGGATCGCCCATTGTCCCACAATGGCATCAAAAGGTCACTGGTGCCCCTCTAGGATCGAGGAGTGCATTTGGTGTCATGGTTAAGAGCGGCGGCTTGTAATCTGGCAAGCCGGGTTTGATTCCCCGCTCCTCCACATGCAGCCGGAGCTGATAAAGCTGTTCAGCTGTTCTGACCGAGCAGTAACATCAGGGCTCTCTCAGCCTCATGTTTCTCACAGGATGTCTGTTATGGGGAGAAGAGACGGAAAGCGGTTGTAAGCCACTCTGAGACTTCCCCTTGTAGAGAAAAGCGGCATATAAGAACCAGCTCTTCTTCTTCTTCAGTAATATCAGAGCTCTCTCAGCCTCACCCACCTCACAGGGCGTCTGTTGTGGGGAGAGGAAAGGGAAGGTGATTGTAAGCTGCTTTGAGACTCTTTCAGGTAGAGAAAAGTGGCCTATAAGAACCAACTCTTCTTCTCCTTGAGTAATATCCGGGCTCTCTCAGCCTCCCCTCCTTCACAGGGTGTCTGTTGTGGAGAGAGGAAAGGGAAGGTGAATGGAAGCCGCTTTGAGACTCCTTCAGGGAGAGAAAACAGATATGTTAGAACCAACTCTTCTTCTTCAGTAAGCTGTTCCTGAACAGATGAACATAACTACCCATCTGATGTCTTCAGTTTAGTCACTTTGACTTCCAGAGAGAATCTGAGCTGGGTCTGATCTCGACCCCACCGGTTTGCCTTTTCACCAGCCCATGAAGTTCTGTTTTCTTCCTGTCAGCTTTCTATTATTAGTGTATCTAATCATTAGTGCCTCTAATGCCACGGGGATTTGCACCATTTTAATAAACTTTACTCGGCAAGCACAGGTGCCAGATGGTGTCTGCACCGGGGTGTAACCGAATCCGACGTCCGAGGTGGCTGGGCTGTGTAGCCAACGCCAACTGAGCTAACTTTTGTGAGGTAACTTGAGAGAGGACGGTGTCATGCACGCACTCAGCGAGTTCATGGAAACTATGCTGCCGCTCGGTGTGTGTGTGGTAACACTCAGAATAGCAAACGAAGGTGCAGATGAGGTGAACGCATCCATTCCGTGGTTGTGCTTCACCAGCTCTTGTCATCGGTTTCTTCATCACAACCACCCTCACATGAAAGGGGGGAGGGAGAAGGGGGGGAGGAATCGCTCCAGTGCCTCCCAGGATGAAATGTTCGGCTTTTGAAGTCAATCATCTGCGGTAGGACCCAACTGGAGCAGGGCTTCCAGCTTCCGGGTGGGGCCTGAAGATCTCCCAGAATAACGATGGATCCCCAGACTAGAAACTTCAGTCCCCTTGGAGAAAAATGGCAGCTTCATGGGTTGGCCTTGATGGCGTTACGCCTTTCTTGACTCCCTTCCATCGCCAACCCTCTCCCCCACCCTAATCTCCAGAAATTTATCAGCCCAAAAGATGGCAACTTTTGATCAGTGGGTGGGGGAAGGGCATTTTGGGTAAGCTTCCCTCTCCTGTGAAATATGTGCCACGTTTGGGTGGGAGTGATTCAGGATGGGCAAAAGAAAGGACTTCTTCCGACAGTACACCTTGAAATTGTGGGAGTCTCTCCCAGAGGACATGGGGATGGCCGCCAAGGTAGAAGACACCAAGACCTAGAGATGCTATTGGCTAGGGCAAAGATTATCTGCCTTTGCACTGGAAAAAAAAATGTTTCTTCTTCTCTGTTTTTTGTTCCTATGGCCCTTTGGGCCCTCTTAAGGACTTCAGCACTCATAAACCACCTTGGCAAGGACAATTCTCCAGCTGGGACACCCAAGGATGTGCACTCATATGCTGTGGGAGTTTTAAGCATTATGTCCTGAATGAGAGGAGGCAGTGGGTGGACGATGCTTGGGGTAACAAAATTCCTGGATTTGATCTCTCTCTGTCACTAAAGGTGTCCAAGGTATATGTACTCCACTTGATGTCAGTGGGATAAGGGATGTCAAGAGGGGAAAACCAAACATGCTTTGTGTGTGTGGTGGGGGGGGTCCATTAGATATATCATAGAATCATAGAATCATAGAGTTGGAAGGGGCCATACAACCCCCTGCTCAACGCAGGATTAGCCCTAAGCATATATGAATAAATCCATAAATAAAAGGCACCCATGGTGTGTAGCTATGTATCTGCAGCCCCTGGAAAACACACAAATGGGGAAAGCATGACCTTGGACCAGTGATTATCTTTCAGCTCAGCCTACTTCACAGGGGGGTGGTTGTAAGTCAAGTACCTCATTTAGATCCCAGTTCTCTCTCTAGCAGGGGATCTGGAGCACCTTACATGGTTCTCCTTGCCTCCATTTTATCTTCACAAACAACCTTGTGAGGTAGGTTGTGCTGTCAGACCTAGGTCATCTACCAAGCTTCCATGGCACGGTGGAGATTTGAATCAGGGTCACCTAGATCTTAATCCGACACTCTAACCCAGCCTTCCTCAACTTTTTTTCCAGTTGAGAATCTGCTAAAACATCCCTCAGGCTTTGAGAAACCCCAGAAGTGGTGTGATCATGCAGAATATGGTTGGAAAGCATAGCTGTGGACACGCCCACCCGGGGCCCCTCCCCTTCCCGCCCCCTCCAGGCCCATCACTGGCCATTTAGGGAGGGGCGTCGACATCACCATATATGGTCGTATCACTTGATAAACGTGTAACACATTTTAAAAATATATTAAAAATGAATTGACCCCCACCCATTCTGGAAACCCTTCCAGGGCTGTCAAGAAACCCCAGTTAAGAAAGCCTGCTATAACCAGTACACCACACTGGGTCTCTGCTTTGAGAGCTGGACTCCATTGCCCTATACTCCCTCCCTGCCCCAAATCCTGCCCATTCCTGGCTCCACCCCCAAAATCTCCAGGTCTTTCCCAACCCAAGGTAACCCTACTGGTGACCTCTCATAGCCTGAAAACAGGCTCTGATTGCTGTGATTAATGGCTTACTATTAAGCCATTGCTGTGATTAATGGCTTACTACGTTTTATAACCATTGCAAATAAATTACATATGATCCTGTCATAATAATTGGACAAAGGATGAGGATATCACAACAGTCAAAGTGATCCTGTAACATAACCTTAAGAAAATCCTTGCCTCGTGTTTCTGCAGAACAGCTTATGTAAGGAGCTGAAAACAATTGGACAACAGTCCTTGTTTAGTAATCCTGTAGACCAGGGGTAGTCAAACTGCGGCCCTCCAGATGTCCATGGACTACAAATCCCATGAGCCCCTGCCAGCGAATGCTGGCAGGGGCTCATGGGAATTGTAGTCCATGGGCATCTGGAGGGCCGCAGTTTGACTACCCCTGCTGTAGACAGGGTAATAAATTGTAGATAATTCTATTTATGAGTCTGTTTTTCTACAGGATCACTACAGGTTTACTAAGCTACGACACTTGTCACCTCGTTTTCAGCTCATTATCTAAGTTTTATTATTTTTATTATTTATATTTTTATTATATTTCAATTTATTGCCTGCCACTCCCAGATGGCTCGTGGTGGGTTACATCAGTTTGAATCTTAAAAACCCCAATGAAACCCCATTAAAACCCCAGACATAAGAATCAATACAAAAAAGAAGAGAAGAATCCGGTGGAAAAACAATACAAAAACCTATCTCTTCTCCCAGTACAAAACTCATAAAGGGAGGAGGGAAGAGAGGGTGGTTGAAATCCTGGAAGGGGGGGCATACAGATCTTCCTTGCTGTGCCATGTTTGGCCATGTTTGTCCAATTAATATATCAGGATCATATAGAATTTATTTGCAATTATTATAATAACCATTCACCATTAATCGCAGTGATTGTTGGTCTATTTCTAGTTTTTTACACAGCGGGCCTTCGTTGTTAGCAGCCCACGTTTGCCGGCAGCAAAGTCCAAGGGATTAGAGCCGAGCGCCTCATAAAGATGCTGGGCCGTGATTTAGGCCTGGTTTACACATGCCTCTCAAATGACTAAGTATGCAACAACTTGCCAACTGCAATCACTTGCTGGTTGTGTAAACCGGTTACGTGGAAAAGCACCTAATTTTGAGAACTGTGCAATAGTGCGCTTTGGTGACACAGGCACTGGCCAATCCACACACACGTTGCAGTCAGTGGAACAAACCTGTTTAAATCAGCCCTCAGAGTACGGATGCCAGTCCCCAGGTGGGACCTGGAGATCCCTTGGAATAACAGCTCATCTCCAGGTGACAGAGATGAGATCCCCTGGAGAAAATGGCTGCTCTGGAGGGTAGACCCCATAGCATTATACTCCACCGAGGTCCTGCCCTGCCCCAAATCCTGCCCGCTCCCAGCTCTAACCCCCAAAGCCTCCAGGTATTTCCCAACCCAGAACTGGCCACCCCACTTCAGGAGGAAGTTGCTTTCCTAACCATCACCCATCCTGGCATTCCAATGATTGATTCATTGATTCATTGATTGACTGATACGTTCATTCACTCACACTCCTGATGACACACAGGCCTCGATATCTGAACATGACCGGCGTGGTTCAGCCCCAGCGAATGTATCAGTGGTCTCCTTATAACTCCCATCAGAAACTTCTATAATCTCAGCGCCAAGCCCAAGCGTCTTTGCATATTTTCGTGTCTACCAATCGTTAACCTTGGGAAACGATAAACCCCAGAAGATCCGTGTTTGCTACATTCCAAGGCTCTTGCCCGCTTCCTTAAACGATTTCCTTTTTTCTTTCGCTTCCTCACAGTAACAATCACCGAAAAGTTATTCCCTCCCCCAGGAAGAAAAGGGTGGTAGAAGTCGGGGAAAACCTGAGCTTGAGCAGTCCGATGAGTTGAGATTTTTTAAAGGGGAAAACCAGCCACTAGCAATTTGTTGAACCAGGTATTTCCCTGTCCTAGAATGATGCCTTCGATCTTTCTTGCAACCTCTCAAGTCACAGATTTTGAAAGCCCAATTTTCAAAACTTTCCTGAGAGAGCCAGTGTGGTGAACTGGTTAAAGAGCAACAGCCTGTAAGCTGCAGAACCAGGTCTGATTCCCTACTCCTCCGCATGCAGCCAGCTGGGTGACTCTGGGCTAGTCACAATTCTCCTAGAGTTGATCTCACAGAGCAGTTCTTTTAGAGCTCTCTTGGCCCTACCTACCTCAAAGGGTGCCTGTTGTGTGGAGAGGAAGGCAGGTCCGCGTAGAGTGAGTTATAGTAGTCTAGTCTGGAAGTGACCATTGCATGGATCACTATGGCCAAGTGGTCCAAGGACAGGGAGGGCGCTAGTAGCCTGGCTTGGCGAAGACAGAAAAATGGGCTACTTTCATGACCTGAGCCTCCGTAGGAAGGGAGGCATCAAAAGTCATGCCCAAATTCCTGGCAACTGGGGCAGGTGTTAGTTGCACTCCATCCAGGTGTGGGAGGCACGCTTCCTGGTCCTGCCCTCTTCTGCCCAGCCACAGCACCTCTGTCTTGGAGTGGTTGAGTTTCAAGCGACTGTGCCTGAGCCATCCAGCCACTGCTTCCAAACAACTGGCAAATGTATTCAGGGGGGGGGGGGGATCCGGCTGGCCGTCCATTAGGAAGTAACGCTGGGTGTCATCTGCAGATTGGTGACATCCCAGCCCACAGCCCCAGACTAGCTGGACTAGAGGGCGCACGTAGATGTTAAAAAGCGTGGGGGAGAGTATTGCCCCCTGCGGAACCCCACATGGGAGCTCGCGAGGGTCACATACCAGAAATGGTATCACTTTGGTGACATCCTGAAGATCCTCTGGTATTTGGACCAAAACTCTATGGTAGAAGCCATTCTTACCATAGAGGTTTTGTCCCAATGCCAGCACTTAGCTGGGTCATCCCAGTGTGATGATATCACTTCCTCTACATATCAGAAGTGATGTCACCATGTCACTGGTGATGAGGCCTGGGCCTCCCTCCTGTTTCTGGTTAGTCCCCCCACCATCCCCTGCTGGTTGCTAGGTGGGATCTGCCATCCATATTTTGAAGGGTATTTCATTTATGGAAGGACACCATGTGACAGGCCATTCCCACCAATCATGTGAAATGGTACAGCTTACCACACAAACACTGGCTACTTCTATGAGAATTAGGCCTCCATGAGTACTCTTAGCTACTCATGGCTCTAACCACCATTGTCCCCCAGTGGTACATGACCACATTTTTCAGCGGCCCCAGAAAGCTGCTCCATAGACAGTCCCAGTGACATGATTTTCTCTACATAAACACCTGATAAGTAGCAATTGTACGTATTGTAGGCAGAGAACCTGAGTGAGCTGGATCACATTGCTGAGCGGCACAATATAAGGTCTCCCACTCTGTCCTGGAAAATTCTTGGCCATTTGGGGGGTCTTCCACTGGAATTTGGGGGAGGGATTGTCACCTAGAAGCTATAGCATTCCATAGAGTTTTCTGCCACTTTCTCCCAGGGAATTTAGCTCTGTATTCTGGAGATCCGTTGTAATTCTGGGAGAACCCCACGCCCAGTTGGCAGTCCAGTGGAATTTAGCGCCGTTGAGGGCCCAGCAAATGGGAAAGCTTTATGCCATTTTGAGTCACGACAGCTTTCTTCTCTTCACCGGGAGAAAGGGATGCAAGTCATCGCTCGGAAAGACAGTCATCAGATGGTGGCTTCAGAAACCCTTCCCACTAAGCTGAGCAAATCCTTGCGTTGCTTCAGTTCGTGGCCCGTCCAAGCAGGAACAGAGGGTGGGAGGGAAGGAGGCGATTCCCACATGACCATGGCAGCCCATCATATTAGTTGCTCAATGCATAATGGAGGTTATTGTCACAGATGCTGCCCTCAGCCTCACCCAAAAGGAAAACCCACCCACAGACAAGGAGGTTGCTCATGATTTGACCATATAATCATGGCTCACAGGTGGGCTAATGAAGGGAAGGCTGAGGTTGGGTCATGTTCCCATTTAAGCTCCCTTTAGCTACGTTGAGGGAAAAGGAGGAAGAGAAGGACATCATCTACCTATCTACCTGCCTGCCTGCCTCTCTGTCCATCTATATATACATGCACATACATACATACATACATACATACATACATACATACATACACATACACATATACATATTGTGACCGCTGCCGCTTATATATGTTACTTTGCTACCATGTACACCTTGGAATAATTATTTAATTTTATTTGTAGCTTGCCCCTTGTCGTATTACCGGGAGCAGTCTTTTTCAACTTGCTTACCATTGAGAAAGCCCTGAAACATTCTTCAGGCTTCAAGAAACCCCGGACGTGGCGCAATCCTGCACAAAATGATTGGGAAGCAGAGCTGTGGACACGCCCACCTGGGACCCCTCCCCTTCCCACCCCCTCCAGGCCCATCAGTGGCCATCTTGGGAGAGGGGGTGTCGGCATGACCCTATATGGCCATATCACCCGATTAATGCTTCACACATTTTAAAAATATATAAATGATGAATTAACTCCCACCCATTCGGGGAACCCTTCCAATGCCTCCAAGAAACCCCACAGTTGCAGGGTTGAGAAACGCTGATTGGGAGAGCTATATCATCAGCTGCCTTGGGTCCCCATTAGAGAGAAAAGGAATCTCATTAATTACAGGCCATTCTACTATGATTCAACCAGCCCATTTGCTTTCCCAGAATGTCGCTGCATGCCTTCATGTTTTCATGTTGCAAACAATATGTTGCAAACCTATTGATTCCCTTTCACCTCCACGGAACTGAAAAATCAGGTCTCTCATAGCCCCACGCCCACACCCACTTTGCTCTCTGCAACCCTGGCTTGCACAGCTGCCCTTTATTTTTATTTCTTATTTGATTTTTAGCATGCCACTCTCACAAGCGGTTCGAGGCAGGTAACAAAGATCCCCCATTTTAAAAACCCCGTAAAATCAACCCATAAAAACTCCAGCATAGCTAGCAGCTCACACACACCGCTACAGACAACATCCCACCTCGGGGGCAATGAGGAATGGCTCAGTATCCTGGCCTAGCCTGGAGTAGGGCCCCTGATTTTACCCACCCTGGCCCAAACCAAAGACCTAGCAGAAGAGCTCTGTTTTGCAGGCCCTGAGAAACCGCAAAAGTTACTGCAGGGCTCTCAACTCTCTCGGAAGCTCATTCCACCAGGTCTCTCAGCCTCACCCACCCCACAGGGTGTCTGTTGCAGGGAGAGGAAAGGGAAGGTAAATGTAAGCTGCTTTGAGACTCCTTTGGGAAGAGAAAAGCGGCATATAAGAACCAACTCCTCTTCTTCTTCAGTAATATCAGGGCTCTCTCAGCCTCCCCTCCCTCACAGGGTGTCTGTTGTGGGGAGAGGAAAGGGAAGGTAAACGTAAGCTGCTTTGAGACTCCTTCGGGTAGAGAAAAGCGGCATATAAGAACCAACTCCTCTTCTTCTTCAGTAATATCAGGGCTCTCTCAGCCTCACCTCCCTCACAGGATGTCTGTTATGGGGAGAGGAAAGGGAAGGCAAATAAGCCGCTTTGAGACTCATTCGGGAAGAGAAAAGCAGCATATAAGTACCAACTCTTTTTCTTCTTATTGTAGATTGCTACTAGCAACTGTAACAGCATTAACTACTATATGATAAATAAGGAGTAAGTAACAAATGAATCTAGAATATATTTTTTTTAATGTATTGCCTTATTGTACGATCTTTTGGCTCCAGTTTACTTTGTTGATAGTTGTCACTGATTGTCGGGGACCCGCTTGCTAACTGAAAAAACAGGGTGCCCCTTTGAAGAAAACGTCACGCCAGGCCTGGTGAACGATACAACAGGAACAAGCTTTATTTCAGCAACGTGGAGTCCGCTGGTATGGAGTAAGAGCTTCCACCGAACTCCAGGTGGAAGCTCCCTTTTATACAAAACCCACCTCCTTAGGCTGTATTGCCCCACCCAGTACTTGCGGAGGGAACATGCTGATACAATCATGACTCATGCACATATGCGAGGTTTTCCGGGGTTCCTGATGGCCCATTTTCCTGGAACAAAGGGCCATCTCCGGGCCCTTGTCAAAAGGTGGAGGGGGACATTGAGGTTCTTTAGCGGCCATTGCCACCTCGACGATCGGGTGGGGCGCCCAGCTGCCGGCTTGCCTATGATCACCATGCCCTACCTCCGTGATCGCGGGCGCCTCTGATGGCGGGGTTCGGTCCGGTTCCCAAGCCACCAAGGACCGAACCACGACATTCTGCCCCCCCAAAGGTCCATTCTCCAACCCCCCGGGACGGCCAGGATACCGCTTGTGGAAACGTTCAGTGAGTCGGGGCGCAAGGACGTCCGCTGCCCAGACCCATTCCCGGTCCCCCAAAGCGAAGTCCTTCCATTCCACGAGGTACTGCAACTTCCCCCTGTGGAGTCTAGAGTCCAGGATATCCGCCACCTCGTGGTGCTCCCCCCCCGGCAGGACCTCGGGCGCTGGCGGGGAAAACACGGGGTGCCAAACGTCACCGTCCGGAGTTTTTTTTAGAAGGCTCACGTGAAAGACGGGATGGATGTGCCGGAGGTTCTTGGGGAGCTTGAGCTTGACCGAAACTTCATTGATCGGGGCCAAGACCTCGAAAGGCCCCAAAAACCGAGGGCCTAGCTTCTTGCTGGGCAAATTCAACCGTAGGTTCCGGGTGGAAAGGTAAACTCGATCCCCCGGTCGGATCTCCTCAGCTGGTCGTCTCTTCCGGTCGGCGTCCTCTTTCTGCGCTGCCTTGACTTTGTGGAGCTGCTCCTGCAGCGACTTCCAGCAGCTCCCGGCACGCTTCCCCCACTCGCGAAGGTCGGCCGATTCCCGGGCGGGGACCTCTCCAAGCTCCGGGAAGTGTCTCAGGTCTGTCCCGTAGACGACGGCAAAAGGCGACATCTCCGTGCTGCTGTGGTCTGCGTTGTTGTACGCGAACTCGGCCAGGGGGAGCAGGGGCACCCAGGTGTCTTGATGATAGGAACCGAAACACCGCAAGTACTGCTCCAGTACTTGATTAACCCGCTCGGTCTGCCCGTCCGTCTGGGGGTGGTAAGCGGAGCTCAGCCCTTGCTCGATGTCTAACAGGCGCAGGAAAGCTTGCCAAAACCGGGACACGAATTGTGAGCCCCGATCGGAAATCACCTTGTCCGGCAGCCCGTGCAGTCGGAACACGTGATCCAGGAACATCCGAGCCAACTGTGAAGCACTGGGGACACTGGCGCAAGGAATGAAATGGGCCTGTTTGGAAAATAGATCTACCACCACCCAGATCACCGTTTTCCCCTTGCTGGGAGGCAAGTCTGTTATAAAGTCCATGGAGATCACTGACCACGGCCGGGTCGGGACCTCGAGCGGGTGCAGCAGACCTTTCGGCTTGCCAACCCCCGGCTTGCAGGTCAGGCAGACAGGACAACCACTGACGTAAGCTTTTGTGTCCCGCCGCAGACTGGGCCACCAAAACCGCCGCCGGGCCAACTTCCAGGATTTTACGAAACTGAAGTGCCCGGCGGTCTTAGCATCGTGGCAGAGGCTGAGGGCTTCCCGTCGTAGCCCTTCCGGGACGTAGACAGCCTCCCCCCTCCGCCAGAGACCGGAGTCCAAAATCAAAGAGTCCCGGAGCTCAGCCAGCTCCTCGTCTGTCCCGTAGGCTGCCACTAGGCGGTCTCGGAGCGGGGCGGTCGCCGGGTCGGGCTCCCATTCCTCCCTGGCCCGACGCCTAGTGACGACCCCCCGTCCCAGCTGCTCCTCACCAAACACGGACCTGGTGCAGGGAGCGTACCCCTCCCCATAATGCGGCAGACGGGAGAGGGCGTCCGCGAGGAAATTCTCTTTGCCGGGGATGTGACCAAGCTTGAAATTGTACCGCGAAAAGAACTCCGCCCACCTCATCTGCTTGGCGTTCAGGGATCGCGGTTGCCGGAGCGCCTCCAGATTCTTGTGATCTGTCCAGACCTCGAACGGCTCCTCTGTTTCCTCCAGCCAATGCCGCCATTCGGTGAGGGCGAACTTAATCGCAAACGCCTCCTTCTCCCAGGTAGACCAGTTCCGCTCCGTTTCGGCGAATTTTCGTGAGAGGTAGGCCGCCGGCCTCAGCTGTCCCGCCTTGTCTCGCTGCAGGAGAACCGCCCCGGCTGCTGCGTCGCTGGCGTCGACTTGTACCACCATCGGCTGGGTTGGGTCGACGTGCAGTAGCGTGGGCTCAGACGCGAAAGCTTGCTTGAGGGCCAGGAACGCTGCCTCCGATTTCTCATTCCAGCCGAGCGCTGCGCTGGGCCGCGTGGCGCGAGGACCTCTCCCCTTGGTACCTAGCAAGTCCGTGAGGGGAGCCACTACGGAGGAGTATCTGGGGATGAAGCCTCTAAAAAAGTTAGCAAACCCCAGGAAGCTTTGTAGCTGTTTCCGGGTGCGGGGCCTTTCCCAGGCCAGCACCGCCTGCACCTTCTCGGGGTCCATAGCTATGCCCTGGGCTGAGATGCGGTAGCCCAAATAGTCCAGGGAGGGACGGTGGAATTCGCACTTAGCCAGCTTCACGTATAGGTGGTTTGCCAGCAGGCGCTTTAACACCTCCCTCACCAGGGTCACGTGCTCTTGGGGATCTTGGCTGTAGATCAGGACGTCATCCAAATAAACAACCACCCCCTGAAACAGAAGGTCCTGCAACACCTCATTAATTAGACTCATGAAAACCCCAGGTGCCCCGCTTAAACCGAACGGCATCACTTTAAATTCGAATTGTCCCAATTGACAGTTAAACGCTGTTTTCCACTCATCCCCCTCCCGGATGCGTACCCGGTAGTACGCCTCCCTTAGGTCCAGCTTAGTGAACAGAGTCCCTTTGCCCAGCCGGGCCAGCAAATCCGGGATCAGCGGGAGGGGGTAAGCGTTCCCCGCTGCGATGGCGTTGAGGCCCCGGTAGTCCTGGCACAGCCGTCGGGACCCATCCTTTTTCCGGACGAACAAAACTGGAGATCCCATGGGACTGGAAGCGGGCCGGATGAAACCTCGGGCCAGATTTTTACCCAAAAACTCCCGGAGGTCCTTGAGCTCACCCTCACTCATCTTGTAGATGCGCCCTTTGGGTAGTACCGCCCCCTCTGGGATGTTGATAGCGCAGTCCGTGCGGCGGTGTGGGGGTAGCTCGTCCGCTTCCCGCTCGCTGAAAACGGCTGCGAGGTCTCGGTACTCTGGCGGGACCTCGGGCTCTGGTATCTCCTGCTGCGCCGCCGCCGCTCCCCTGGGACGCGCCGCCGTCCTCTTGTGGCTGGAATTCTCGTGGGGGACCCGATGCCGTGCACCCACCGTCAAGTCGAACTTCAGGGTCCCCGTCCGCCAGTCCACCACGGGGTTGTGTTCCTTCAGCCAATCCAGGCCCAACACCGCCCGATATCCCGCTACGGGGACCTGGATCAGCCACCGCAGCTCTTGGTGGTCCCCTATGTGGATGGCGATAGGACCCACCTCCTCCCCGAAAGGTCCCCCCTGAATCGGGCTGCCGTCCATCTGGACGAAAACCAGGGGAACCTTCCGAATGCGCTTCGGTAGCCCCAAAGCCCGGGCTATCTGGGGGTGGACCATGCTGTGGTCGCATCCAGAGTCCAAAAGAGCCTCCCCCACCCAACTTAGTCCGTTCTCCGGGTTCCGGAGCTCTAAAATTACCACGTTCGGAGGTCGCGCCTCATGCTGTAGGGGTTTTCCCTCGCACCGCGGGACCTGCTGCCCGGCGCCGTCTACAGCAGGTCCTGGCCGTTTCCCGTCGCCTGGGCGCTTCCCGGTTCGTTGCGGAGGTCCTCCGCCCGGCGTGCCTGCTGGGGGCGTGTCGCACCTCCCCCCTGGGAGAGCCCGCGGTCCTCCCCCCCTTGCCGTTGGCACGCTGCTGCGAAATGTCCTGACCCCCCGCATTTCAGGCACAGACCTTCCCGGCGTCTCCTTTCCCGCTCGGGGTTCGGGGGTCGTTTGGGGCGAGAGTTGTCGGGGCCCGGTCTCGGCGCCTCGGCTGACCCGCCTTTGGCCTCCCGGGGGGGTGCGGCGGCCCAACCCAGGCTGGCTTCCAGCTTGGCGACCACAAAACACCACCCCTCCAGTGTAGACAGATCTTCTTCCGTCCCCTTGATCACGGCCCATTCCCTGAGCTTCGGGTTAAGGCCCTCCCGGAAGTACTCGATTTGGGTCTCCTCGTTCCAGGAGAACACCTTGCCTGCTTCCCTCCGGAAAATGTCTATATAGTCCATAACCCCCCTAGTACCCTGTCGAAGTCCCTTGATCCGACTCTTTGCCTTGTCCTCAGCCTGGGGGTCCTGGAATCGTCGGCGGAGCGCGACCACGAAGTCCTGCAGGTCCCGCGTTGCCGGGTCGCCGCGCTCGGCCAACCCTAGGTACCACTGACCCGCCTTGCCCTGGAGACACGAGGCCACCCCCCAGACCAAGTCCTCGGAGTCCTCATACCGGTCTCCATACCTCCGGGCATGCGTCAGCGCGTGGAGGAGGAACTGCGGGAGGTCGTCCGGCGTCCCGTCGAAACGCGCCTTAAGCTCTGGGGGGGAACGTTTTGGAGAGTAGTCCGACCCCCTCCGGATCCGGGATTCTCGGCGTCCGCCGTCTCGTCCTGCTCCGCTCCACCGGCTACCAACTTGCCCAACGACGCCGTGCCGCTCCCTGCCTTGCACGTCGCTCCGGCGTTGGTCCGGCTCTCGCCGCCCCGTCGGCTCACCCGCTCCCCCGAGATCCTCTGCTGTCTCGCCTCTCCGCTGGCCGTCTCGCCTACTCGGGACTGAAAACTGCTCCGGGTCGGGGTCCGGGGCCCGCTCACCAGTGCCGGGCTCGTCCTCGTCGCTGGAGACGTCCTCACTCGACGCGATCCCCTCCGCCGTTGTATTACCAGTCCCTCCGGGCCCGGCCCGAGCTTGCTCACGGGCTTCAGCTGCCTGCAAGCGCCTGGCCAAGTCCGCCATGGCCCGCCGCAGGTCCTCTAGGGATTCCTCAGGTCCTACCGGGCGAAGCGCCTGCCTCAGCTGGGTGTCCCAGGTTGGGGCCAACCCCCCAGACCTCGGCGCGCTCCCCGCCGTGCTTGGGAACCCCATGGCCCGGCGCCTTCCCTTGGCCGCCGCTGCCGAGGGTCTCGGGGTCCCGGACAGCTGCTCCTAGCCCCCCGATTTTTGGAGGAAATCTCCCGGGGACATTAAACTCATGTTCCCGGGGTTCGTGGGGGTCGAGACCGCCCCGTTGCTTGAAAACGCCATCTCTGGATCCGTCCCGATAAGCGCTCGGATGCGATGCCGACCCTGGAGTTCGGTGGGAAGCTCTTACGATGTCGGGGACCCGCTTGCTAACTGAAAAAACAGGGTGCCCCTTTGAAGAAAACGTCACGCCAGGCCTGGTGAACGATACAACAGGAACAAGCTTTATTTCAGCAACGTGGAGTCCGCTGGTATGGAGTAAGAGCTTCCACCGAACTCCAGGTGGAAGCTCCCTTTTATACAAAACCCACCTCCTTAGGCTGTATTGCCCCACCCAGTACTTGCGGAGGGAACATGCTGATACAATCATGACTCATGCACATATGCGAGGTTTTCCGGGGTTCCTGATGGCCCATTTTCCTGGAACAAAGGGCCATCTCCGGGCCCTTGTCAAAAGGTGGAGGGGGACATTGAGGTTCTTTAGCGGCCATTGCCACCTCGACGATCGGGTGGGGCGCCCAGCTGCCGGCTTGCCTATGATCACCATGCCCTACCTCCGTGATCGCGGGCGCCTCTGATGGCGGGGTTCGGTCCGGTTCCCAAGCCACCAAGGACCGAACCACGACACTGATGAAATTATTGAAAACATGCTTCAGATAACCGGTACACGTTTTGGCAGTTCCTCAACTTCTTCAACGTGATGATTCTGTTATTTTCAGTGTATATTCCACAAATTCTGATTTCATACTGATTTCCACAGTTCTAACTTGTCAATGTCTTTGCTCCAACCTCCAGGCAGGGCCTGAAGAGTTCCCAGTACAGTATTACATTTGTTTTCCAGCCAACAAAGATCAATTCCCCAAGAGAAAATGGCTATTTTGGAGAGTGAACTGTACAACTTTGTGCCTTACTGAGGGTCTCTGCCCAGACCAAACCTCGCCATCCTCAAGCTACACCAAGACCCCCTGCCTCCCGAGAGTCTCTCCCACTATATCTCCCACCCACGATCACCATAGTCAAGTGACGAAATACTACTTAGGATCCCCACCCCTAAAGGATCCCCATCAGGGCAGGGCCTTTTCTGCCTCGGCCCCTGCTGGAACGCTCTGCCCAATGAGATCAGAGCTCTGCAGAATCTCAAATTGTTCCTCAAGGTTTGCAAGACAGAGTTGTTCTGCCAGGCCTATGGTTGAGGCCTGAAGATTACATCTAAATTTTGCTGCCTGCCTGTCTGAACCCACCCATTTATAATGATCAAGGATCGCACTTTGTGACACGCCTCTTCCTGTCTCCTGGAAATAGATGAACTGAGATGTTTATTTTAAAATAATTGCATTTTAATTTTCAGATCATCTATGTTATCTCGTTTTTTTGTTTTTTTTTACCTTTTGTGAGCTGCCCTGAGTCCTCCAAGAAAGGATGGCATAGAAATGCAATAAATAAATAAATCTACCTACAGGTATTTCCCCCCACCCAGAGCAGGCATCCATAAAGGAGGACGATCAAGCAAGTTTTGTTATGAAACCAGATTTATTAAACATTTTGTACAGGAATTTTACAACTTCATTTTCAAATATCTACAATATTTACAGAGATCCGACATAGTGTTATTAGCTTGGCACCTACCGCTATTAACAGATTGAGAGGCAGGTTTGAGGAGATTAAAAAACAAAACAAAACTGTATCACAGATACAAATATATGTCAAAGCAATCATAAGAGCTTTAGTGCAATCAAAGGTCAAAAAATATTTTTTTCACCTAATTCTCATGATTCTATCAAGTTAGTATTGCCAGCCTAAATTCACATTTCAGCTGCTGACACCCTCGGGTTTTAGGACACACGCATACGACAGCCGTCTTTTAAATCAGGGGTAGTCAACCTGTGGTCCTCCAGATGTTCATGGACTACAATTCCCATGAGCCCCTGCCAGCATAGCACAAGAGACTCACATGCCTCTCTCTCCAATGCCTTGTGGCCTACCTACTTTACAAAGATTTACATTTTTTAAAATAGCTTTAAAAATAACTTGCAAAATGAACCCAATTTGTCAGGAACGTTGATGTTATGTACTTCAGTATCGAGGTCAGACCTGGTTTCTCGTGCCACTCTTCTTGTCTCCTCTACAAAGAATCCTGGGAAATCTTTCAAGGAAGATTTTCAGACTTTCAGTGGGGACTTCAGACAACTCAACACAAAAAGCGTTCCCCAGGGTTCTTTGGAGAGCAGAACCAGGCCTGGCATATCTTTTTAGCTGTACCCTTGAGGCAGAGGTAGTCAACCTGTGGTCCTCCAGATGTTCACAGACCACAATTCCCATGAGCCCCTGCCAGCAAATGCTGGCAGGGGCTCATGGGAATTGTAGTCCATGAACATCTGGAGGACCACAGGTTGACTACCCCTGCCTTAAGGGACACACTCATTTTCAAAGTTGCTTCTGCATGCATCCACACACACAGGGCCTTGCAAGTGAGTGCACACAAAAAATTCTTCAGGCCAGGTTTCCATGAGTCAAGGAGTCTACCCCATACCTATGTTTACCCAAGTCACACTGCCAATGCAAGGAGGACCAACCACTTTCAAAGCCAGCTAAGAGCAGCCAGTTCTAATCCAGAGAACCTCCTCCCCACATGAAGCCTGCCGGGTGACCTCGGGCCAGTCACAGTTCTCTCAGAGCTCTCTCAGCCCCACCTACCTCACAGGTTGTCTCTTGTGGGGAGAGGAAGGGAAGGTAATTGAGGCTCCTTGGGGTGGTAAAGAGTGGGGCTGAGAGCTTCCCTCCATACACAAAAACCTTCCTACTCTTGTCACCTGGGTGGTAGACCAAGCCACCAAACTGAAATGGCTCCTTCGGCAGGAAATGTCACCCAGGAGAACCACAATTCAAGTGTATTCTTTATCCAAAAGCACATATCTGATGCAAAATTCTCCCAGCCAAAGCAAGAGGAGGAAGAGGAAGGGAGGAAAGAGAACTCCCGGGGCCCGCTGTACTAGAATATTCAAATAGGAACATCAGGATGTTTTTGTTTGTCCACTGAAATGGCCAATTGATCCCCCCCCCTTTGGCGTGAAAGGTGTGGACACAGTGTAAATCCCAAACAAAAAGGGGGAAAGGCACACACAAACAGGCATGCCATGAGATAGGGCTTATCACCTCTCAGGTTAGGCCACTCCACCCTCGGCTGATGCATTCTGATATTTGGATACACAATTCCACTTCCAAAATGACGCCCAGCGATGCTGATGCAACAAGACCTAAAGGGAGCCCTTTCGATCTCTTGCTGGCCAAGGGAACAGTGGTGATATTTTAGCAGGACAGAGAATCCAGCACCACGGCCAACGCTTCAGTGTTGACTTCTGCAGAGAGACGATTCTTGGTCGATCTAGCTGGAGTGCAGCAAGGAGAGGGGCTGCTACTCAGCAGTCTGTATTTAGAAGGCCCCCGGTTCAATCCCCGGCATCACCAGTTAAAAGGACCAGGCAGTAGGTGATGTGGAAGACCTCTGCTGGAAGCCCTGGAGAACTGCTAATAAACCTAATGAACTGAACTGATGGTAGTGCCTGTTTGACAGAAAGGGCCTTCTTTTTAAAATTGACTATTTGCGATCCCACTCTTAAACGCAGCACTTGGAGGTTAAGACCCACTGACACCAGCTTTCCCAATAAATATTCAGGAATGAGAAGGGGGGGGCTATTTTGCTCCTGCTGAGGCCCACCGGGAAGGTTCTCACCATCTTCATGGTTCTGGTCTTAGGCAAAAAGGAACTGCAATAACGACACCCAACCATGACAACAGCAGGGTAGTCAAAGGACGCATTTTGTCAAATCCCCTGAGTTTGCTCCATACACTGACCCACTTCCAGACTGCAGAGATGCTGTCCCCTTTAAAACCTTGCTCCCTGTGACCAGGCCGAGCCGCCTGATCTGGCCCCTGGACTCAACACGTGGAGCAAAGCCAACATCCTCTGGAAATCAGGCATGGTGAAGCTAAGTTTGCATCTGATACTTGAGCTGTGGATCAAGGGGGAAATTTAAGTTTTAGCACCCCGATTAAGAAATCAGGAGGCAGGAAAAGGGGCCTGCTTGAAAGGCTGTGATGTTTTTCGGAAGGGAGGGAGGAGGACGGGAGGGAGGGTATCTCACTGATTTCAAGCAGATGCTTGATCCTGGAGCAGTAATTTCAGGACATTTACTCCCGCCGATTTTTGCAGATCTGGTTTTGAAATCGGCCATGCGGGCCTCTTTCACAGGGATAATCCTATTAACTTTCTGCACTGTGACTGTCCTGAGGCTTTGGCCTGGCCCAGGAAGAAGGCAAGAACGGTGGCTGCATAATTTTTTCCTGCCTCCACCGGCTAGACGATTCTGCAATCAAAGCCCAGCGGACGTTTGAGAACCAGCTGGCTTCTCTGCTGGTTGCTATGGCAGCACAAACCTGCTTGCCCCAGCAACACAGCGCGGATCTGAACACGTACACCCAGAGAACAAGGAGAACCCGGCCAGTGTTGTATTTTGGGTTCTTTAAAGCTATTTCCAAAGTGCCCCTCTTCTAGGGCAGCCCGGAGATTCTCTCCTTGACGTCCAGAGCAAAACTGTCCAAAGTTCCAGTTCCAGATACCAGCAGTCCCCCAGGAGCTCGGTGGGAAAGAGCCCAAAGGAAAACAGGTGGGCGACTGGACCCATTTTGTTGGTTTTCGTCATGCTTCCCAGGAGATTTTTAAAACAAAATGCAACTTGGAGGAAGTGTGCTTAAGATCACTGCTACGGTCCTGACCACAGTCAGACATTTTGGAACGCTATGCATTTACAACATGGAAAAACAAAAGTTAAACAGGACACACACACACGCACGCACACACACGGCTACACAAAAGAAAAGGGCTGCACGTGGACACGGCGTTCCTCTCCCTCGAGGGCAAAATCGGGACTAGCAGAAAAAGGAGCTGATATCGTCCTCCTCTCTAGAGTTCTCAGGGACAGTCTGATCCGGCGCTCCCGTGTCCTGATCAGCGTATCCAGATTCCAAGACGGCGTCAAACCAAGGATGGAGCAAAATTTCTGGCGCGGTGAGTCTTTCGGAGGGGTCTCTCCTCAGCAGGCTGCGGATGAGACACCTGGCTTTCGGGGAGACGTGCTCGGGGATGCAGAACTGTCCGCGGCGGATTTTCGAAAACAGGGCGCTAGGGTCCGAGTCGTGAAAAGGATAGCGTCCCACCAACAGGGTGTACAGCATTACTCCTAAACTCCAAACATCAGCGGACTTCCCGGAATAAGTCCCCGTCGTGTTGAGAATTTCCGGGCTGACGTAGGCTGGGCAGCCATGCTTGTCCGACAAGGCATCGTCTTCCCCTTTGATGATGTGGGTGTCCTCCAGACTTTCCAGTCTCAGCTGCGTCCTGGAGAACAGAAGAGACCAAAACACAGGTCACTAAAACGTGCCAGCAACCAGCGGAGAAGGAAGCTCGAGTGCTTCCAGATGCCATCCCCAAAGCTATAGCCGATTGACCAGAAATGCAACCTATACTAAAGGTCAGAGCCTGTAACTTGGTTGGCCAGGATGTTATGATGCAAGTGTCATGGGCATCTTCTCAAATTTACGATCCCTCTGTATGGGGGGCATTTGCTTCCATATGCAAAGGAGCCAAAGATTGCATGCTAGAGCCCAGGGGTGGCCAAAATGTAGCTCTCCAGATGTCTATGGACTACAATTTCCATGAGCCCCTGCCAGCACATGGGAATTGTAGTCCGTGGACATCTGGAGAACCACAATTTGGCCACCCCTGTTATAGACAATCCAGCTCATCCAGTATCAACTCAAGCAGAAGTTTTCTCAACCGGGACAGTCAGCTGACTCTTCAGCAGCCAGGAAATTCACTGATGCAAGTGTGAATGTACATTACTTTGTGTAGACAACATTAGACCACTCCAAAACACCACAGTCACACAGCAGGGCCGTCAAGGCCCTTAACAATGGTGCAAGACAAGTCTTCTGAACAAGACTCCTCAGGAGTAAATGAGCCAAAGCTTGCTCACCAGGGCTGGTTCAGCCTTTTGGGGTGATTGCTAGACTGCTACATCAAGTTGCGCGAGCTTGGGTTCACACATTCCACCACCAAGCGATCTCCCCTGCAGGCGTCAGCCAGCCCGTGTGACTTCAGTAAAGCTTAACCCGATTCACCAAGGCAAAGATCTTGGCTGGGAGCCAACGAAGTCTGAGTGACGTCAAGCCTTAACTGGCTTGTGGATCCCAGCCAAAACCCACATCCCTTTTGTTCCTGAAATGCTCTTGCGCTCAAGATCTATTTTTCCGTACACGCACACGCATACAGACACAAAACCGGCTTTGCAGGTTGCCCGGCTTTTCTGCAAACATCCTATTCCCCTGAGCTCTCCCCTAGTGATTAGATATTCCCCGGCTCCCGACTGCTCTCCGACTCCCGGATGGCTTCTTTGCGGGCCTGTAAATGCGTTTAATTGCTCCCTGTCCTCGGCGTGACCTTCCTGTCCTGCTGCAGAGAGCCCCCCTCCCTCCGGGTTCTGCAAACGGAAAATATTACTCAACCTCAGCTGCCTGCCCTCTGACTGGCTGACGGGGCATCAGAACTCCCCACCTGTGCTTGCTAAGCTCACCTCTTGCTGAGCATTGCTTAACCATCTGCTTGCTAAACAAGCGCTATGGAGCCGGCCTGCACAACAGCCCGTGTGTCTAGGAAGCAATCTGGTCTTTCGGCAAGCGGCCGTACGTCCCACGGGCAAGGATAGTCAAACTGCAGCCCTCCAGATGCCCATGGACTACAATTCCCATGAGCCCCTGGCAGCGAATGCTGGCAGGGGCTCATTGGAATTGTAGTCCATGGGCATCTGGAGGGCCGCAGTTTGACTAGCCCTGTCCTATGGTTTCTCTCCGGCTTGTATATCTACTGGCCCATGGGATCTGGGCAGAAAGAGGGTGAGGGAAGGGGAAAAGGTTGTGCTTTTCTTCCTACCAGCTCTGTCCTTTGACTGGTGTGGACCTCGGTGTTCCCGTAAACCGTGCCAGCAGTTAAAATTCAGTTTAAAATATAGTTGGGAAGAATTCATCCTGAGATTTTTACAAGGTTATGGTGGTCAGAGTATTTATTACAGTCACAGACCATTAAATAGCAAATATAGATGAAACAGGAAAAAAATCTAATGGGAATAGAGCTGCATCACATGGAGAATATAAGACTTAACCGTGAAACATCAAAATATACTCCCAGCCTCTGTTACTGTCAATTTTCTTATTTCAGGCTCTGCACAAATAAGCGCTAAATTTGGCCACTGGGCTTGAAAAAAGCAGGTTTCCAACATTTAATAATTTATCTAAGCAAGTCTCCTCTGAGCACTGATGTAAGTCACCCAAGAGTGGGAGAGTAAAGTTAATCCTTCGATCTTTATGGTAGGGACAGCGAAGGGGGACATGCCCCATTTAACATGGATGTAATCTTTCAGAGTAAGAGATTCTCTTATACTTGCCCTCAAGGACAGCTGTGGGCAGGGCTTCACATCTATACGAGGATATGGCAATGATCTTCTAAAAAACTAATTTACGCAATAGTTAAAATGTAGGTTCACTCACAGCTTTTTGGAATTTCTGCTCACATCACAGCTTAGAGCAGGGGTAGTCCAACTGTGGCCCTCCAGATGTCCATGGACTACAATTCCCAGAAGCCCCTGCCAGCTGGCAGGGGCTTCTGGGAATTGTAGTCCATGGACATCTGGAGGGCTGCAGTTTGACTACCCCTGGCTTAGAGGGAACATTGGTTGACACGAAAGTTCAGTTCACACATGCATACCGGCCCATTTCACCCTCCATTAATGTGCGTTGACCACTGGCTGACCGGGTAGCCAAGCTCCAGGTGAAGGCTGGATACCTCCCAGAATTGCTACTGATTCCCAAATGAAAGAGCTCATTACCCCCCACAGAAGACAGCTTTTGGGAATGGTGGATTCTATGACACCATACCCCATGAAAGCCCTTCCTCTCTCCAAACCCCATCCTCCCCAAGCTCCACCCCCAAATCTCCTGGGATTTCTTCCCTCCCAGAGTTGGCAACCCTGACATGTGCTTGCACCATCTCCACAAACAATTGTGGCAGAGGTGAAGTACAAGATAAACATCTGTGGTGCCTAATCAGCCCTGGTTCAAAACATGCTATTTTGGGCATTGCTGCGTTAATTTCCCCCAGATGGGACTGCTACTGGCTCAGCAGTATAAAGAGGACTAGAAACTTGGGATTTTTTAAAAAAAACCTCCGGGTCAATTTCAGGATTAAAGTAACTTCTTTCAAAAGTCGTTTTCAAAGGCCTGCCAACTCCTAATTAGAAGATGAGGTTTAATGAGGAGGAGCCCACAAGAGGGGTACAAAAACTGACTGATTTCCAAGATACAGGAGACTAGAAAGTTTCATTTCCTCCAATGCTTGGATCTCTGATGTCGTCAAGCCAAAGGAGATTTATGGCCGTCTCCTCCTGGGATCCAAGTGCCCTGAGACAGAACTGGAGACAGAACCCAGGACAAGGAAACCTCCTTTCAAAGACACCCACCAACCCTTGGAATTAAGAGCCACAGGCACGGTTTCCCTTGCAGGAGAATGCAGAGCTAATCTGGACATCCGGAGGCCTGGACACACTTTACAAGCCACGGCTGATCCTGGCATCCCTTCAGAGTCAGCTAATGCAAGGCCCGCAACTCTTGAGTGGGAAATTGCTTCGGTTCATGTCAAAAGCGGGACACCCACCGAGTCCAAAGGCCCACAGGTGACTGAGTCTAGCTATCACGAATGAAAGCGTTTCATGGGAGCTGTTTCCTGTGTCAGTTTTCCCTTCTGTGCCTGACCCCCCCTCCCCATTACAACCCCCTCCAGTTTATCTAAGGTTTTATGCAAAGAAATTTCGCACGCTGACTTTGGACAGCCAAGCCCCGCTGCTGGCCTGCACATCTCACATGGGTCCGACCCGGGAAACGCATCTGCCCTGCGAGGGTGGCCAAGGCAAGCGGCCTGCAGAAAACTTCAGCATTGTGCTGTGCAGCAAAGGTTCCCTTGGGCTCCTTGCAAACCGCCCTTTTGCCAAGAATCCAGGCTTCACTTATTTGATCATTTCCTGCAGGTAGACCCTGCCTTTCTCCCCAAAGCAGCATACAACTTCCTCTCCCCCCCCCCCCAATTTTATTCCCAAGAGACCCTAATGAGGTAGGTAAGGCTGAAAGTACATGTCATCCTGCATCCCTGGTAGAGTCGGGATTCAAACTCAGGCCAACACCGTAATTGAGAAACCCCTGAAACAATCTTAGGGCTTCAAGAAGCCCCAGAAGTGGCAGGATCATGCAGAATATGGTTGGGAAGCACACCTGTGTATGTGCCCACCTGGGGCCCCGCCCCGTCCCATCCCCTCCAGGCCCATCATTGGTCATTCTGGGAGGGGGGGGAGCAGGTCAACATGACCGTATATGGTCGTATTGTCTGATAAATGTATAACAAATTTTTAAAATATTTAAAACATAATGAATTCCCATCCACTCGGGAAGCCCTTCCGGGGCCATCAAAAAAACCCAGAGGTTCATGAATCCCTGGTTTAGAAAGCCAGCTGTAACTATTACACCAAGTATGTTTTGTAACCCACCAAAAGCCAGCTTCGGGAACGGCAGGAAATAAAAATCTAAATAATAAATAAATATATGCCCTTGTCCCTTCTCTCCAGCATATATCCGCTTCTTTTAAAAAGCAAGCCTCTTTTAAAAAGATATAACTGGAAAAAGTCTCCCTCAAAATCTGAATACCCCAAAAAAGAGTTAGGTACTGCCTTAAACCAGGGGTAGTCAACCTGCGGTCCTCCAGATGTCCATGGACTACAATTCACAGGAGCCCCTGCCAGCATTTGCTGGCAGGGGCTCCTGGGAATTGTAGTCCATGGATATCTGGAGGACTACAGGTTGTCTATCCCTTCCTTAAACCATGCTCCACAGTAATCAGACCACGGCAGATGTGCAGAAGGGGCTGTGTTGGATAGAGGCAATTCTTAATAGCTGTTAAGGTCAAGTTGGCAAGGACAGGGAGGGTACATGAGCCTCCTTATTCAAAAGCCACAGTTTCAGGGGAGCCCGTGCGCCCAGCTGAATGCATGGGGGACAGGCGGGTGTCCGGTCCGGCCTCCGGCACCAGGTGTGGCCTCTGGCCTCTTCCCTCTCCAAGAACCACCAAACTGGTTACGATTACACACGGCCAACCAAATGAGTACAGAACATGTTTCCGCCATGGGTCATAACCCGAGCACCACTGAGAGCCGTCCCACGGTAGACAGACCCCATTTCCGGAATTCTGGATGAATCCACAGCCCTTTCCCCCCTTCCTTTCTCCTGGCCTTTGTTCGCCCAGTCCCAGCCCACAGCTTCCCCCCATCTGCTCTCATTCACAGCTTTTACCAGAATATAATTTGTTTGGATGAAGGGTGCCTACAAGATGTGAGCTACATTTCAAAATGCTGCTGTCCCTGTCATTGCAGTGAGGCTGAAACACCCTCAGGGCCTGTGACATCCACAAATTAAGCGGGCGTCCTTGCACTGAAGCCAGGTAACCCTTCCAGACCCACCCCCCCAAACCAAGGCAAAGCATTCTGGAACCCAATTATTCCGGTGGGGTCTTCTCCGCATAAACCCAAGCGTTTTGGCCAGCTAGCAAAGCCGCTTGGTAAAAGGCTGTTGGCCAGGCTGGCTTCCTAAGGATACAGATGGGACTGCACCTGAACAGGGACGTGAAGGAAGAAGCATCATGGATTATTATTAGGCTGATTCTGAAGCAACAGAAGCAAATTTGAGTCCATAGAATCATAGAGTTGGACGGGGCTTTCTAGTTCCACCCACTGCTCAGTGCAGGATCAGCCTCAAGTATCCAGAATAAGGATGCTGCCCAACTACTGTCCAACTACTGCTTGAAGACCACCGGTGAAGGGGAGCTCCCCACCTCCTTAGGCAGCCCGTTCCACCGCTGAACTATTCGGACTGTAAAATTCCTCCCCCCCCCTTATCTAGCTGTTATCATTCTACATGTTCTACACCAGGGGTAGTCAAACTGCAGCCCTCCAGATGTCCATGGACTACAATTCCCATGAACCCCTGCCAGCAAATGCTGGCAGGGGTTCATGGGAATTGTAGTCCATGGACATCTGGAGGGCCGCAATTTGACTACCCCTGTTCTACACATTCACAGCCTAGGAAGCCACAACTGACAACCAATCTCAGCTTGTACAACTGGCACACACCACATTCACACACTAGGTATGCCTCCTTCTCCCAGCACGCATGTAAGACTGTGCCTTGAAGATCCTGGTCCAATGCTACAAGATCCAAATCACTGAAATATGCAAAGTGCTTACAGCACCCCTGGAAGAGCCGCCGAAATCCAGGGAATTCCTCCAGAGAAAGCCACGATGAGTCTGTCTACATCAAAACACAGGCCAAATTTCAAAGAGCTGCTTCCACACCAGTGCCAGTTCTAATCGGCTTGTGGTCCCTGGCCCCCGAGACATTTGCTTGGCCTCAACCAGAACCCATCCTAGTGGAATGAGCTCCTGGAAAATCTCCAGGCCCTGCAAAAGTTTTCACAGTGCCCTCCCCCTGGAATAAAAGGATTAACGGAATGGAATACCTGCACGTAATCTTATACTTGCACCCTTGGAGTCCTAAATACTTAGGAATTTCAATTGTTTTAATGGAAGGAAGAAAGGAAGGAAGGAAGGAAGGAAGGAAGGAAGGAAGGAAGGAAGGAAGGAAGGAAGGAAGGAAGGAAGGAAGGAAGGAAGGCTGGCTGGCTACTAGTGTCACATGACCATCTGCTTTGGAAACAGTGTTGTGTTTCAAAAGCAGTTTGAAACTGGACATGGAGAGATATGCATGCCCACTGCTTGAGTACAAAGTCCCACTGACTGCTCCTATGCTTTCCAGGGAGTGCCAATGGCTCATGGACAGTGTGTGGCACCAGGAAACACCTTCCGTTCACGAAGTTTCTCCCGAAAACCTGTCACTCTCTCACCGCCCCCCCAACCGCAAAATAAGAACAGTGTGTGCACACGAAAGCTTACAACATCCAGCATTCAACTTTGTTGAACTCAAAACTTTGTTCTATTGCTTCCTGCCAACATGGCTGTCCACGTGAATCTCTCACCCCGCAAGTGGAAAGATGGAGAGACCTGGTATTGGAAACACTCTAAAACGCCAGCGATCGTTCGATCCTGCGTACACATCAAGAGTTGCACAACATAAACAAAGCCCACGGTGCATGCTTAAGTCATCCGCCGAGCACATTGCCGTAATTGCTCGGTGCCTCCTGGAATTCTGAAGAAAATTATTACAACAACCGTCCTGAGGTAGACCAGGCCAAGAGTTTGTGACAGGCCCTCCAGAGGGTTCCCACACTAGAAAGCGAGACTCGAACCCTGGTCTCTTGCAATCTTTATTCTACATTACACCTCAGTGGGTCTCAGAGCAGAGGTAAACAACTAGCCATCTTTCATCGACACAAGCCCTAGAAGGCTTCAAAAACTGCTCATTATAGACCAGGGGTAGTCAAACCGCGGCCTTCCAGATGTCCATGGACTACAATTCCCATGAGCCCCTGCCAGCGTTCGCTGGCAGGGGCTCATGGGAATTGTAGTCCATGGACATCTGGAAGGCCGCGGTTTGACCACCCGTTATAGACGCAATCTTGGGGAGGGGTGAAGGAGCACCAGCAGTAACAAGGTAGCAGGCTGCCGGCCACCTATCAGCCAGAGCCGAACTGAGATCCGCTGGACAACCAGGACGTAGGCTTATCGTGAAATCCTCGCTCACCTTTCTTCGCTCGAAAAGACAAACTTCCGGAGCTTCAGGTCCCCCAGGACAATGGCCGACTGGTGGCAGTGAGCCACCGCTGAGACTATTTGCTTGAAGAGCCGGGCGGCCTCGTGCTCCGGCAGGCGCTTGCAGCTCCGGACGTAGGAATGCATGTCGCCAAAGTCCTTGTCAAAGAAGACGTACGCCTTGGTGTCGCCCAGGATCACTTCCACGATGCCGGTGATGTTTCTGTGCGACGGGAGCTGGATGTAAGGCCGGATTTTGTCCTGGTAGTGTTTCAGGGGGAAGACCTGGAGACAAGAGCAGAGGAGAGGACACACGGTTAAAATATCAAAGTGGAAGAAAGGTACAAAGGCTTTCAAAAGCATTCCGTAACTTGGGAACATAAGAGATGCCATGTCGGATCAGGCCAATGGCTCATTTCGTTCAAGCCTGTTTCACACAGTGGCCAAATCCCAAGAATACAGACATCACTGCCCCGTACGTAAGAACAAAAGAGAAGCCAGGAGCCCATCCAGTCCCATGCTCTGCGTCACAGTGTGGACAAATCGAAGGCACCAGCAGGAGGGCCACCAGCAGGGCCACAACTCCAGAAGTCCTCCCACTGGTGCCCCCCAAGCACCAAGAGCATCATTGCCCCAGACCCAAAAACAGAAGAGAAGCCATGTTGGATCGGACCAGTGGCCCATCTAGTCCAACACTTTGTGTCACACAGTGGCCATCAGGAGGTCCACCGGCAGGGCCAGAACTCCAGAAGTCCTCCCACTGGTGCCCCCCCAAGGACCAAGACTACAGAGCAACCCTGCCCCAGTCATGTGAACATAAGAGAAGCCAATGGCCCATCCAGCAGTGTATTACGGATGGTTAACTACTGAAATAAATGAGACTCCTATACAGTTTATTTCTCAAATGTCTCTCAACATGCATGACTGAGGACAGGCCTGTCAATGGCCATCGTGGCTAAGCGGAACCTCCATGAACAAAGGCAGTTTACCCCGAATGTCAGATTTGGGGATAGACCAGAGAATTTCAGCAGCTGCTGCTGTTAAATGACTGCGGGACAGAGCCTGGCCTAGATTGACAAAGCCACATGATGCATAAAGATTATGTTGTCTAACTTTCCCTGGAACTAAGATGCTGCCATTGTATAAACATCACCCCCTTTTGGGGGATATCCGCCATCTCCCAGGTCCCCGTTCACAAGCACCGAAGTAGAATACTCAGGTGAGAGCAAAATGCATCGCAGACACCGGGCCGAAACACCGATACGGCTTTGTACCTACGATAATCAGCTGGAGCGAAGAAGAGGATTGAGGATCCTTAACCGTGAACCACCCAAGTCCCCACCTTCCCAGGAGTGGGCGCTGATTCAGACCAAGGTGACGGCGATCTCGCCAGCCGCCGGCCTTTAACCAAGGAAGGAGAGGATTAAGGCCTCTCTCATGTTTTATTCACCCAGGTTTCGCAAGGCTTCAAGTCACATTCTCCCAGTGACCTGTAAGCCCGCTTCAGGTTACTCACATCCTAGGCTTGACTGGAAATCCTGACTTACACATCTAATGGCAGCGTTCCGGCTCTTCCGAGCCAACGCAACTCCTCCGGGGGGAAACAAACACGCAAAAACACGTTGGAGGTTCCTGTCGCTCCAGAACTCCTCGTGGGCTCCACGCTGCGTCCGAGTCTCGAATCCGGGGCAAGCCTGCCTGGGTCACTCGCTCACCGGGACAGCCCACCACCCCTCCATAGTTCCACCCCTGCAAGGAAGACGGCCTCTGCTTCACGGCTTCCTCTATGCCAGCTCTCAGAAAGTGGTTCAGGAATTAAAGGCCCCTCCAAAGACCTCAGCCCATAGGCAGAAACCGAGTTTGAAGGTCTGCTATTGACCAAGGACAGGAAGTAGCTGATTCAGCCAAAGCTACAGACTCCAGAGAGCTGCTCAAAATACATCCAGTTCTAGATTGACCCTGGGCCCTGCAGCAGTCTGAATAGCCTTCTCTCAGTCCATATGGGAAGCTAGCTAGGCAGGGCGGGAGCTGGCTGATACTTAGACGGACCACTAAAAAAAAAGACCAGGGATCCTACACGGGGGGGGGGGGGGAGGCAGGAGCAAAACACCTCTCTCCATCTCTTGCCTTGGTAGCTCTATAGCAGGGGTGGGCAAACTGGGGCTCTCCAGAGGTCCAAAGACTACAATTCCCAGGAGGCCCTGCCACAGCACCATCAGGGGCTGATGGTACTTGTAGTTCATGGGCATCCAAAGAGCCATCCCTGCCCTACAACGGCCACCAGAAAGCAGCTGTAACTCAAAGGCAGGCAAATATCATTAAACAAAGTAACACCAGCTCTTTTAAGTTGGTGCAATTCAAGGGGGGGGGGGTGGAAATGCTCAAACTGCGTGATACACTTTCACAAAGACCTGGTTTTGTTATACCCCACTTTTCACTCCCCGAAGGTGGCTTCTCATCATCTACTCATCCTCTCCCCACAAAAGACACCCTGTGAGGCAGGTGGGGGCTGAGAGAGCTCTAAGAGACCTGCTGTGAAAGAGCAACCCCAAAAGAACTGTGACTGGCCCAAGGTCACCCAGCTGGCTGCATAACAAAATTGGGATCCAATGACACTTTTAAGACCAACCAAGATTGATTCAAGGCACAAGCATTCCTCTGTGCATGCACACTTCCTCAGCTGGCTGCATACGGAGGAAGCGGGGAGTCAAACCCGGATCTCTAAATTAGAATCCGCAGCTCTTAACTGCCACACCAAGCTGGCTCTGCCACAAGACACCCATAGAGTAAGCCAGGAGAGGAAGGCAACCCCCCACACACAGACACTTCGGAATGTCAGCCGGGCGTTCGCGGCCAGCAGGGGGCAGCTTCCCCGACGCCCAGCCCGGTTTCCTGGACTCGCCTTTGGAAAGCGGCCCGCGAGGCTGCCGTGTGCGTATTTATTTAAAGAGCGGAGGACACCTCATGGAAAACTTGGAAAGCTCTGCCCGTCACAGCCCCGGCCTGCCCGCCCGCCTGCTCCGCCGCGCCAGGCGAGGGGACCGCGGGCGAGAACACCCAGGCCCCTCCGCACAGAAGGAAGGGGGGGGGAGAGAGAGAGATCCCAATTCCCAACCCCGACGCTGGTCCCTTGCAAGCAGGGCGCCTTGTGCCAGACGGAACGGCGGCGACCCCAGGGGACCCCGAAATCCTCGTCGCCGGCGTCGTCTGCGGACGCCCAGCCCCGGCCCCGCTCGCAGCCAGGCACAAGCCGCATCGCGCGTCGGGGCAGCCCGCACGACTTGCACGGGACGGCCGAGGCAGGCGCCCTGAAGCTGGCGCGGCGCTCCTGGAAGCCCGCGGGTGGCGGGTGCCGTCCCTGCACGGCGCGATCCCTCCCCGCCACGCTCGCAATCCACAAGCGGGTCGAGGCGGAGAATTTCTGGCCCGCCAAAGGTCACCGTCGGGGGAGCCGATGCCCAAGGCGGCAGCCTGCAGCGGCCGGCCACCACGGGAGTGCGGCGCCGCTTCCTTCCTTCCGAGGCAGCCGTCGGGAGGACGCGGCTGCCGGGCGCCGACGGCGGGAGCGGCTTTGCTGCTTTCCGGATCGCGCCCCTTTCCCCCTGCCTCCCTCCCTGCCTGGCCAAGCGCCGGCTTACCTTGCAGCGCAACTCCCGGCCGGTGTCGATGTCGAGCGCCCGCGAAACGTGCTCCCTGTCGGGCAGCGGCAGCAGCAGGTAGCCGGCGATGAGGCTGGGGCCCGGCGCGCTGTGACAGCCGCCGCCTCCTCCTCCTCCTCCTCCGCCCGCCGCCGCGCTCCCTGCGGCCGGGCAAACGGGGGCGCAAGGCGAGCCGGGCGCGCTGAGACAGTCCTGGGGCGGCGCGCCGGAGCACTCGACGGCCAGGCGGGCGCACTTGGCGGCGGGGGCGGCGGGGGGCGCTTCCTCGGCGCCGTCGTGCAGCAGCAGGCGCTTGGCGGGGGCGCTCCGGCAGCGGCGGGCGGCGGAGGGCGCCGGCGGGGGCAGGAGCGCGGCGGGGCTGCGGGGCTCGAGCGGGCGGCTCATGGGGCTGCGCGAAGGGCGGCGGCGGCGAGGGCGGCGACTGCAGCGGGCTCCGTCGTCCGGCGCGACTGGCTCGGGCTCCTTCCGTGCGGCGCGGGCTAGAGGCGGCCGGCGCGCATCGCCGGGTCCTTCCCCGGCGCGGCGAAGGAGGAAGAGCAGCAGCAGCAGCAGCGCCAGCCACACGCAGCCCGCCCGGCTCTCCGCACCATCTGCCGGCGCGCCCGCCCAACTCCGGGGAGCTCATCCGAGGCGCCCGTGACGCAAAGGGAAGGGGGCGGCGCCCGCGACGAGACACGCCCCCCCCCCGCGCGCCTTGGCAGCCGCGGGCCCATTCAGGAGAAGGGCGACGCGGGAGGAGGCCGGCCCGAGCAGCCTCTCTGCGCTCCGCGGAGCTTTGTCTGCCTTCCCGCTGGGGCCGGAGCCGGCTGGCTGCGGGAGAGAAGGGGACAAGGCATGTGCAAAGGGGATCGCCTCTTTGCTCCAGGAGTGGTCCGACGGTGGCTCTCCAGGTGTCCGTGGACTACAATGACCATGAGCCCCTGCCGGCAAGGGGCTCATGGTCATTGTGGTCCATGGGGATTTGTAGAGCAGGGGTAGTCAAACTGCGGCCCTCCAGATGTCCATGGACTACAATTCCCATGAGCCCCTGCCAGCGAACGCTGGCAGGGGCTCATGGGAATTGTAGTCCATGGACATCTGGAGGGCCGCAGTTTGACTACCGCTGCTCTAGAGCCACGGTTGGGCCACCTCTGCGCATGCAGCATGAGCTGCAGGGGTGCTGCTAAGACAGAGAGACAGATGGCAAGCGAGGGGTTAAGCCAAGGGCATTCGCTGCTGTTGCTTTCTGCTCAGTCAGAGCTTTGGTTGCTCAAGGTCAGGGAGGCTCTGGCTGGCGTGGCCAGGGTGGCAGGCAGGCTTTTTGCAGGAGAGGAGCTGGAGAGTCCAGGGAGCCAACCTGGGGGCTGTGTGTATGCAGAGCAGGTGAAACAGAGAGCTCGAAGGGACCCCAAAGGCCTCTAGTCCAGCTCTCTGCAAAATGCAAAGAAAAAAAAAATCATAGTCCCCTCCCCCTTGATCCCTGCTCTATGCCCAAAAGGAAACAAAAAACCTTCCAGGATCCCTGGACCGATTTAGCTGGAGGAAAATGCCTTCCTCACCCTAAAGTAATCATCAACATTGTCCTGGGCAGGTATAAAAGGGTCCCAAGAGGTGAGCACTGGCTCTTCCTGCCCTCCCTCTCCTGATTGGCCTAAATGACCATATCACTCACCTCCTGCCTGGTCCTCTAACTAGAGATGCCAAGAACTGAACCTGGGACCTTCTAGATGCAAAGCAGAGGTGCTACCACTGACCCACAGTCCCTCTCCTGAAGGAAACTGAGGCATGAAGCTGCCTTCTGCTCAAACTATTTGTCAAAGCTCAGAATTGACAACTGTGCCTGGCCGCAGCTCCCTTGGGTGACCTACCACGTTGGATTGGAGATGCCAGGGATTGAACCTGAGACCTTCTGCATGCAAAGCGGAGGCCAGGACCCCTTTCCAGACCAAATGGATGGGCAAGCAGGACACAAGTGTAATAAGCCACTGTACGCTGATGACCAGCTGTGAATAATTAAAGCAAATGAATAGATTGTTATTCTTGCCATTTTTTATGGTCTAAGTCAGGGGTAGTCAACCTGTGGTCCTCCAGATGTCCATGGACTACGATTCCCACGAGCCCCTGCCAGCGTTTGCTGGCAGGGGCTCGTGGGAATCGTAGTCCATGGACATCTGGAGGACCACAGGTTGACAACCCCTGGTCTAAGTTGTAGCTCCACTGTCCAGTTGCCCAGGACTTTTGATCCTGTGGTTTCAGACCTTCCCCCCTTCTGGGACCACAGACCTTCAACCTACCACACTTAAGACTCTCTTTCCTATCTTCATTTAGGGTTTCAAAAGAAGTTCCTGTGTGAATACATGCATTTTAGACATGCACCATCCAAGTACTATGTCTTGCTTTGGGTAGCATCTTGGGTTAGTATCAAGCACTTATTTAAGGGTGGCTGGATCTGAATTCATAGGGTGGTCCACCATCCACATGTTCTTTTACTCTGCAACTCCAGTGGTGCAAATGGCCTGCACCATCTGGCTCTTACTTGGGATTGCTATCTGCAGACTCTGCAAAAGCAGGTGTTTGCAGAGATATATGAGAGAGAGAGAGAGAGAGAGAGAGAGAGAGAGAGAGAGAGAGAGATTTTACCGCATGGCAGAGCTCTCAGCTGCTTTCTGTGTATTTAAAAAAGCACATGAAGCTCCTTGTGCCTGATGACTCATCATGCATTGGCTCCATTAGTGAACTGGAACATAAAAGCCTGCATATGTTCAAGTGGGATATCCCAAGGAGGGGGGGGGGTGAGAAGAGAGACAGGGGCTCCATTTGCTGCTTTCCTGCTAGACTCTAGAAAGAAGTTCTGCAGATTTTTTTTTTTTTTGCCAGCTTGTTTTCGCTGCTCAGTGTATCAATAACAGCACAACACGTTTTATCCTGTGTTTCCTGCAATGAGTTTAAGCCGGCATAGGCAATCCCACGCGCTCTCAATTTTATCTTTGCAACAAGCCTATGTGTTAAGTCAGGCCAAATGTGTGGGTCCCAAGTTCTCTCGGTGAGCTGTGGGGCAAAACGGAGATTTAAACACGGATCTCAGTCCTGATTCAGCATTTAAATCCACGGCAGTGCACTGGCAGGCTCATATTTCTGGTCAGCATTTTTTCCCTTTCAAGTACAACATTAGGGACTAGTGTCTTGCAGCCAGATTAAATATGAGGCAGGAAACCTAGGACTGAAATGCTAAGGGTTTGTTTTGTTTTTGCTTCAGTGAAGTGGAACAAAGGACTGGATTGAAGCAATAAGAACTTAGCCGTGCTGAATCAGTCCAGTGGTCCATCTAGTCCAGCTTCCAGCCTCATACAGTAGCCAACCAGTTCCTCTGGAAATCCAACAAAGGGCATAGAGGCCAAGACCTTCTTAAGAACCTAAAAAAGAGCCCTGCTGGATGAATCCACCCAGCCTCCTGTCTCACACAGCAGCCAACCAATTCCCATGGAGGTCCAATAACAGGACATAGAGCAGGGGTAGTCAAACTGCGGCCCTCCAGATGTCCATGGACTATGATTCCCAGGAGTCCCTGCCAGCGAATGCTGGCAGGGGCTCCTGGGAATCGTAGTCCATGGACATCTGGAGGGCCGCAGTTTGACTACCCCTGACATAGAGGCTGAGGCCTGGCCACTGATATTCACTTGCTTCCTGGCCACTGATATTCAGAAGGTTCCTGCGTCTGAACTTGAAGGTTCGCTTTAGTCGCTGCTGATAGCTACCTAGCCTACATTAATCTGTCTAAGCCCCCTTTAAGGCCATCCACGTAATGCTTGCAGAGGGTCTACAGATGTGTGTTTTTCAGCAGCAGGACTAATAGCAGCTTCTGAAGAAGGGGGATAATTTCTATCCGGAAAGGCACACTGAGCTCAGTTATAACTCCCCATACACCCCCCCCTCCCCGCCCCAGTGATGCTGTTCCCATTCAGTTTTGAGTTCCTGGTAGACAGCTGCATTTTAAGCGAAAACAAAACAAAATGGACACACCATATTGTCGGATCCTGGATTTCCCTTGACATGTGTGGTGTGAGTGTCCTGCATAGTGCAGAGGGTTGGACCGGATGACCCAGAAGGTCCCTTCCAACTCTATGGTTCTCTATGAGGGAAAAGCTGGGTCGGGGTTTATACCAAAGAGCTAAAAAAGGCTAGTCGATTTCACTGCACTGAAAAAACAGGAAAAAAAATAGACTTGGCTGGCAAATTCAATTAAGATTCAATTTAATCAATTCATTCAATGTCTTCTTCACACTTTAATAGGCAAAACAAGTTCCAGATATTTCGCAAGCCTTTTTTCAAAAATCATTTCTTTCCTCGGTGGCTGAATCCTCTTTCAGTCATGCACGATTTTGTGTCTGAAAGTCTTCCTCTATATCAGTGGTTCTCAACCTTCCTAATGCCGTGACCCTTCAATACAGTTCCACATGTTGTGGTGACACCCCCAACCATGAAATTATGCAAGGGTTCTTTCACAGGAATGAAAACGAAAACTGACCAATGGCATTCTGAGGTGTGCATAAAAAAGGAAATGTGTGAATTGGGTGACAAACAAGTACAGTCACTGGCGATTCCAGTAAAAGGGGGGGGGGAGTCCACCCAATCTGCTCTGTGGGCAGATCCAATCTGGGTTTTGCGATGGTTTTACGATTGCCGTTTGTCATCACGCAGAAGGCTTTGTCCTGCTTGACCTCCCGTTGAGTAATTCACTGCCTCTCCTATGACAACAGCTTAATATTTTTATAGCTTGAACAGCGTGCTATTGCACTGGAAGGCACGCATGCATAGCTATATGTGTTGAACTTCCTAGAGCTGATTTTCTCAACCAGGGTTTGCCAAACCCTTGGGTATCTTGTCAGGGTGGGAATTAATTAATTTTTAATATATTTTTAAAATTTGTCAAACTTTTATCAGGTGATATGACCAAATATGAGCCTCTTGTGGTGCAAAGTGGTAAGGCAGCAGACATGCAGTCTGAAGCTCTGCCCATGAGGCTGGGAGTTCGATCCCAGCAGCCGGCTCAAGGTGGACTCAGCCTTCCATCCTTCCGAGGTTGGTCAAATGAGTACCCAGCTTGTTGGGAGGTAAACGGTAATGACTGGGGAAGGCACTGGCAAACCACCCCATATTGAGTCTGCCATGAAAACGCTAGAGGGCATCACCCCAAGGGTCAGACATGACTCGGTGCTTGCACAGGGGATACCTTTACCTCTACCCTCTCCCAAAATGTCCAATGATGAGCCTGGAGGGGGTGGGAAAGGGAGGGGCCTCAGGTGGGTGTGGCCACAGCTATGCTTCCCAACCCTGTTCTCCACGTTCTGGGGTTTCTCAAGGCCTGAAGAATGGTTCAGGGGTTTCTCAATGGTGAAGAAGTTGAGAGAGGTCGTCCTAGTGGATATACCTCAGTGGGAACGGAAGCTGTCTTCTCATGCTGGGGAGGTGGGCAGGATGAGACTCCGGCCCACAAAGGAGCTTGGACCGACATCCTGGGAGATTGCAAATAGGATCATGGTCTGCTCTTTGGTTCCGACTATTTCACATTGATCACTTTAGACCTCCCTGCTTAGTCAACATTGCTGCTCATAACCTTTGCGTGGCCCTTACATCATTATGTTCTCAGTCAATGCAAACGGCCATTTTAGCCAGCCGTTATCATAAAAACCCAAAGAAGCAACTTAGAAGAAGAGCTGGGTTTTGTACTCTGCTTTTCACTGCCCGAAGGAATCTCAAAGCGGCTAACAAAGGCCTTCCCTTCCTCTCCCCACAGCAGACATCCTGTGGGGTGGGTGAGGCTGAGGGAACTGCTGACAGGACTGCTCAATCAGAACATCACTATTAGGACTGTGATGAGCTCAAGGTCACCCAGCTGCTGCATGTGGAGAAGTGGGGAATCAAGCCCAGCTCACCAGATCAAAAGCTGTCAGTCCCAACCACCACACCATTCTGGCTCTCTTAGACCATCATATCCTGGATTGTCCACTTTATGAAGAACCCAGGGCCACGTTTCTTGTTCCGCCTCTCTCTGGGGCCATCACTCAGCTGAAGAGAAATTTCTGTGATCAGACGCTGAGGCCTGTATTTCAGAGATTGTTAACACAGCTGCTATTTTGATGAACTGCCAGTAGGGACGGTGGAGATAACTCTTGGAGAGGAGGACGAAAGGTGTGGCAAAAGTGCATGCAAGTGCAACAAAACTGCATGGGTGTACTACTGTGCAATTCTGAACATGCGTTCAACCTCCCCTGCAGCCTCACCCACAGCCCCTCCCATGCAAGTCTGGGATTTCCTCCGCCCAGTTAGCACCTATTTGAAGTTAGGATACCACCCTTCCGCTGAAGACCTTAAATGTTTTTTTTTTTTAAACTTGAACAGCCAAATTCTGCCTCTGTGTTCAAGCACTGTGGACAATTATGGGGAGGTAGGAAATGCAGAACCATTCACACACGCATATTATTATTATTATTATTATTATTATTATTATTATTATTATTATTATTATTATTATTATTATTATTATTATTATTATTATTATTATTATTATTATTATTATTATTATTATTAGATTTATAGCCCGCCACTCCCTTGTGGCTCGTGGCGGGTAACAATATCACAAATCCCCATTAAAACCCCATAAAAACAATAATAACACTGCCAATATTGCCGGCATGGCAAGAACGGCAGCTCGACTTCCCCCCCCCCTCCCTCCCACTACTAGCGGGTGGAGAGGAGGTCCTGATGATGTTTTGCTTCGGGTCCAGAACCCGAGTTCCCCGGGGGAGGCATAGATCTATACTGGGGAGCACAGAACTCTTAAGGCAACGCAGACCCTTGCTGCATTCTGTGAATGGGTAACAAGGGGGGAAAGCAATGCAGGGGCGTGCTAAGCATTTCAACCGTACCGTCTCCAGAAAATCCAATCCTCTGCATTTTGGGGAGCTGTCATGACCATTTTACAAACCTCGTTGGCAGTGGGTGTAAATTACTATGGAATGGGCCCCCCTTTTTGGCGGTGCGCGGATTCATGCTCTCCGGCAAGCGTGTTGTGGGTGACAACTTGTCTCACTGCTTGGGTGGTAGCAAAGAAGGCTGGCAACAGAATACGACTGGGATGACTCAGCTGGGGAGGAATCCAAAAGCCCGGGTGTGTGAGTGAGTGAGTGTGCATGCATGTGGGAGAACCTCGCTGGAGTGGCACAAGGGGATTCGAGCCAACCCTTTTGAGACAAGCTGTTTGTCAATATTTTTTTTAAACCCTCCAATGCGCTGAAATATTTTGACATTCACAAGAGAGACAAGAAATGGCTGACTCTGAACTTGAGCAGGCCAGGGCTTTGCCCTCGTACCCTTTTTTCATGCAAGGGGCCTCAGTCCCTGGAAACGTGGGGAAACCTTTGCACAGATGTGTCACAACTAAACTATGGGGAGAGAAGCACGACCGCGCTTGTCTCCCAAGATCACCGCACCGGGGCTTGCTGTTACGAAGGAAGGAGACAAGAAAAACCTGCATGGAGATGCAAGCCCCTGGCTGTGCTGACGTATTTTGGATTCTGAAGAATAATCAAACAGGAACCCTGGAGAGATGCTGCCCATCAATCGATACTGAGCTTGACAGACCGATGGTGTGATTCAGGAGAAGGCATTTGGCTCAAACTGAAAGAAATACTGGGGAAATACCTTACAAATATTTTTCTCGGTATTTCTAAGCTGAATGCAGATTCTCTAATCTGCTTCAGCTACTGATATAGCTGGCCGGAATAAAAGCCATTTTTGTTGTTTGTTTTCACTCCAGCATATTCAGCAGCTGTACCACTGAAATGGCTGCCAGCCATTTAAACCTAACAGTAAATTTAAATGGCAAGCAACCATTTTAATCTTAACCTTTGCTTAAAGGTAAAGGTAAAGGTATCCCCTGTGCAAGCGCCGAGTCATGTCTGACCCTTGGGGTGACGCCCTCCAGCGTTTTCATGGCAGACTCAATACGGGGTGGTTTGCCATTCCCTTCCCCAGTCATTACCATTTACCCCCCAGCAAGCTGGGTACTCATTTTACCGACCTCGGAAGGATGGAAGGCTGAGTCAACCTTGAGCCGGCTGCTGGGATTGAACTCCCAACCTCATGAGCAAAGTTTTCAGACGGCTGCCTTACCACTCTGCGCCACAAGAGGCTCACCCCCCTCCAAAGGGAGGGAAGCAAAAGGGGCTGCTGGAATGGTGGCCAGCCAGCAGGTTCTGCCAGGGGCGGTTTGAAATGGGCCTCCCCAGCACAGCCCAAGCCAATCCTACAGAAGGACTTCTTTCCACAGGATCAGCTGTTTGGCGGGCTTAGGGGGGTAGTCGAAACAGGGCCCCTAGCAGAGCCCACAACAATCCTTCAAGGGGAGACACCATATTGTTGGATCAGTAATTTGGCAGGCATCCACAGACGAAGAAGAGGATGAAGAAGAAGAGTTGGTTCTTATATGCTGCTTTTCTCTACCCAAAGGAGCCTCAAAGGAGCTTAAATTCACCTTCCCATTCCTCTCCCCACAACAGACACCCTGTGGGGTGGGTGAGGCTGAGAGAGCCCTGATATCACTGCTCAGTCAGAACAGCTTTATCAGTGCTGTGGCGAGCCCAAGGTCAGCGAGCTGGCTGCATGTGGGGGATCAGGGAATCAAACCTGGCCCATCAGATTAGAAGTCCATGCTCCTAAACACTACACCAAGCTGGCTCTACATGGATCTTGGTCCCTTTAAATGCCCAGGGGCTGAAAATATTTGGCTATCTCAAATATGTTCTGAATCCCCGTACCGGTACTTAGATTTCAGAATATCATTAAATATATATACCTGAACTAAAAATATCAGTGTTTGGCTTGTTTTTGCACATGCCTACGTGCTGTCATGTGCACACTTCCCAGAGGAGCATTAACACGAGAAGGTGCCTTATGCATATAACCCATAGCGGGTGAAGCTCCCTTATACTGAATCAGACCTCTGGTCCATCCAGGTCAGTACTGTCTCCTCAGACTGGCAGCGGCTCTCCAGGGTCTCAGGCAGAGGTCTTCCCCATCATGTTCTGCCTGATCCTTTCACTCGAGATGCTGGGGGTTAAACCTGGGGCCCTCTGCGTGCCAAGCAGAGGCTCTTCCACTGAACGACTGCCCCTCTGCTATGTTTAAATGCTGCTGCTGAAACTATTACTGGTTTCCTACCTTTTCCAGGTCTGGAAATAGAATCATAGAATCATAGAGTTGGAAGGGGCCACACAGGCCATCTAGTCCAACCCCTTGCTCAATGCAGGATCAGCCCTAAGCATCCTAAAGCATCCAAGAAAAGTGTGTATCCAACCTTTGCTTGAAGACTGCCAGTGGGGGGGAGCTCACCACCTCCTTAGGCAGCCTATTCCGCTGCTGAACTACTCTGACTGTGAAATTTTTCCCCCTGATATCTAGCCTATATCGTTGTACTTGAAGTTTAACCCCATTACTACGTGTCCTCTCCTCTGCAGAATGCAACCGTTGTAGTCTTCCGAAGCAGAAGGCACTAGACAGTGTGTCCCTTTTCAAATGCAAGACCGCCCACCCCTTTCCTGGTCAGTGCTAGTTATTATAGGATAACACTATTTTATTATTTTGGCCTGTGGACGAAGCAGAAAGGAACAGCACTTGTTTACTCCGCAGAGGTGAAGCACTTTTCTGTTGAAACTAACTCTGTGGGGATGACACCTCTGCTTTTTTTTTTTTTTAAAGGTAAGCTACTAAATACCTTTTAGTTTTACATGCATCCGGTGCGGGTCCAATGTGACTCCTACAGCAGTTAAGAGACACTTACAGAGATATACTGGCCAGGTAAGTAGCCACGTATGTCTGAAGTCTTTGACTAACATTCCCCGATACCTTTGAGCCAATGGCCTATTTATATTAAAACACTAATATAAGGAAAGGCTGTAGGATTTTTCCACAATTGTTACAACAATCTTATATTGGACGACTCAACCACTGAAGACGATATTGAAAATGGAAATTATCTAGAAACCGTGATGGTTGATTCTTCATGTATATTAAAAATTGCATTGGAATTGAATATATATATTATTACAAGAAGATTGCCTTAGAAATGTTCCTTGCTTTTTTGTGTTAGTCTGACGTAGCAGAACAAAATTGGAGTCTGATGGCACCTTTACAAAGTTTTGTTCCAGGTGCAGGTACACCTTTCACGTGCAGGTACACTTCCTCAGACAATGAAATAGGAATAATCAGAGTACAGATATAAAGAGAGAGTAAATGGACAGTAAATTAGTGAACAGCATAATGAATATATCCAACAAACATGCAGCATAATTAGGATCAAATAATGCCTTGTTAGAATTAGCAAACCAAGTTCATCTTTGAGTTCAATTGCCATTCAAAAACACCATAAGGCAGACATTTTCCCAGTTGCGAACAGAAGCAATTAAAAGAGACTTGTTGCAAGTCCCATCTGTCTCCACCCAAGCATGGAAGCATCCCCAGAAGTGACAAGCCGTACTGAGTTTGGTCTCCTTTCCAAAGACCAGAACGTTCGATTCACAATTACATTACATCATTACATTACCGGCCAATACAATGCCGGAGATAGCCGAAGTAGGTCCACTTACAACAGTACTCTGGTCTACGCAATGGGGCTCACGCCCAAGGAAGTTTTCGTAGGAAGGCATAGCTACAGTGTCATCCTAACTGGACAGCTTCAGAGGGTAGCCATTGTGGGCTGCAGGAGAAGAACAAGATTCAAGTCCAGCTTTACGTTCGAGGCCAACGAGATTTTCAATGCAGGAGCTTTTGAGAGTCAATACTCCCTTGGTCAGATGCCGGATCAGGCTTTAACTGTGAAGAAAGGGAACTTTGATTCTCAAAATGTTCATAACCCAATCAAGCCCAAACCCCTTAGTCAAGCCTTTCTTGACGTTTTCACCACTGAGAACCCCCTGAAACATTCTCCAAGCTTCAAGAAACACCCCCAAGTGGCCTAGTCCTGCAGAATATGATTGGGAAACATAGCTGTGGACACGCCCACCCAGGGCCCAGCCCCTTCCCACCATCCAGGCCCATCACTGGCCATTTCAGGAGAGGGGAGGGGTTGACATGACCATATCTGGTCACATCACCCGATAAATGCTTAACAAGCTGAGAAAATATATCAAAGATGAATGAACTCCCACCCATTCAGGAAATCCTTCGAGGGCCATCAAGAAACCCCAGGGTGTCATGAAACCCTGGTTGAGAAAGCCTGTAGTAGATCTTGGGAGTGAAGCAGGATTGACCCTGAATAGCACCTGGAAAGGTGACCTCCAGGAAATACCAGGATAGTGACACTGGGGCAGGCAATGGCAAGTCACCTCCAAACTTCTCTTATCTGGCTGCCAGGCAATCTTTGGGTCACCTGGATACATTACACACACATGCCATCTGATAAATAACTCATAATAAATAGCTCAACCCCCCCCCCCCCCGGTGTTAGGCAGCACCTAGGCCATGTGGTATTGATGGGCCCCTCTTCCCGCCCTCATTATTAGATCTTTTGAGGGGGGATGGGTGATTGAGTAAGACTGCCGTGTTTTTGTGCTGCTGTTGTTATACTTATGTCCTATATCTTAATGGGGTTTTTATTGGGGTTTTAGCTAAGGATAATTGCAACCCGCCATGAGCCAGTCTTGGGAATGGTGGGAAATAAATGTAAAACAACAACAAGAAGAAGAACTCTTGTTCACCTCTAAGGTTCTATTGGACTCCAATCTAGGTATCCTAAGCAGGATTAAGCCTTTCCGTGTGCCTTGACTTCGCCAGGCTTAAAAGGGTGTTAAGTCCGCTTGGGATCTTTCCTTTAGGGAGGCCAAGTCTCGCTGTCAAAATCTCCATATCCCCCACTCCCAACCCCCTGCTGCCAATTGAAATGTAGCTGACAATGGCAGGAAATGGCAGCCATCCCTCCGGGTGCCTGACAGATCCCCAGCTAAGTGGAGACAGGCACCCAGAGCCAGAGGGCACAATGAGCCCTGACGAAAGAGACTGGTGCCAGTTCGGCAAAAGGTGCTCAACGCCAAGGTCTCGTGAGCACCCACCTCCTTTCTGATCCCTGTTGCATGAAAGCTCCCTTTGTTGTTGCACAGAAAATTCTAAAAATCAGATAGCATCACTTTATAATCTCCTTGTCTCCCCCTCGCCCCAAAAGTTGATTACACAAATGAAAACGCTCAACAGGTTGCTTTTCTGCTTCCTTCCGTTGTTCGTTTTGACCCGGCAAATGGATTTCGCTGCAAAGATGCTCTGGGGAATCACAAATGACAAGTCTTAAAAAAAGAATTAAATTGGTGTGCGTGCCATTAATTTGCTTCTGACTTATGGCTGCCCTGTACATTAATGCCCTGTAAAATGTCTTCTCATTAGCAGCCTGGTTTAGGCCAGGGGTAGTCAAACTGCGGCCCTCCAGATGTCCATGGACTACAATTCCCAGGAGCCCCTGCCAGCATTCGCTGGCAGGGGGCTCCTGGGAATTGTAGTCCATGGACATCTGGAGGGCCGCAGTTTGACTACCCCTGGTTTAGGCCTTGCAAAGTGTGGGCCATGGTTTCTTTGACAGAGCCACTCAATCTCCTATTGGGTCTTCCTCTTTCCCTGCTGCCTTCAACTTTTCCTAGCATTATTGTCTTTTCCAGTGAGTCATAACGCGACCAAGGTACAAAAGTCCAGTTTAGTCATGTTTTGCTTCTAGGGAGAGTTCAGGCTTAATTTTGATGCACTATTGAACTGTTAACACCAAAAATATATGTATGCCTCTAACTTGCTTTCTCAACAAGGATTTCATGAAACCCTAGGGTTTCTTGGCGGCCTTGGAAGGGTTTCCCGAATGGGTGGGAGTTAATTTATATATATATAATTGGTTACACATTTATCAGGTGATATGCTCATATATGGTCATGTCGACCCGCCCCCCCCAACGGCCAATGATGGGCCAGGAGGGGATGGGAAGGGGAGGGGCCACAGTTGGGCTTCCCAACCGTATTCTGCACGTTGGCACCACTTCTGGGGTTACTCAAAGCCTGCCGAACGTTTCAGGGGTTTCTCAACAGTAAAAAGATCTCAGGTAGATGGGTTGGGAAACAGCTCTCCCTCAGTTCCCAGACTGTTCCTGCCTCTCAGAGTGGATGATTCTGGATTCGGGGAACCATTTATTCAGGCTGCTATCAACACGAAGAATTTTCGTATGTTCCAGTGATTACCATTCATGACCGTTTCTGCCTGAATCGAAGGAGACCCTTAGAATCCATGAAGTTAGGACCACGCGCATGTATCACAGACAGAGATGGTCCCCCTCACCCGGCATCTTGTCTTTTATTTTGGCACTTTGACCATCTAGATGCCAGAGTGTGATTTGTATATCTGACATTACTATCAGCTCTTCCCCAAATGTGGCAATATTGATGCTTACTGCCAAGCAAAACCCAGGACGAATCGTATTTTATTGTGTGCATTTCATCACTCGGAGAAATGGGAAGGCCAGGGGGTGTTTCTGTAGCTGTAAGAATTATGTCGGTTTCGGAGGAATCCATCAGCAGGTTTGGAGCAACAATTCTCTCCCGTCTGGTTCGGCATCATTTTTCACTTCGGTATTTGTCGCCTGCCTTTCTCCCTCCCCCCTCCCCATCAAAGTAGAACTGTAGGCAGAGCACAGCACAAATTAAAGCCATAGGAAGTGCCTCTTAATTCAATGAGTAATCAAATTGTGGAATTCGTAGCTAGTGTTTGCAGCGGTCGTGGAGCGCACAGGTGGCTTTAAAGGGGAACTAGATTTATGTATGTACCAGAGATCCCTCAATGGCTATGAGTCAACTAATAGTTTAAAGAAGTTATGGAGTTGTTTTTTTTGGGGGGGTGGGGCTTAAACCAGGGGTAGTCAAACTGCGGCCCTCCAGATGTCCATGGACTACAATTCCCATGAAATGCTGGCAGGGGCTCATGGGAATTGTAGTCCACGGACATCCGGAGGGCTGCAGTTTGTCTACCCCTGGTTTAAAAAGTGATTTTATGATGTACGTTTTAATTTTTTAAACCCCTGCTTTAAAAACTGATTCTATGATGTATGTTTTAATTGGCATCCCCTGTGGAGGCAGAAGCACAAGACTTCTCAAGTTCTGGTAAACAGCTTTAAAAGGGGATTAGATAGATTCATAGGGGATCGGTCTATCAGGGCCGACTACCCATGGAGACTGAGAGGAACTTCCACATTTAGAGGCATTAAACCTCTGAATCTCAGAGCCAGGAGTCAACATTGGGGAAGGTTTCATTCTCTATGATTTGTAGCTGGCCCTCCATAGTCACTGGTTGGCTACTGCGTGAGTCTGGATTGCTGGACTAGATGGACCCCTGGTCTGATCCTGCAGGGCTCTTCTTATGAGGGCCTCTATGCCCTGTTCCTGGGCCTCCAGAGAAACCGGCTGGCCACTGTGTGAGACAGGAGGCTGGACTAGAAGGACAATTGGTTTTGTTTTCTTGTAGCATGTTGTTGTTGTTTTTAAACTCAGTATCTGAAATTCACCCCTGTGAGCCTGGGAGTGGCAGCCTACAAGTCCAATGAGGAAGAAATCCTACCAACCTTGCCTTTGATTCTAAGGATTGATCAAAATATTCCGCAAATGTACCACTGCAGAGTGTCAATGAGGGACTGGATACTCTCTCTTGGGGAAAATAACCACCTGGGGAAAGCCAGGATGCCAGGGAGAATGCTTCTCAGCTACCCTTCTCCCTGATTCTAGTTCTCCATGAGCAGGGAGGTTTTAAAACAGGGGAACCAAGTATATGGTTCTTCCATCTGAAATTGGACCTAGTACAGCCCCCAGAGAGCTGTGTTCCATGTACCAGCCATCAGTATTTATATATGCCCTAAGCCTGGGGTAGCCAAACTTCGGCCCTCCAGATGTCCACGGACTACAATTCCCATGAGCCCCTGGCCAGCGAATTGTAGTCCATGGACATCTGGAGGGCCGCACTTTGACTACCCCTGCCCTAAACCATTCTTTTTAATCATGAGGACTACAGCCTTTTGTTTAACAGGGGGGGGAATCTGAAATTGGAAGGAAACAAATATATGCCAGATGCCGCGCTTGGACACCGAACGCGAGGGCACTGAGCGCTGTTTCTTTTGCAACTGCTTGCTATGAAAGGTTCCAGTGTTTTCAGAGTTTGGGTTCAGAGTCAAGGTGCTGCGACCGGCCTGCCTCGGTTTTTGCAAGACGCTTTCAAGACGCCGGAATCCTCTAAATGTCCGTTGTTTTCTTCCGTCTGAGATGGGCTTCGGGAGCCGGGAAGCTCGAAACAATCACTCCCTTGGCTTGGAAACAGAGGAGGACAGGCAAGCTGGCCACCGGCCAATTTAAACAGCTTCTTCCACCAAAGTGAGGGGGGGAAGGGGGAAATGTCAGAATCTTGTATAGCAGAACGACTTGGATTTGTCATGTCCATTCATCTGCGTCCTGGGATCCGTTGGGTGCTTGGAAACCTTGGTTCTCCACTTGCAGGCAGGTGGAGCCACGTTTTATTGGCAGGTACCACCAGGTTCGAGGGGGGGGGGAGGATCTGTGTTTCTGAAGGTTTGCGGCCCTGCGACAGAACCCAGAACAGCTCAAAAGCAGCGCCAGGTCTCTTTGCGCCTGAGACCCGTGTTCTCGCCTCTTGCTTAAAAGCCGGGCTGGCCCTTCAGGCTTCACAGCTTCTGAGGTTTGCTTAATCCAAGGAGGGGATGAAGGAAAAGCAGAAAAACTTCGTATGGAGCAATTCTCCCTATCCAAAGCAAGAGGGTGACTGATGCAACGGCCCCCATGTGCTTCTCCTTGAAACGTTGCGTTTCAGCTCCTCTGGCATTTTCCCAAGAACCCTCTTGTTCCTGTACATGTGTGCCAGAGACGCTGAATCGGTTGCACACCAAGCCACGGACGCTGAAAGATGCATTGTCCCCCCCATCCCAGTGAAGTTCCTGGGTCTGTTGTGTAAGTTATTACTAAAATGGGCTCTGGTTGGATAATTGCCCTAAGAACTGCAGCCCTTACGCTGGTAGTAATGTGAGGAAAATACCCCAGATTACAGACTTCCAGTTTTAAAGGATTTGGTTCCACAACAGGTGCTGTTTTTATAGGAGGGGGACCTGTCCACTTTCTCTTCTTACTGCCACTTCCTGCAGTCACCCCAGAAGATAGTGGGGACCCACTGCCCTAAGCAAGGAAGAAGAAAAAAATGAAATATTCAATTGTTTTAGTCTGAATATATGAAGGTGTTCGACCGGTGTAGTAGTTAGGAATGCTGACTTTTAATCTGGCGAGCGGGGTTTGATTCCCCACTCCTTCTCCACATGCAGCCAGCTGGGTGACCTTGGGCTCGCCACAGCACTGATAAAGCTGTTCTGACCGAGCTCTCTCAGCCTCACCTACCTCACAGGGTGTCTCTTATGGGGAGCGGAATTATAAGCTGCTTTGAGACTCCTTCGGGTAGAGAAAAGTGGCATATAAGAACCAAATCTTCTTCTTCTTCTTCTTCTTCTTCTTCTTCTTCTTCTATTCACAAGTATCACCTTTAAGTTATTTGCCACTCTTCCCCTCCCCTCCCCTGCCCTCTGCCCTACTTCCCTTCATCGGCTTCTCCACAAATCTGGATTTGTCATGTTACTTAACAGAGGTGTTACAACATCTTCCTTAAGATGTTGTTTGCAGCTATAAAAAAAGAAGAAAAGCTAATAAACTTCAAAGGAAGGGGAGGGGGGAAGGAAACCCTCGCTCTTTATTTATAACGTGCAACATGTCAGACACAAGGTGGAATTTTAAAAACAAACCAAAGCAAGTTGGATTGGAAATCTCAAAATAGCAATGAAAATGTTTTCAGAGTGAACAGGTCAGACCTTCAACTTTGCCTGGAACTAGAATATTTTAAATAACAATCTGTTACTCAACCACCGGAACAATCAGCAATTTATTGCCGGCCGCCTCTCCGAACACGCCATCTTCTTTGTCGTGACAACCACCGGAGCGACAGTAGATCTCTACCGTGCAGACTGGCTGTGTTGATTCTGATGGTCAATTGCTCTCTTAAGGACTTCGTTTGGCACCAGGTCTGATCTCTTGACTTCGACATTGTTACAGCCAATTTGGGGGCAGCTGGAAAGGAGGGGGAAAAAAAACACACGTACACACTTGTGTTTCTCCTAGTAACGAAATCAGGCAAACCGTATCCTCCACTTAGATCCAGAGCTGGTTTTGACTGCTTTCTAAAAAGGGACAGGAAACAGATTGTAGATGGAAGTGCTATTTTTATCTATCTTCCACAGGTTTTATTCTTTAAAGAAAAATAACAACAACCACCCAACAACAGTATATTGATTCTGAAAAGAATCCCCTCCGGTTAATGTCTGGCTCTCTAAAATGTGGCAGATGGTAAAGACTCCGGGAGTGACATACTCAGAATATAAATATTTTATGGCAAAATAGACTCAACGTACTGGATTGCAACCATCTAAATTTATACGTCTCTACAGCCAACGGAGAGTCGCTGAGAGCATTTTGCTAATCATAATTGGAGAGTTTGGTTAATCAATGGGTAAAAACCTAAATTTAGCCCAGTGTCCTTCTGTTTTCGATGTTTTCTTCTTCCTCCGGATGTACTTTATTTAGCGTATGGTGAAATCATATTCCTTTTCTATGTAGTATATTAAAAACTTTTAAAACTGAGATTCTCTGTTTTTCTAAAGTGGGTACCTGTTTACTGAGATTCTCTGTCTTTCTCCTCTGAGATCAGCTATCATGTAGGGATTTGCTACTGGCTTTCCTGGCCAGGTAACAGATCTCTTGTTTTGGGGAGGCAGATGATAGGGCATGTAATTAAATAAGCAGGTGGGAATGAATGGCCTTGGGGAGAATGCATGTATATGAACTTTTCTGCTTGCAGTTCAGTCTTAGACAGAACGTATTTTGCCCTCGGTGGTAATAACAAGAAATGGCATCACAAGTTGGGATCTCTGCAAACGGCTCAATGCTGGCGTCAAAGAACTTTACAAATGATAACTTCTACATTCTCAACTGCTGATGCTTGTGGGATGAGTTTGAAAAGACGGGGGAACAGATGAGACAGCCCTAAGGGGGGTCATGCCGAGAAACTGCAACTGCCATGGGAAATTATTGATCCCTGCAAGAACACAAAAGGGCTCCAATCCTGAACACCGGAACATCAACCCAGGCATTTCCATGTATTTTTCTTCAAACCAAGTAAGCAGAACTTTACTTCTGGGAATTGGAGTTTCTCATCAAAAGAAGTGTGAGAGCTTAGATCCCATGACATCATTCCCCTTCTGCTTCTTTCCAGCCATCGCAGAGCTTTCCTTGGCTGTGGTGCTTACCCCCTCTGCCGCTAGCCCTTTTATACACGAGTGCAGCAATGGTGGTGGCAGAAAAATTGAATGCTGCTGGGTAATTCAGGGGCGAGAACAAGCGATTTGGTATCACACCAATACACACCACCCTGAGCCTCACGGGAAGGTAGCATATAATTTAAATTAATAATGATTGTGTCACTTCCTGTGCAAAACCAGAAGTGATGTCACTGAGTTGGTGTGATGCTCTAGGATTCCCTCCACACTCAATGGTTGAAGGTCAACTCCCCCCGCCCCATTGCTAATGGAAAGATACATTCCATGTATCCCCCATGTTGTATGTAAACTGCCCTGAGCCATATGGAAGGGCGATATAGAAAATGAATGAATGAATGAATGAATGAATGAATGAATGAATGAATAAAGAGGTATCAGAGGGATCATGCTCTAGGTTCCGAGCCCATTCT